>NC_136822.1:10579190-10904066 GCF_951394365.1 Tetrao urogallus | reverse complement strand
AAAATAAATCCTCCAATAGAGATCCACAGATAGTTAAAACAAGCAAACAAACCCTTCCATGTTGCTTTTACTCATCTTTTCAGCAGAAATGTCTTTTCTGAAGAAAGTGCTTATCAAAATATTCAAGACATTTTGAAAGCACTGTGGATGAGGAGTCAATATAGCTAGGAGCAGTGACTAGGAAGAGTGCATGCTGATTTCCTTTTGTGGAAGCCTTATGCATTTTCCTTACCTTATAATATGAAAATATTTGCCTTGTTAGGGGAGCAGAGCCTTGGGACTGGCATTTGCATCTGTGTAATCCTCTGACCACTGAGAGTGGTGACCAGAAATCAGTTCTTGACTGCAAGATCAAATATTCAATGAGGAGTTTGGCACCACATAAGTGAGCCATAAGACTATAAGCTGTAGTTTCCTTTTTGGCTAAACATTATTAATACCAGTAATCCACAAACTCAGCATCATTTAAAACTGATAATAGCGGGATGCTGTTAGTTTGAACTAATGTCGATCCTTGGCCCTTAGGAACTCTGTAAAAAGAGATTTCCAACTCTAGAAATTTGTGTCTGTTTTTTTGGTTGTTTGAAAACTCTTCTTTCAGATGGAATACCAAAATAAGGATTTCTCTTGCATTTCTTCCTGAAAAGAAATCCTCCTAGATGTCAGCAGTACTGGAAACTTTTAACTCAAGTACACGCACAAAGTAAGCAGTTTCAGCCTTGGCACTGAGTGCTGGCAGAGACACTCAGCTGTGTTTTGAAAGGGCCACCTCCAGGAGCAAAATACAGGTTCAACAACACAGTTTGTATAATATTTTCCAGTATTTGCTGTGTGTGTTGGTGATTCTTCATACTTTTAAGATCTGTTCCATCAAGCAATAGAAGGAAATAGAGAATATAGTGGTGTTTTTTTTGGTAGTACGTTTGAATCTAGATTTCCTTGGGCAGGGCCGGTTTGGGTCTTTTATATAAAGCTATAATGGTTAAAGCAAGGTATTTTATCAATCCTATCACTGAAACATTTTCCAGAAAATGCTCTAAAAGGCCCAAATAAACAAGATTTTAGGTAGATTAACAACAGTTTTAAGTGTTCATTAGCAGAATTATAATAAAATAATAAATGTATGAACAAACTATAATACAGCTTAAAGTTACAATAACAGTTACTTGGATGCAGTAATAAAGCCTAATTCACAATAGTACTGAGCAGTGAGAAGTAAAGCTGTTAACTGCAATAACTGGCAGAAACATATTAAGGTCTACAGGAGAGCCTCAACAGCAGCAGGAAGGGGGCACATCTACAGGAGGGCCTCAACAGCAACAGGATGCATCTACACAAAGGCATGTCCACAGGAGGTTGCACCTTGCAATGGGGCGCTTCTACACAAGCGTGTGCCTAGTCTGCAAGCAATGGAGCACATCCACATCCACTTATTCTTAGTGATTCTTCTTTTTTTCCTTGTCCTTTGATTTCTTCTGAATTCCTCATTGAAGCTGAAGTAGAATTTCTTACAGCATTCTTCTTCTTTCCTTAGTTTTCCATTGCTTGCTTTGTTAAAATAACCAGTTTTCAGTGCATTAATAATACCTGATATCTGTGATGCTTACATTTTAGTCATTCAATATGAAGTACAATTTGTATTGAATCAACAACATTTTAGTGTGTTCTTTTTTGCCCCCTCTCACAAAAAATACTTCATTTTTCTAGCTTTTCTTTTGCTTTCGATGTTCTTAATTTTTTTTTTTTTTTTTTTTTTTTTTTTAAATACTTTTTTATGGTAGTCATCCTGAAAACTAAATTTCTTTTTCATTCATCCGTTATATACGTTAAGGATATAAAGCTACTTTTTAAAGTTACTAACTTCTTTTACATATTGTATTCTTGTACTGCTTCTGCTGCTGAACTACAGTTACCCCCTTCTCATTACATTGGTCTGATTCAAGCTTATTTTGAATACATTTAGCTCTAGCTAAGTAACTACGAGGATCCTCATTTCTTACTTAAAGGGATGTACATTGTATCACATTTGATCATATATCAAGGAGTTGTTTTTAATATTTCGCTATTTTCACCATCCGTTATTTTTTGATCTAGATTATACCTTGTAGTTCATGCTTTCATTTATTAAATAAAATCAAGTCATCATTTCTTTGAGCAATACTTTTAGAAACTACGTGCTTTATCTGACTTTAAGGCAGAGAAGGAAATGAATTAAACTGCTTCTATCCAGTTTAACTATCTCACTTGAAAAGCAATAGTCATAGACCAGTAACAAGAAAAGAATACTTACCTTATTCCAAATGAATTTCCATTGAAAACTTCCCAGAGAGACAAAGATCTCCAAAAATAGATACTGCCCTTCCCGCTGCTGGCCCTTAAATGAGGGAGAGGTTTACCCAGGGTGCATCTGTCCTGTTGTGCAGATGAACTGCCTGCACCTGTGCTCCTAGGGCTAGCAGGTGAATTGCCTGCACCTGTGCTCCTAGGGCTAGTCACGCCTCTTCCCCAGGTGCTCAATCACAAGTGCAGGCTGTGACCTAACAGTTCCCATACAAATTTTCATATGGATTTTGATGGGTTGCTCATGGTGATTTTATCAACATTTTTTTTCATTTCAATGAAGGTTTTAGTATTATAGCGGCAGAGGGAAATTAGACCTCTGTTCTTGATACAGTTGTGAAAACAAACTGTTATTTAAAAAAAAAAACAAAAAACATTGGATCTTCTGACTCATTTCATTACTGTTGAGACTATCTAAGGACAAATTCAGGAAAAACAGAACAAAATAGAAAAGTCAGGATAACATTGGCTTTGGAAAAAGAAAGAAAAAAAAAAGAACAGGATTTCAACAACTCTTTTATAGATGAAAATAAATCCTGAGCGTTGTTCAGATTTTCCTCTTCTGAACCATGATTTTCTGACATTGTATCTACAATGTTGTCAGCTAGAACTATATCTACGTATATAAATACCCAAGGTTATTTTTAGATCTACCTTTAAAAAATGTATTAAAACATTAATTAACTTGCTAATATTTCAAATCACTCTCACATCTTTTGTTCCTATTTGTTAAAAATTACTTTTCTGTAATTTATCCCTTGAGGAAAAGATAGTTAGACACTAGCAGACTTCAGGCTATGATTCCTGTGAAATCCTTTCTTTCAATGCTAATATACAGAAATCTATTAAGAGCTGTAAGATCAAATCTCACTTGCTGACTACTAGTGAAGCTGGTGAGGATGCAAGTAAAGGTGCTTTTTGGGTAATTTCACCCTGATTGCTCTGTGAACTTTGATAATTATATATTATTACTTTGCTGAGACTGATGTCTGGCTTCCACGTTTGTTTTTCTGCTCTGTGCTTCATCAGAGGGACTTTCAATGGTAAAACAAAGAGATCTAGGCCTTGAAGGGATCAGGTGCGAAGACATCTGCCTCATCTTTCACACTGCACCATTCAGTTCAGGTTGTTTTGATTTTGGCCTAAATCAAGTGCCTACTTATCATAACATTACCTGGCTACCATCTCTTGATAATCTATTTCTCTATTACTGAAGTCTCTGCAGCGCAACATTTGACCATCACCGGAAAATATCCCATTGTATTCAGCATTTTCCTTTAGATCCTGCCATGTGGTCATTTCAAAGTACCTTGGGTGGTGAGGAGAAATCCAGCGCTTACTTTGCAAATCCTCAGACAGAAGACGCTGTGGTTTGTGCATGATGTCTAGTAAACCACATCATTCTCTAAGGCACTTACTTTCTCAAATAGAAACATTACTCCTTTCTTCCTGAGGAGCTGCCTGGTTTTCAGTATGGAAAAATACAGAACAAAAAAGACTCCGGGATTTAAAAAAGTCACAACTGCCTCTCTGTATTAATCATGTGAAAGAATTTTCTCATAGCTGACCCAGCTGTTACTGCTTGTGTCTTACTTGAGTGCTAGGCAGACAGGCAAGGCTTAAAATCTCGTCATTTCTCTGTTTTGGAGGGTTGCATCCTACAAGTGCCAAAACATCCTGTTTCCCTGTGCCTCACAGAAGTTGGGACAGGCATCTAAGATGCAAGAGCTGAGTATGGCTGTCAGAATTCAGGGATGTCCTCTGCAGCATGTTCCCAACCGCACCGAGGGAGAGAAGGGGCTGGAACATGGAGCTCATCCGTGCATTGCAGGGGCCACTGGAAAACTTCAGTACCCAGGAAAACTGGATGCAGGGCATATGAGGTGAATTAAGTGCTTGGCTTATGTCTCTTGGCTGCAAGCTTACCTGCATATCCCGAGAGCCCGAGAACTTGCCATATAAACATTTAATTCCTTCTAACTTAGCAGATAATACGGAGGTCTTGAATTTACATTGTCCTGCTGTTTCACCCTTTTTATATTCCTTCTGGATGAACTTTGCTTTTGCATCAGCATTTTTTAAAGCCCTGATTACAGACAAGTGGAAATAAGAAACTCACTCCTTGAATGGTTCACAGCTGGGATAATTTGCTGAGATATGCAAAAGTTGGGAAGAGGCAGAAGATGGTAGGCTTGAATCTGAAGACTTCCCAACTTAGGTGCTGTCCTGCAAGTATCAGATCTGGGATCAAAATTAAATATAAATGCTCCATTTTACTTTCTTGAATATCAGTAGTTTGTTATGAAAATCCAGTAGCTGAGGCTCAAAATTAATTTAATTACCCTAACCTTAATAGGGTAGCTTCAAATATTCATCTACAATATCCAGGGACCACCTAAATTAAGTTGATTGAAAATGGTTCACAGATTGCAAATGTACATCAATCTTTTCTGTCCATCCTTGGTTCTGAGAGGAGTTCATGTATAGAGAGCGCTCTTTCACTTCTAGCCGATCCATACGTTGTAACAATTGCAGTCAATACACTGATAGCACGTCCATTTGTAAACAGATGAGGATGACAAACAAGCTCTCCTGGTTGATACATCAGTAATGTGCTCCTAATTCAGCAGGCCTGGTTCATTTTTGCACACATTACGTTGCATTCGTGTCATCAATAATAGTGATCAGAATTTTAACAATGGAAAAGCAGAATACGTGAAGGCACACCTCCTTCAAATCCATCAGTGATGAGGCTTAGTCAGCTCTGGGAGGAGCGTAAGACCCCTAGAATACACCCTATCCCATAAGACTGAACCTTCAAGTTTTCCAAACTAATTCAATATCTACTCTGAACAAGCCTAGTAACTGTTTAGACAGATTGCCTCTGAATCAAGTCTTGCTGTCACAGGAGATAGCTTCCTAAGATTCGAGAACAAAATGGCATATGATTAAGCAAGTCTCTTCTGGCCTTACTTCTTATGAGACTAAGAGGGAAGGCATAAGCTTATACACAAGAAATCAGACTTCTTAGGAAAAGGGCTGCAACCCTGGCCCTTTGTATAAAAGCCAGCTTTCAGCAGAAGGCACAGTAACTTCCCGTCCTAAGGCTTGAGGGGTAGCTTTGGGCTAGCTGTCACACTTATGCCTGCCAAAGAGTTGCTGACATGAGCAACGGGGTGTGGGAGGGAAGACTGTGGGTTTCTTTACTAGTGCAAATTTCCTCTTTTCAATTAGGCCCCAGTACAGCTCTAAGCATGATGACCAATGTTTACTCCTTCATACTGCCAGGAAAAACACAAGTGGCAGTTCATCAGAAGCGTGTAAGGGGAGAATTCTGCATGCAATAATAATGCAGGACTAATACATGCAGTATTTCCAATAGTGAGGTCATTCAAATATTTCCAGTTCTTATTTATTTATTGTAGATAAACTCACTCACCTTGCTCACCTCTAGCGCAGGAGAACCACATCTGATTCCCTGTGGCATAACCTTAAGATTATTCTTTGTTCTTCTCCGTTATATTGTTATTCCTCCCTCCTACAGCAATAGCAAGAACTTCATCTCTTTCTATGTAATTTCTCCACAGTGCTGGATGAAGAATCCAAATGGAGTCACAAGATCAGACTTTTCATTCTTTCCCATTTGTTTCTCAGAGTTCTTAGGTCACAGTTTTCCTTTTGTGCCCTGAAAAGAAAGCGTGACGCACAGGGGTATCCTTCCAGGGAATCATTTAGATAGACATTATAAAGAGGAATTTAAAAGGAAATGTCAGTGAGGCTCACTTACGTATTGTAGTTTTCTTGGTACAATATCCATAATATTTGTATTGGACCTGCATAAAGTTGCTGTTAAAGAAAAGCACAGAAACTGCATATCCCACCATCCACAGAAATATATGATAGCAGTTCTCTAAAGCACTTTAGGATATGTTCACTTAGATGTATTGCATCAGATATTCTTACCATGGCGAGAACTAGTAAACAAATTTCAGATCAATGTAATGCTATTTATTATACATTTTCTCAATTTTTGACAAAAATAAATAGGTCAATAATGCACTCATTAAAGTTTCAATGAATTCAATATTCAGAATTTAAGAAAATGTTTACAAATTGCCAAAAATTACATCCAGATAACAATTACACATATTAAAAATAGCTATGTAGTTCAGATAATGGACTACTG
This sequence comes from Tetrao urogallus, assembly GCF_951394365.1. NCBI lineage: Eukaryota > Metazoa > Chordata > Aves > Galliformes > Phasianidae > Tetrao > Tetrao urogallus. Next base: position 10,897,540 of record NC_136822.1, on the reverse strand, counting down.
CTTTGGTTTGGTTCTGGTTTCTGATAAGTAATCAAGAAAGTCTATGTAATTAGTTTTTATATCAATCTTTTATGAAGATAGAAATTTTCTTCATCCCTGATATAATCCTAACTGCTGTTCACAGAAGTGATAGAAGCTTCAAGAACACACAGCTATACTGTGGGTGTATTTATGTAATCATATATATTCCTGTTCATAGATAGATTAAAAAACAAATAAATTCAAAGCAGTCATCTAATTCATAAATCCTGCCAGACAAAAAGGTTTTGTGGGACATACAGAGATTGCAGTACAAAAAAACCAAAAGAAATGTAAAACTCTACTAGCTTTAAAACCAGATGTGATAGGCCCCTATGAAGTCATTTCCTACTGCTATACTGCTGCCTAGCTGCACAGGTTGTTTTGTTGGTCTCTGGAACAGATGGTCTTCTCTTATAAACTCCACAGTTACTGGACAACAGAGGTATTTAATTTTGAAGCCCTCTTAAAAAAAAATTTAAAAAAATCCTGTTTTAGATTTGCTTCTTGATGAAGATTCATATAATTTTATTGCAGAGTAATATTTGTGCAAAGCGTAAATCCCTACTATTTTGTTTCTGGAATGATTCAAAGGCTTTTTTGCCAACTTTTACTGTGTTGTATTGGTCCGCCTGCCAGCTTCAAGTGCTTTGTTTTATTTTCTGTCTGGTGACTGCTACACTCCACCCATCTCCACATGCAACTGAAATGAAGGCCTTGACTGCAATAGAAGAGTTCCACAGAAGAGCTCCAGTAATTTCTATTTCTCTGCATATCTTTTTCTTGAGTAAAAAAGAAGTATTGTTTCAATGAACATGTTGAGAATTTCTAGATAAATATGAATAGTTGCATGAACCATCTCGCTGACTCCAGCTGGTCTCAGTATGATACAATCTACCAGAAAAGTGACAGAACACACAGCTCTTTCACATCTGTCTTTATGTAGCACACAGTTTTGTCTGGTAGAATGAATCACAAGTTATATGTAAGTAATTCTAAATATTTTCTGGCAGTATAAGACAGGACTGGAGAGCATCAACGATTTTCTGGACATGTTTATCTCAATCATACAACCATAAGGAGCAGCAGACGCATATTCCCATGGTAATACAATGCTCTCGTGTCAGAAAATCTAGCTTTCAAATTTAGACCTGTCTTAATGAAAGGTTAATTCACTCTTTCTAAACTTTCTTTGTAGTTAACATTACTTCTTCATTGTATAAAAGCACATTGGTCTAGCACACTGGATGCTGAAAGCAAAGTTTAATTGTGTAGGCTGATCCTGACTCTTTGTTCACAACTGCTTGAAGGAGTTATGTTTTCACTCTGAGACAGTCTTTGTTGAGCACTTAATGGCACATAAATTCCCTGACTCACCATGCAGGAAAATGGCTTGTGCAAAGGGTTTTCTCTTTCTCTGCCATATATTTCAACAAATTCAGCATTCTGATTGTTTTTCTACCTGATTTACTGTCCCTCTTGCACAGGAGAAGAGGGCAAGGAAAGCTACCTTTCTTGCATAATTTTATTACATCCTGAACTAACCTCTTAGCATCCTCCTGGATTTAATTTCTGACTGAGATGAAGCATAGCCATATGAGGATACAGATCCAAAGACAAATTACTGCAACTGCAACTGACCCCATAGCCAAAGTAAAAACTCAAGTTTCATATTCTCCACAGTTACCACCTTCCACGCCCTGCTCTCCTGCAAGTATTTTTCTCAGCGAGGCTGTGAATGCAAGAATTGTACATTGTTTTGTGGTTTCTTCCCTGAAAGAGATGGAATGACTCCATCACATTCCTTTTTCCACTCTGTCACCCATTTACAAACTTTGTAGGAAATATAAATCAGAGAATTTGTATTACCTAAATCAAGATTCTCATTCTTTAGCAGGATCTGTCTGTGCATATAATCTGTGAGAAATTGTACTGCAGCATGCAAACTGTTCATCCTATTTTTTGTAAGAGAAACTCAGGGAATAGACAAGCCTGCTTCTTGTCTTTATGGTGGTTTTAGTATGCTCTTTTGCATCACTGATTCTCTCTGCTTTTCTCCACAGGGGAGGAATTCCAGTTGTAGACAGGTGACCTTTGCATTACTATTAATTAACACTTCGACATGGAAGTTAGCACTGCATGCAGAGAACCAGCCAGCTACTAACAACTCTGTCCAAACATGGATGCTTCCTTCCTACAGCTTTTGCGAAGCTGAGCAGATGTGCATATACTTCAGTCTTGGAGACAAAAGGATATTCCAGAAAATGTTAATGAGAAAGTAAAGTATGTTGCCAGAACATGTCATCTTTAACACAGGCCACACATAATTATTTTCTTAGAGTAAGATACAGAGAATGCCAGGGGTCTTGAAAAGTTTTTAACAGAAGGAAGCAAATGGGTTAAAAGCTCTCCTAGGATGTCTAATTACAGGGAAGTTCAGATTTTTACTTCTCCAAGAACCCAAAAAAATAACCTTCTCTGAATTTTAAAAAAATTTTCTCTGTAAACCTACAAATTTATCTCTTAACATTAGAAAATTCAGAGATCTGTATGACTGCTTTATCAAATTTCTTAGGGTTATAAGCAGCTCATAAGTCAGACTCTAGAGGGATGAGCTTAGAAATGATCTCAAGGCTATAGCCTGAACATAACTGCTTATTTTTCAGTGTGGCTGTTCCTTGAACCTTCAGCTTGATTACATAACATGGATTTATAACCTGTTCAAACCAGCATTTTCAATATCGTGCAGTGGAGGGCCATAGATCTGTCTTCTCTTGATTGATCAAATTAGCTTTCTGATAAATAGTAGCAATTAGGCTGCCACTAATCTAAAGTAATACTCAGGCAAAAAAAAATGAGCTATCTACTGTAAAAGCATGTTATCCTTCATCTCATAACAATTAATGAAAAAATACTTATGTTGAATATCCACTCTTCTGGCAGTAAAACCTTGTATGTAAGGATAAAAAGTCTTCTGGTGTATAAACAGTACTAGGTAAGAAACGTTTTTTAAAAAGAAACATCACATGCTTTAGGCACTAACTTTTTACCATGTTCAATGTCCCTGTTTCATGGAGAGATGACTGAAAGAGCACCTTGGACTGGTAGGATCTGCTGGCATCTAATGGCTGTGTAAGATTTCCTCTCTGTGTTAGGGAGTGCTTGGAGCTCCCTCACGTCTTCTTGTGGCAATTCATTTTCCTCCAACCTTCCTTATCCTGGTGCTCATCAGAGGCTTTTCTTGAAGAGATTTGGCTTTCCGGGTTCTAGGGGCTTGACAACACTCATCAAATCCATATTTAATATTGAATATCTGCACCTGAGGACCAAGCAGGACTATCATGTTGCTGATTCAGCCTTGAATCTGTTGGCTCTGGAGCGGCTGTAAGGGCTTCTTAAGGAGACACTTCCTAGGCTATATTGATACTGAGACAGAATCCCTGTACCACAGGATGCCTTTCACTCCACAACGGCAACTTTCTTCTGAAATGAACATTCCATCTGTTCTCCTGCAGCGCTCCTACAACTCACTGTGTTCCAGTCTTGAGTCTGAATGTTGGAAAAATAAATCTCTTAATCAAATTTAATGTGCAATTTTAAACTTTGCCTGCAAGAAATCCTTTTAGTGAATGTGTATTTAGACAACAGCATAGTGTCACTTTTCTTATAGAACAAATCTTGCTGACTGACAGTGGAAAAAAGAATGTGATAGAGTCATTCCATCTCTTTCAGGGAAGAAACATATTTTTTTTTCTTCCTTTCCTTCTTTCCTTTTTCCTTTCCTTCAGTATTTGTGCTTTTTTTTTTTTTTTTTTTTTTTTTTGAGATAAATTATCTTTTTTTTTTCAGTATCAGTTATTAGGCAGAATGGATGGAAACCTGCATAACTCATTTCATTTTTTTTCTTCAATACTAGAAAGAATCAGGAAACATTGGCTCCTTACAGTTTATTTGGAAGATGCCATGTGCAGGGAGTTCAATTTATGGAACTTATCTAATTTTGCTTTTATTTTATGACGATGACAAACATGAAATACGGGTTCTTTCTTGTTCTTTAAATTAGAAAAAAAAACAAAAAGCAGCTTTCTAATGATAATTTGAAGTGTTTCTTGAAGCTCCATGTAGTTATGTCAAGAAAGTAGTCTCTCATCAAATAAACATCAAAAGCAGTGGAAGCAAGTTCATCTCAGCTTCTGTCCAGTAAATAACTGAAAGAGTTGGGATCAAAGTTATCTCAGGCTAAGCAGAGATATTAGGCAACAGAGGTAATATCTCTGCTTTTGTCTTTGTTTGGTTGTTTGGTTTTAAATCCTCTTCAGTCAAATGTTTTTGGACTGAGACTGCATTTTAAAGAAATGTCACCACTGTATCCATAAGGAGAGGTGAAATCAAGTAGTATGACTTACAGCTTGTCTGAGATGTGAGCGGTACATAAAAAGAACAAGCAACAATATAACATATAAAAAATGACTTGATGTTGAAAATCAAGAGATTTTAAAACCATTTTTTTTTTTTTAAAGAAAGTGTGAAATAAAGGAAAACTTGATAAGACTGCAGTTTCATGGCAGTAAATTTACAGGATGTATCAAATCTGCTGCACCTCCATCGTGAATAAAGGCCAAGGTGGAGGCTGCAGCACAGCTGGGGCCAGGACTACGGCAGAGTACTGACAGCAGGAGACACAAATGTCTCAAAGGGCAGGGACAGCTAGCAGTCTGTTGTGAAGGTGCGCTCCAGGCGTGCGTCCTCTGGTGGACGTCTCAAAGAGCTGGCTGCTGCTGCCATTATATAATTATGTGCATCGTATTTCTGTGCAAACATAGAACAAAACCACAGCTCAAATCTTGTCGAAGATCCACGGCCAGGATATTCCTGTCTAATAATAAACCCACTGCTAATTTAGAAAAGCATTTCTCGTATATCTCTTCATACAAATCCCACCTCTGAGTGGGATCCCAGCAAATTCCCATCATATTAACTAAAGGATGTTGGTGGTCTCCAAACACCAAACGCAGTAGCTCAAGCAAAGCAGCTGAAACTGTGCTTCTTACATGGACCTGGAAATATATAATGCTATATAAGTAAGTAATTAGGCTAACTTAAACCAGCTTTTGATCTTTGCTAATGAAAATCTGCAGATAAGATCCTGGTTTTTTTTCCACCGTTTTCCAAATGCTTCTGCATCCAGTGTCTTAGAAATGAAAACCTGTCTGGAAAGCTCCACTTCTGCTGGCACTTGTGTGCCTATCCCAGAGACTGCTCAACATAGCAGGAGGCTAAATTCCTGCAGGGGCATTCCAGAGCAGCTCAGCTCCCATCAGGTTCATGTGAGCCTCCTGCATGGGCCACCAGCGCTGCAGTCAGCAGGCACCACACACCAAGCTCAGGCACAGGCACTGGCTGTCCGTGGCTTGGCTCTTCCACCTGACTGGAAGTGCTGCTGTCACAGCTCAAGTCGCTGTTTCCCTTCTAAAGTAATTTTTGCACAACCAGAGCCTCGGGTTTCCATTTTTACAGCAGGAGTAGTCACATACTTGAGGGCTGAATAAAGACTAATCAGATTTGTCATGTTTTCATTCTTCTGCTAGGCCAGGTTGGAGATGAGCCTCCAAGCAAAACAATCGGCAGCCTCAGAGATTTTGGACTTGGCACTGACTGAGCTCTCCTCCATAAGCGTCCCTTTTGCCAGCGTGTCTGAGCTGAAAATAGCAAACCTGGACATGACAGCTGAGGAAAATGAGAGCAGGTTAGGAAGTACTAATTACTGCCATTCACTTTTAAACAGCTGCCATACCTGAGAGAACAGAATAGTGAGGTTTGGTTAGAGCAGGGTAAGCGCTTCAGGGCTTTTCCTCCCTCTGCATGCAGTGGGGCTCCCAGGAGGGCAGCACAGCACAGGGCAGGCTGTGTGAGTGCCCACCCCTCATGCTGTGCCCCTTATGTCAAGAGGATGTCTGTGCAATTTGATGAGTGAGCTTTAAAGGCACTGCAGGTGTCTCCCCATGCTCCAGACGGTGGCCATTGGCAGGTCTCTGAGTTGAACCCGCTTTCATCCAAGCGTCAGTGTCACATCTGAAGAAAGAGTGACAGGGAGGACAGCTGACTTATGAGTAACGTAGGAAGGAACCACCTCTGTCAGGGAAGCAGGGCCTCCCTCTCTGCAGCAATGTGCCAGTGCTCAACTCCTGAGGTAATGTTTCAGCAAGCCAAAATAAGCCTTTTTAATGAGGTCCAGGGTGCATTGTGCCTCTTGCCAGCTCCTCATTAGTGAACTGACTGCACTACAAATAGGCAAAGCCCATCAGCTCCATACAGTTATCAGTCGCTGCTGGGCCTGCTGCTGATTTACAGAGATGAGCTGTTCGGGGTTAAGCAGACACATATGGGAACTTGTAGGGAACTTCCTTGAAGTAAGCCCTAAAGTAAGCTACATCTTCCTTGGAGAGAGTTTAAAAATAAAACCGTATGAAGAAGCAGGCAGAAATAAGGTCTGGAAGCAGAGAGCCAGATCTGCTTTTATTTTGCTGTATCTCACTGTGAACATCTGCTAAACAAAAAAGGAGGAAGAAGTAACTACTAAAAGTGATGCTACTATTTCAAGGGTAAAGAACATGAAGATTATTCCAAAATTAACATCAGTGATTTTTATTTTTATTTTGAATTATCTTTCCATCTCTTCTGTTTCTCCAGTTGTGGCAAAGTGTCTTGATAGTGGAATGAGCAGAAGCCACGCCTGCCACTGCTCTCTCAGGAGTATTTAAGTATCATATTTTTGCATGTATGAGATCAGAGTAGGTCCTTAATGTGGGTAGTGATTCCAGCAAGGACAAGGCTTTGAAAAAATGGGTTGTTTTCAGTGAAAGTATGATCATTTATTTGACCAAAAGAAAAATATGTAGAACTGTGTGGTCAGTGAACTCCAGGAGAGATGTGATACAGGGCTCGTGAAAGAGTCCATCACTTGTAAACTATAGTTGAAGGTTATCAACTCAGACAGCTTCTGCTTGATTCAACAGCTTTTTGTTGTGTCTTTAGTTTGGAAATGAAGCTACAGTTCACAAAAGAAGTCTCTTGGGAAAGAGAGACTGGCTTGTAGTCCAGGAAAAAAAAAAATTAATTCAGTGGCAGGTGGGGCAGCATTGTGGTTTAACCTGGCAAACAATTGAACACTACACAGCCCTTTCCTCACATTTTCCTCCACCATCCATTGTGGGATGGATGGGAAAAAGAGGGTAGAACATGTGATGCACAAAGCAATTGCTCATCACCTGCCAACCAATGCCCAGCCAGTCCCTGAGCAGTGGCCAACTCCCCTCAGTTTTACAGTTTCCCCACATGGTGTGGTACAGTATGGAATACCCCTTTGGTCAGTATAGATCAGCCGTCCTGGTTCTGTCCCTCCAACTCCTGGTGCCCTGTCTGCATCCCTTGCTGGCAGGACAGTATTAGATGAGAGGGCTCTGTACAGCCCCATTCAGCAACAACTGAAACACTGCTATGTTATCAACTCTGTTTTTCTCCTAAAGCCAAAACATAGCATCATACCTAATGTTATGAAGAAAAACAGCTCCAGCTGAAGCCAGGACAGGCAGAGAAGACTAGGCAGGCTCAGAGTTTCCTGTACCGTAGTTTGATTCCCCACTTTTTACCCTTCTAGGAAAAGGCTCTATGTATATCAGTCTCACAATATTATAAATTAATTGCTAGCCACTTGTACCTTTGTAATATGCCTGCTTCTTTTGCCTCAAGATTTGGCTTGAGTTTTTCTCATAATCAATAAGGGTGAAGGAAAACATTTTAAGAGGTTGGCAGAAATGTAATAAGAATTTACCAGGAAGTTGAGTACTGCATTTCCATAGAAATGCGTGAACTGAGATAATTTTCTACATAGGAGGAAATAAACCTTATGCTTTATGGGTTTAAAAAATAATTTCCTGTATCTCCTGAATATTCTGTGTAAAGAAAGGGTCAAGAAAGCTAAAATTACTCAAATTGATACATGCAATTTCACTTATAAATATCTGAATTTAAGCCTTTCATTGGTTGTTAAGTGGTATCCCTGTCCTTTGAGGCTTTGCATAGCCTCGTTGTCCCATTTTTTTGCTTTTTTTCTTCTGATTATAATGGTGCAGTATATACTACATATCTGCAAGTCTAGAGTGGAAGAAAGCAATGATAAGATGCAGGAGCAGATGTACACAGGTAGGTTAGCCACCTGGCTTAGATGTGCGCAGAGACTGCTGCAGAATACAGACTGAAACCAAACCTGCCCCTCTGTCATGTAAATGACGTCACTGCAAAAAGTAGGGGATGTGGCAGGGCAGTTACAGAGCCTTTATCAAAGAAAGGTACATGAAAATTCTACTTTTGTTTTTCCTCTGCTAAGCAGCATACCAGGTTTGATATTGTGCCACTTCCTTCAGTATTCTGGATGGATATTCCTTGTGTGAGTGCACATATTTCAACTTTGGATGGGACTTGAATGTGGTAATTTTCATTCCTGCAGTCTTAGTTCATTAGCCAATCATAGTTTTGTCCCTATATTACACTTTATAATCTTTACTGGAAAATATATGCACGTTTTATTTCAGATTGGGGCATGAATTTTATACAATCCTTACAGTATACAGTTCTAATTTGTTTTTTTTCTTTCTTCCTATTTTTTTCCATATGTTTTGCTAATGATACTTTTAAGATGTGTTTTCAATCAAATTCGCAAATTCTCTGAGCTTATATATTGGCAACTCTCACTTTATTGATTAATTTTCTTGAGGTCTTTGTCTGCTGAAACATGATTACCTTAATTTCCAGTCTGTCTTTATTTATCCAGAATTTAAATTAAGAAAGACTCATAAATGCAGCAAAGCATGTGTGTCAAAACCTGTACTTACCGTATAGAAGAAGCAGCTGAATACATCTTCATTTTCAATGGGATATTAGCAGGAGCAGATGGCTCTGCAAAAGACACAGAAGCTGAGATTTTTATAGGAAAATGAGTGGATAGCATTTCTTTGGCATTAAGTACACACAGAAAAAAATAACCTTATTTTTTCACCTTGTTGACAGACAAAGAAATCTAAAACTTTTGCTCCTTGGGCTACAGCAAAACATGTCTTAAGTGAGGATTTTCAGAACACAAATATAGAAGTGTTTTAAATGCGGAATAATAATTGCTTTTTCAGCCCATTAAGGAGTTAAATTTCTAATTGATATCTTTGCAGTGCTTTCTAGAGTCTTAAAGATTAAAAGAATTGCTGGCATCACTTATTTATTGGAAATTGAGATATACGAGATGTATTATCTAAGCCAATGTTATATCAATTTAACTTGCGTAGTCATTGATAAAAATGTCTAAGAAGTACAGACCTCTAGCTTAAGAAACAAAGCCTGTCAATATCTATGCAGATAAATGCTGCATGGAGTACTTTTTTTTTCTTAGATGACTAATACTAGGCATAAAAATTATTTACTATTTTACAAAATTAATCATAATACATGTTTTCTGCCAGACAAATGGACTCGACGTTTATGTGTCAAGTGACTTATGCCAAAATCATGTCAGCTGCTAATTTGTACATTTGCAAAAGCACAAAGTGAACAGAGAGACAAGGTTTGAGGTTTCTGAATTAATTGAGAAGTGAGACAAATGTAAACGGAGGTTCTAAAATCAGACTGTTTTTATTGAAAATGCTGTTTACTCTCCCTGGTATTTGCTTGCAGCTGCTGGATGCTGGCAAAGGACATTAGCCTTGTCCTTGCATCACCTTTCAAGTAGTATGCTGAGCCTTACCAGTGTCCTCCATCCAGTGGGTACAGATTTCCAAACCCATTGCAAAGGATCTGGGAAATTGCCTTTCTTGACCAGCAAGGGCCAGTTACATTTCCAGGAAACATTATTCCACATGAACTTATTTACCTTACTAAAAAGTGTAGCAGTCAAAGGAATAATTTTACATGGTAATATGTTCAGCCATCTGCATGAAGTATTTACAAATAGATCTGACATTATGCACAGCAAATCTGATGTTTATGGCTCTGATGATCTGCTGTGGCAGATACTAAAATACAAAAGAAAAGTCTTTATAAGTGAGATTTCCAAAGAGCTAAGCCGATAGAAAAGTCAACTGAAATTTAGCTAAAGGCATCTGAACAAACTGTATAACAAGGTACAGAGGAGTGAGATACGACATTCTTTTTAACAGAAAGAGGCCTACTCTGTGTGTCTTTAGAAAGACTTTTTTTTTCCGACTCCATAGCTCATGTCCTATCACCTCGCTATTTCTAACAACATACCTGAAACACTGGGACGCTCATTTTGATAGAGAACTCTGAATATTACTGTAATCATGTAACTGCTGGGATTTGGTACCAGCGCTACAATTAACTTTCTGTAAGCCTCAATAAACAATTTCAATGTATTTGAGCCTAAGCAATAAACAATTTCAATGTATTTGAGCCTAAGTTCAGCAGTTTATAAACTGGTAAATATGATATTTCTTGGCATCACAGGCTGATTTTTGCTTTTTTTTGTGCAAAATATGATACATAAATATTTTAATATTTATACTAAAGACATAAGGACTTTAGGATGATGGGGTGATTGTAGAACAAGTAAGCATGAACCAAATCTCATTCCTTTCTTCAGGAAACTCTCATTGCCCAGTTTGCAAACGACAATCTCTGCCTGCTCTGTTACTTAACATTACATCAGTAGCCTTTCTAGTCCATACAGTAAAGAGCACATAACAACATCAGTTTCAGAGTCAGCTTTAACTTTTTTACTTACACATGAAGCTTCTACCATTTTACATAAAAACTCACAATCAATTTCTGTCAGGTCTGTCAAGTCTCTTCCCTTCTTACTCATCTGTTATGAGTATGCTGACCTGCTTCAACATCTATTTTCTCTGCACTGTTGAGTACACCGAAATCAGAAACCTGTGCCTCAGCTTTTACAAAAATATTCTGTTGTAAACCGTTCCTGTTTTGGCATTACCACATAGTATTGCTGTTCTGAAAGTTATAAAAAAGTTAATTGTTTATGACAATACAGTTATCAAGCAGAAATGTTGACTACTTCATTGTCTGCTCATGCATACAATGATAATATGTAACACAAAGACACTTTGCACAACAGTTATGCTCTACTAATTTCTGTTCAGCGCTGCAAAAAGAGCAGATGGTAAATCCTTTACCTCAGGATTTACCTGAAAATCCTGAGCAATGGATTACTTACTACAGATTTTATGTTGTGGTGCACTCAGACATACTGTCTTGAAAGCTTTAGAGAGGTTCTCTATCTTCTAGAAATCCTGAAATAGACATAATCGTAGATTTTGAAAATTTATAAACTTTTTGTTTGCTCCAAAGCAGCCAGGAAATTGTTTGTTGCATTCCAGGGTTACTGAGCTGTGCTAGGAGACAGAAATTCAGGCTGAAGAAAATGACACAAATACAGTTAAAGCAATGGGTTTGAACCTAATTAGCTCTGGGGACTCAATGCCAGATTAAATGAATCATGAGTTAAATGACTTGGAGTACTGGGGTGATGGGGAATCCATCATTCTGAGAAAAGTGCAGTGGGAACAGATTGTAAACAAGCCAAGATGAAACTAGAATTAAATACTTTGAGGATTCACTACAACATTGATGCCTGAGACAAAGAGAGAGTCCAGAAAACTACAATTTGACGATTTCTGTACAGATTATGGATGTCCAATATCTGCTACAATTTCTAATCCATGATGGAGAAAACATCTTAAAGAAGGGGGCTTGGGATCATGAATATTATTGAATCCGGAGGTCAATAGAAAAAGCTGCAGGCTTAAAGAAAACTGGATGGAACAGGGCTATGTAGCTCACAAAAGGGATGCAACGATTAAAGTGAGGACAGCACACTGACACAGAAGATGCATCCTGGTCTCTGAGCAGCTCAAACAAATAGTTATTTGAAAGGCTCCCCCAGCAAAAGTATTAAAATTTACTGCAGGAATTGCCAAGGACTATAAGACACAACTGAAGAAACACTCTTCTTTCTTACTCGACTTTCCTGGTTTACCTGTTTCCTCTCTTTAATGATTATCAGGTTATTCTTCAACAGATTACCTATCTATTAAAACGCTTTGCAGAGTCTTGGTTTTTCTTAAAAAATGTGATTCAGAATTATTGTTTGTCTCATCACTCTGTCAATCTAACCCATCTTAGAATGATGCTAAAGTATGTCAATTAGCTCTTTTTTCATTTTTCGGAAACTTTATAACCTTAGAGTATTCATGGCCACAAATGAATTAGGCTGAGAAGAACACTAAGATGACTAAAAGATTTGGAAAACTTCTTACAGAGACCAAAACAAGAAAGAAACAACTGCCAGAATAAGATTATGCTCTGTGTATCTTAGTCTCATAAAAACCTAAACTTCCTATGGTATTCCAGACTCAACATACTCCTCTGAGATGCTTGCTATGCTAGATCCTGCATCAGGGTGTATCTACTGTACAGTGGATGTATCTACTGTAATACCCTCTTCAGAAAGCTGCTACTGCCCCACTACACCTTTACTTTGAGACTTAATTCTTTTATTTTTAAAATAAGTTGTTTAGGCAATCAAATAGAGGAAAACAAATGCTTAGCTACTTAAATTTATTGGCTGCATTTCTTTTTAAAGCAGTTGTCAAGACACTTATTTTTCCTTTGTTGGTCTAAATATTTGGCACACAAACTGAATTTTAACAGCTTTTTGTATGGATGCCTCAAAAGGCAGCAAAGCATATTTTTGTGAATAAAACATGTTTTTATTAAACTTTGGGTCTAATACACACTTCTCATGTTACTCACATATAGCAACACAGCATATTTTTGCAGTATTTGAAGTATATTTGGAAGTGCATGAGAAGTCATATTTGGTGAACATTGTATGTGCGAATAGGATTGCAAGGAATAATGCTGGTGAAGATGTGGTAGGGTAAGCTGAGACTGCGGAGGAGCAGCAGTACCTTGAAGGGGCTCTGACTGATGCAGGTACTATGCAGTGTCTTACAATTATCTTTTTGCTCCATTCAGTCAACATGTTGTCACATAGAAAGAGCAGGAAAATATTGTGGTTCTGTTTTCTTTATAGGAAAGATGTTTCTCATTTATTTCCAAGCATATCAGATATGGCACACTGTTTCTCTCAGAGCACCATCTGCTATACTGCCTTGGAGCTACTATGACTCACATACTGCAGAGAATGTGCTGATATTTTAGCACTACAGCAGAAATGTATATACTATTACATTTGTCAGCAATACTATATCCATGCATGAAAGGCTATGCATGGAAAGATACTCATCATTATTAGATGTGCATCCTCTATGCCCAGCAGTCCGTTAGGAGAAGGGGAATTGGGATCTGAACTCAAATTTAAGGGGTATGTCACATCCAAAATGGTGAGGCAAAAGCAAAACTAAACCTTGCCAGATAGTGAATATTCTTTCAGTCTGTAAACTAGCCCCACTCATTTTTACATATAATCAATTGAGTAGCACTTTTTAGAAATGTGAAAACGTTGTTTTATTTTTATCATGAGGCTGAAATAATCCATGTTTCCTGCAGACTTTGTTTCCTTAATTTCACCATGGCTCAATACATCAGTGGAAAATTTCTCCCTCCTGGGCACCTTTCAGGAGGAGCATGTCTCCCCTCTCTCATTTTTTCCAGTCTATTTAAAGTGCTGAGAGACTGAGCACTTCGTATTGTACAGCCACTGCTTTCTAATATCACTTGGAGCCCTTTGACCTTAAGTATACTTTCAAATATGGCATTTCTCTGTAATGGAAGCAATAGCCGACCTTCTTGCTAGAGAGGAAATTCCCAGAAGATGTCTACTTACTTTAATATTAGAGTCTTGTAAGCTTAACCATCTGAGGAATACTCAAAAGAACCAACAAGGGAGCTTATCTCATCATTCGTTAGTTAAATAGTTCCCACTTCTAAAGCTGAACCTGAGAAAAAAAAATTTAGTACTGAAGTTTAACTTATCTCAAACACATTTTTGTATGCCTACAGCAGGCCTCTTCTGTTCCATTTCTAAAAAAAATATATGAAAATATTTGTTTTTTAAATTGAAAATTTATGAATTTATGAGTGATAGGACCAGAGGGAATGGTCTCAAGTTGCACCAGGGGAGATTCTGGTGGAGTCACTGCCCCGGAAGGTATTCAAGAAACATTTAGATGTTATATTGAGGGATGAGGGGAAATATTCATGATAGGTAAGTGATTGGACTGGATGACCTTGGGAGGTCCTTTCGAATCTTGGTGATTCTGTGATTCTATGAATTTAAAAAAATATATTAGATGGCTAAAGTTGTAAATTCATTATCTCTCCTTTATTAGATCTCAGGGTAATAAATCACTGACAGGGTCAGAAACAACAGATGTCCTCTATGCTATGTATCCCATGTACTTTGCTATGAAATTACATGTAAACTCTGTTTCCTCACTTTACATCAGACTGAAGCAGCCCTGGCTTGTTACGTTCATAGCACTGATATATGAGATGTCCCACAGGAGCTGAATTTTCAGACATCGGGAGGGCTGTTTCACAAGAACACTGGAAATATTCTGTAACTTAAAAACATTACTTTGAGGCCAATGACTTATTCTGTATGAAACAGAGTCCAGTTGAGAAACAAAGCCAAAATATGAGCCATTAAAGAAACATATGATTTGCAAAAATTTATCTTATGACTTTGTTAATACCATTTGCAAGCCAGTGATATTGCAATGCTAAAGGATGCTCAATTTTTCACGATTAGTTATCCAGAAAACTTCACACATTACTCAGTGCTTACAATATGTGCCCTCCTTTAGCATATGCAGCTGATTTTCTTTCTGCGACAGCATCTTGTGAAATCAATTAGCTATAAGCCACTTTCCCAGAGTGATTGCTTGAGCAAGCAGAGGATGGTTTTCCTAATGTTAACCTTCTGCTTCTGGAGGTAGAATCATGGAGTTACATCAGTGGCAGACAGCCTGCTGCATAATCCTGCTCTTACCAAAAAGGACTAGCTCAAGTTTTCCTGTTAAACTCAGACCTTTCCCGTCATATGCATCTCATCTTAAGAAAAGCTTGGGAAGATTAGGATTTCCAGACTAATTGGACCAGACCAAGCATATCTCAGAGTTAAACAAGTTCAGACTGTTAACAGCAACCTGTAATTCAGCAAAGACTAAGCAACTGTTGAAGTGCACGTTAGCTAATGAAATAAATAAAAGTTCATCTTCTTCTAATCACTGAGAAGCCTGCCTAGTAATTGTTTCTCCTCAGAGGAAACAGTTTGGTGGGCAAATCTGGCTCTATAGAGCCACAGAGATCTAAGGGGTGGGAAGCTGAGGGAGACATTGTAATAAGGTACTGCTAGCTATAACATTTTATTTATTTGAGGCATTAGAAGACATTTCAAAAAGGCTAAAACTTCAACAATTAGAAGAAAGATGATGATAGCTTTTTTTTTTTCTTTTTTTTTTTTTCTGATGTTGTTTTTTAACAAGCAAGAGAAAAGTATTGTAAAGATACAGAGGAAAAATCAGGGAAGGTGGAGGACCATAACAAGAGAACTGGAAAATAGAAGTCAGCACGATGAAGAAAAACAGTATTTATGAAACAGAGATCTGACAGTCATTTATGTTTGTGCTGTCCGAGATAATTCCAGCTGATAAGCCCAGGAAAATTCTTTAGCTGAATGATGCAAAACTTTGTTTCAAACTACTTCACTTTTCAGAATTCCTATGTATGTCACCCATTTATCTCATAATGCTGGTTTTAATCTAACTGCATGCAGTTTAATATTTGACTTCTGGCCCTTCTGTAAGTCTCCTTTATTCTAAGGGCAGACTGCCCTCATGAACTGACTCCATGGAGCACTTAATGTTAACATCATAAAACTAAGCGATCTCTAGAGCAGAACACAGATAAGGTACATCACAACACAATCTGCCTTCCCAGAAAAAAAAGCCATTTGCAGTCAAAGAAATCCATGCAATATGTTTTCAAAACTAGGTTAAATGTGCTTTATGCATTCGTAAAAAAAGACTGTCAGAATAATTTAAATGGAGTATATATGATGATTTTTAACACGTAAATGAGATTAGATATGCAGACATTCTGACGAAAAACTCTAAAACCTTCTAAGTTGAAGCTTACATAATGCTGACTTGTGCCAGTTTGAAATCTGATGTGTTTTGCTAGGCAGATATTTCTTTGATAGATATCAAAAGCCATTTTTGACACCTTATTTAAAAGAAAAGATTTCACTCTACAGGATGATTTTATATTTAGTGGAAAATGGCTTAAAGTGCCACCTTTGACTTTTCTATTTAAGCAATGATTTCAGCAGATGTTTGAAATCTTGGCATAATTCCTGTGACTCTGTAACCCAAAGGCAGCTCAGGAATCGTGCCACAATTTAATATTCTTTAAAGCCAATATAAGTTCTTCCACTGACTTCAATAGATTTGGGATTACAACCAAATTTTCGTTCTAATGTGCACTGTACTCTTTCCTCATTTGCTTCAGATCCATGCATGAATATTTTTTTCCAATACCAATCTCTGAACTCAAACTGTAGAGGTTCTTTGTTTTTTGTTTTTTGTTTTTTTTTTCCTCATAGCTCACTTCTCCCAGTCAGGTATTTCCAGCTCTTCTTGACTTATTGTCAGTATTTTCTGAGATGTGTTCAGACACTGTTATAAAGTCCACTGACCTTCTCAGAAAATGCTGAACTCAGCAAATGTTTTCCTACAGGTGATGTAAATAGGGCAGTATGCACTCAGTGTTGGATGTACCCAGTCTTTAAAAAAAAGAAGTTTGGACTTCCATGGTCATTAAATTTTATGTGTGGAAAATCATGGGACTGAACTCCTCTGTCTTTTGTGAATTTTCCAACTGTAAAATTACCATATAGTAGTCTAGGTATAATAAATTGTATCCTGTAAAACTATAATATCAGGTTATGACACCGTAACAGAAATTATCATCTCATATACGTTACTGTGATACTGCCCCATTCTCAGTGTTGTGAGAGATCATAATGGCAACCTTCCATCTTCTCCCATTGTGCAGAAGAAAGAAAAGCTTTCTAAGGCTACTGTGCAGCAGGACTGGAACAGGCCTGCACAGGGCAGTATATGCTGTTCCCACTTTTCTAGGCATTTTATTTTCTGTTTACAAGAACAACAATAAACAAACAAACATCCCTCCTTCCAAGTCTTGATTATAAGCTTTGTCCAACAACATAAGGAAAAAAGGAACGTAATGAAAACGTAGATACGTTTACTCACGCCTAATGAAAGTCTAGAAACACTGTTTTCAAAACCAATTATTCAGGAGATGCCCATCATTACAGTCAATCAACAGGTTTTTAAATCAAATGATTAAATTCTTTAACCTTTGGTTTGACCTCTTATAAAGAACACTGAGAGAATTATGGACTTTCCATTTTTTTTTATACACCTGCTTTTTTTCCAAGGGGAAATTTGGAGGTGATAAATTGGAGAAATGAAATGCTGTGTTCTTGTTTTTTTCCTGCACTTGCAAGCTCTGCACAGCTTCCCACTGTTAAAGTTAACATGTTTGTGCAGTGGAGAAAAGCTGTACTGCTATTACTCCCTCCTCATGCAGTCAGAGAAGTGTGAAAACCAATGAGTTCAGTTGACATTATTAGCACAGTCAAATCTTACAGCTGAAAATAAGCCACAGGACAATGTCAGGTTTAGAAAAATATATAAAGACACGCAATGGGTGGCAGAGGTGACACAGGGGTGAGATTTCCTCTTAGGTACTGCCTGGAGACATACTGTCATTTTCAGTGACAGTTCAAATTCTGACTGTGGCTGTCTTTTCCTGCCTTCCATAGCCTTGGTGAAGACATGAAGACAGTAGATACTGTGAGGGCACTTTGGTGACCTCTCCTTTCATATTTCATAGGATTATAGAATGGTTTGGGTTGAAATTGACCTTATAGATCATCTGGTACCAAATCCCTTGCCATGGGCAAAGACACCTTCCATGATATCAGTTTGCCCCAGACCCTGTCCAATCTGGCTTTGTCTTCAATATATTTCTTCAATATGGAGAGAGAATAACTGGATTTATTCTGCTAAAACTGTGAAATCTCCTTGAAAGAAACCTGGCATGTATAGGAAGAATTTATTTCTTTCCAGTTAACATGTGAAGCTTTTTGCTTTGTACTGCACATTCATTCAGCTGTCATCACTGTGGGTGGGTTTCCATTTTCCAACCTATGTCTGAATAATTAGTGCCTTGAAGAAAGCTACTTTGGGAAAACAAAAAAAAAAAAAAAAAAAAAAAAAAAAGTGATCTGCAGTAGCCATAAAAACATTCTGGAGCTCGATGGAAAGCCATCTTACCTGCAGGTACTGACATTTCACTTCAATCCTTATTGATTAAATGGTTGTAAAAATAATATGCTCTGCTTAAGCTGGCAAAGACTAGAAATGCAATATATACTGCAAATTTCAGTCCTGGGAAAGCAGTAATCCATAACTCAATTACAATTCCAGCATCCTCTAAGACACAGGCCTTACGCACCCTACATAGCACCTGGTCTGGAACATGGGTATCTGCAAATGCTAAATAAGACAAAGGGAATACATAACAAAAAAAACAGAGATGTGTGGATCTCACATTCAGAGATGTAAGTAATGATGATATTTCATAGTGAGATTATTTTATTAATGAATATAAAGAGAAAACAAAAAGCAATGCAAATATTGCAATACTTTTGCAGTATTGTGTTGAATCATGTTACTGCTATTAGAGATGGAACAAAATCAAAATAGAAGCTGCCTGTACAAACATTTAATTCTAGATATTCCCTAAGAGTACAACAGAGTTAAGAAAACAGAATTAGCTGATAAGTTTCTTTTGCTGGGTTTATCGGTCATCGTACACATGTGCAGGCTTAGTGCACATTCAATGCCTGTACCTTACTCTTTCTGGGCTACTGAGGCACTACCATTATACAACTGAATAGCAATTTGTGCAGAGTGGAAGCCTCATAGCAACAGACTGAAATAGACAACAAAGGCACTGAAACAATATGTTCTTCCAAAGGTACAGAGAGTTTTCTGCTTAAAATTTTATTTTAGCTGTGAATTTTTGAGTCCCAGAAAATTGCAGGACAAAGGTTTCTAGTCTTCATGTGGGTTCTGTCATGTTTCTGTTTTTAAAATAGGTATTCTGAACAGCACAAAGCATTAATCACTAAAGCTGTATGTGGCTGATGAAACCCTGTAGGATATTTGAATTCTTCCCATAATTACTTTACTTCTCGGTAAGCTTTCTATATAAACATCCCACTGTTTGGAAAAGCAGCTATTTTGGTCTTCTGTATTCCGTGCCTGAAATGCTGCTTGTATGACTGAAAATCTCTCCTGAACAAAGTAAATTACAAAGAGTCATTGGAATGGCTAAATTCCATGGAAAAGGAACCCAAATAACAGGCTTTGACCAACCACAACATGTTGACAAAAAAACACATAAAAGCAGTACCTTTTCTATTCTATAATAGTGTTGAAGAAAAAAGGTGAAAAGCAGAGAAAGGAAACCAAGTCCACTCTGCAATCAAGCAATCTTCTATCTCAGCGCTAAATCTTTCTCCACAAATGTGTTATTTTGTTTAAAATAAAAGTTCTCTGAAGTTTGAGATTCAGAATAAGGTAAAATTGAAAAATAATATCGTTCAGTTAACCTTAGTAGTTGGGTATAGATGGTCTGGGGTGGGTAATACCTCACTTAACTGTGTTTCTTATGTACAATCATGATCCAAAGCGGTGCAAATGAAGACAAGGGCATCTGCAAGGACTTAGTGCTTTTACTAAAGCCTTACAGACTTAATGTTTCATGAATTTGAGCTCTTGTACAAAACCTCACCAGTCTGATAACAGTGAGGTCTGGGATGAATGAGAACTAAGAAATCCCCTAAAGCCTTCTTAAAAGAATATCTTAGAAAGGCTTGCATGAACTAAAATACATTTAAGAAAAATATTAGAACAGTAATTAAGTAAGAAAAAGCATTTTTAAATTTTCAGGGGAATGCTATAATTAAAATTGCTGGCCTCTTTGTTTTTTTTAGCTGTCTACATTTGAAAAATACAAGCTATACATTGAAAAAAAAAAAAAGAGATATTAAACAGATGTTTGATTTTACTGTGTCTTAAGCCAAACTATGTTTCACGTTAGATACTTGCAATTAGCTTCAGAAGAAGTTTTTGGGAAATGACAGTGATCATTTGTGCAAAAACATCACAGTGCCCCATTGGAATAAGCCCATAAAGAGAGACTGGGATGACATGTAGACATGGCAGCCCATGAATTTACTTCAACCAGCAAAAGATGTTCATGGGAATCTAGAAATTATAAGTGGGACATACAACAGAGGACTGTGGTTTTCTTAGCAATGCTGAGACTTATTTAACTTAAGAGATGGATTGTTTTGCTTATGATTGGAGAGGAAAACAAAGGGATTCAAAAGGGATATCCTTGAATTTGATTCTGAGTTATTTTGATATTTTTAATATTTATTTCTGAGTAGTGAAATAAATGCTTTCTATGTCTAATTTGAAAAAGATTTCACTAGATTTGGCACAAGCATACAACTGAGCAATGATGTTCTTGCAATACTTCTCTGGCTTACTTCCAGAGAAATTTCTACAGCATTTAGTCTCACAAAATAATTTTCTTACACAAAGCCCACATGTAGATTAAGCATACGTTGGCTGCACTGCTCCAGCCTATGTGTTTTCATCTAAAACTAAATAAATTAAAGCAACATGGCTATGAACTTTAATTTCAATCCCAATTTAAAAAAAAAAATAGTTCAAGAGTATATGTTTATTTTGAACAATGAGTGGAAGTATATGCTTTTTTTTTTTTTGGTTATAAATAACTTCCAAGTAGGCTGTTATTGAATTATAATACTACACGGCTTACATTTGTCAAAGGCATTGGGTTCATGGGATAAGTAGGTATTTCATGAGAAAATACGGGCACATTTTAAAATATTCATTTTATTGCACAATAAGTGTGCATTATTGTGCATAATTATAACCCAGAATAGAAATCACACCCATAGACCCTAATGAGCATTACAACATACTTCTCACTAAAAGAACAGACATCAAGTGCAACACTACACAGAAAGACTTCCACTCATAGCAGTGGAAGCATTTTGGAGTGGACCCTTGTCCTGCTCCATGTTTCTAGTACTGCTAACAGAAGATGCTACCTCAGCTCCCTCAGCCAACAGGGACACCAAGTGTAAGGAACCAAGGGAACTGCTGTTTTCCTAAAAGATTTGGAGAAGTATGTGTCAGACTAACAGGAGAACATGCTGCCATATTCAACAGTGCAAGAATATCCCCTCCAGACCACCAGCAATCAGTCTGATTTCCCAAAAAACAAATCTGGAGTAGCATCACTACTACATGAACTGAAGCATGGAAATCACATACGAGAAACATGATTTGCTGGTGTAATTATTTTCATTATTTTTTACAATTTCATTAATCTTCACTTCTTTTTCCAACTATGTAAATACAAATTCTAAATGCTAAGCACACTGACCAATAGCATATTGTTTCTACAAATATGTAACTTGCATATGTGAGCTGAGGAAGGGATCACATTTGTGTGGGAAGGGAGTACGTTTTTCATTTCCTGGCCAGGTCCCACAGGTTTTAACTAGTGTTTGTAAGCCAGCTATTGTCTGTATGTCTGAAGTTGTGCACATGCTAGAAAAGTGTATAATTCAAAAGTAGAGCTGTTCTATAGGACTTTGTTTTTCTAAGTAATTCAACAAATAATTACTCTTTTCCATGGCTATTATGCTCTTTTACTACGGTGTCAAGTAACACATTATTGAGCTCTTGCATAATTTTAAAAACTTCTTATGAAGCTGGTGCTCAGACAGTTAGTTAAGTTTTAAGATCGTTACAAATAGGACATAAGGCTAGTATTTACATCGCTTACGTTTCAAGAATAGTCACTAAAATATCTTTAACCACATTTCAGATGTGACCTTACAAACTAAACTCTGAACAGTTGACTGACCTCTGTAATTTAACTTTGTGTTTCTTGTTACTGAATTTGTCTACACCCCAGCAGAAGAGGCTGGTTCAAGACTTGAGGCATTTGAAAGATCTGCAGTGTGATTTTATCTCTGTTCTTTTTCTGTTTTGTGCCTTTTCCAACAACTGACGAATACTGCAGAGGGGAATATAGGTCTGCATGGACATGATTAACGATATATCAATTGCATGACAGTTTCCTGGCTTCCCAGCACCATGGGAGATCCAAAGGACAGTCACAGATGTAAGGCTTAGCAGATGTATATGCACTTGCAGTCTTGGAATACCTACAAATTCTCCTGAAGGCAATGGGACCTCTTATGTACCTCTTAAAATATATCTAGGACTATAAACTCAATCACTTTGGGAAAACAGTTAGGTTTGTGT
Source organism: Tetrao urogallus (assembly GCF_951394365.1). Taxonomy (NCBI): domain Eukaryota; kingdom Metazoa; phylum Chordata; class Aves; order Galliformes; family Phasianidae; genus Tetrao; species Tetrao urogallus. The sequence goes on along the minus strand of NC_136822.1, from coordinate 10,875,005 downwards.
TTGAAACCTAAAGTTTTGAAGTGTACAAGAAGTCTCTTATGTCTTTAAAGTCTATGAAACACTCCAATGCTCAAAGTACTGTATGCATTCAAATGGATGGTGAGGGAAGGACTCAAAGACAACAGAAAAGCTGAACATTGTAGCTGAAGAGAAGCATGAGTCACACCAGACAGACAACTCCACTAAAAGTAAAATAATGGCCTTTGTGTGGATTTTAATTGCAATCAGTTCACATCTGAAACCAGAGAAGCACTGGCATGGATAAGGCCAGGCTCAGTAATAAAATACTGAGAGTACGAATGAGAGGGAGACATTAGTAATAATATAACAGATCTTTGGGCAAACAGTTCCAGTAGAAGATGTCCTTGAAGATGGTATTATTATCAGAACCAGACGATCTGTAAGGTCCCTTCCAACCCAACCCATTCTATGTTCTATGATCTAGATCAGCTGAAAGCAGTAATGAAGCTTCTTCCTGCCTTTATCTGTGCTCATTTCAGAAGAAACATGCTCAAAGAACTGAGGCACGTGGGCTTTGAAGGAGTAAATCTAGTTTGGTCAAATACAGAGGGGAATGGTGAAATAACAGAAAAGCTGAAGCTGAGTCAGAACATTATAAGCCAAAACAGAAATATATATTTCAAAGACAAGGAGAAGGCATAGAATAACTTGGCAAGAGCCAAAATAAAACCCTGATTTATACTACAGATAATGTTATATGGCATACATCAATAAAGTGATGAAGAAGTTTCCAAGGCTGGAACCTAATTCTACAATGATATTTCAATCTGCTTTATTTTGAGCTCAAGGTATGAACATCAGAAGGAGAGCATAGCACAAAGGAGCCTGGCTTTCTGTATGAATTGAACCTAATAAAGAATTTCTGATTTTTATGAGCCTTCTTATGCTTACATCTTTCCTCTATCAAACTTCATTTTAATTATTTGTCACTCTCAATAAACTGCTCCATACAATATCTGCTGTATGCAACGCACTACGCTTTACACATTTCTTCCAGGATGAAAAAAGCTAATTTATCTAGATTTTTCTCTTTTTCTTTTCTTTTACTTTCCATTTCTATGGCTCATTCCTCATTCCAATATTTCTGAAAATATAATAAGATATATACAGAATAATTAAAAAAATGTAGCAATTAACCTGTCTCAGGGAAAGCATCATAAAGTAAGTGCTGCTTCAGGGAAATTTCTCAAGTAGAGTCAAAAGAGTATGCAGAGAACAACATAATATTTAAGGCAACACGCCAGTCAAATTACATCCAATCAAGTCTGGCACAGTTGATTTAAAGTACCTTGGTCTTTCTATCCAGAGTTATCCATTTGAGGAGACATAAATATAGAGGATGTAAGATGTCATAAAAGCAACACTGCAGTTCGTGATTATATAAATGAAATAGATATAAAATAGATATATACACTCATAGGAATTGAAAATAAGTCTGATGTAATTAGGCTTACTTATATAATTTATGGAAGGTTTTTTTTAATACACAATTTACTGAAGAAGCTGCATAACCACATATAAAACGTAGCTGTACTTGATGCAATACAATCCAATACACTTAATTCTCTGAGGCGTGTTGGGAAAACATTAAAAATAGCTATACTGGTCAAAACCAAGCATTCCAGTATCAATACGCTCTCTTTAGCCATGACCAAAAACATATGCCTAGGACAGACCAAATATGAAGTCAGAAACTGCCTTTAATTTTCTGGATCTCTCAGTTGATGTCCTCATGCATTGTGCAACATCCTGTAAGCTGTGTTCAGCAGTAGTTTACAGTCCATTACATTATATGTGAAGTTACAGTTTCTGTTTTTTCTCATCTTTATCAATTTACATTTACTTTCTTCATCTGCCATTTTAATGACTGTTCACTTATCTCAAAGCATCTTTTCTGCAGTACTTTATTGAGGTTTCAACCTCTATTCCTACTCTTTTTTTCCAAACTTTAATCCTCCAGCTTTGGTGAGGGAGATTTTGAGAGCATTTGGTAAGCCCTACATGCATCAAATGGATCTTTTTTATCACACACTCATTTCTCCAAAAAACATACTCTTCTATATTCTAGTTAATCTATTTTATTTTTCTTGTGGTTTCTAATAATTTTTATTGTATGAACATCAGATTCATTGGTTTATAATTTTTGGCTTTCCCATGATACGATTGTCACATTTTCTGTCTTTCAGTCCTGAAAATCAAGGTGGCTTCAGCTAAAGGTTATAAAACAACAACAGTAATTCAGTATCTGCCCTCCAGAATAACTTTACAGTGGCCAAGGGTGGTCCTGGCAATTTTTTCTCTTGCAAAGACAAGACTGTTCACCACATTTATTCATGCTTATGTTGGCATGTTCCTAACTATTCTTAGGTAGTTCTTGTATACATGCTCTGCCTCCATAGAGAGTGGATATAAGAAAAGCCACAGTTCCTTCTTCTTAGACTGCAATTGCTGCCTTTAGCAAGTGGAATGGGAACCAAGTCCTGCTTAAAATGCATGAGAACACTCTCATTCAAACCAGGGGAAGACTGGTCTCTGTTGGGTTGAGTGGAAGTTTTGCTGCAAATTTGAATGGATATAAGGTGCCAAAAGCCAGAAGTTGCTTTTCCAACCCAATAGCCAGTGAACAAAAGCAAATGGAAAAATCACTTAAGCAGACCAAGGAGCAGCAAAATGTTCTTTCCATTTCTCTTTCTGCTCATCGAGAAATAAAAAAAAAACAGCTTGCATTCATAACAAAAAATATTGAGGAAAGCATAGTACTTTTCCATTCAGGAACATAGATTCTTTTCTCAAGAAACTACTGACAAGAAGACGAATGCTCATTTGATTCATCAGAGTGCCTTACTGGAACAGTAGCAGAAAGAATTCATGACAGAACTGATCCAGCAGAATTTCTCACTGTAACTTCTTTAATCAGGAAAACACTTTACACCTGAAAAGCAGAATGTTTTTCCAAGGACTCAGATGGAAAAGACTCAGAACCCCACGTCCTACAGCTACACTGGCTCCATGAAATATTACAAATGGCCCTCAATAACATAAAAATATTACTGTACGGGAACAAAGACCACAAGTTACCTAGCTGCCATGTCATACAACTAGGCTTAATAAGAAATAACTGGAATGTTTGTTGATAAGATAAAAAAAAAAATCAACAACAAACAAATTAAGGGGAGTAAAGTAGGAATTACAGGTACAGCTGAACAGTCATGATCAGAACATGCACAGATGGCACGCAATGCCTGGGATGGTTTGAGTATGTTACATTTTAGTAAGAATACGAATGTGGTTTATGGATGTGAAGACAGTGTAGGTATAGTATGACAGTCAGGAAAAGGGAGGCAGCTGCTCTGCTTCAGTTTAGGATGGAGTTTGCTGAAGTCATTAGTGGGCTTGCCTGTAACACCAGTGACCATACAGCCCATGGCCTTTGCTATTGGGTAGGTTTCTCAGTTGTGCTCTAGGTCAGGAGTCTTAACTAGTCTGGACTGTGAGCTCTCCTTTTCCAAGTATTGAAGAATCCCACCTATTCTCACACTATTTATTACCATGCATCTTTAAGTATCTATTCACATGTATCAGATAGTTATAGCTATTTAGGTGCTGTCAGACAGCAGTAAGTATGATTTCAAAAAAGCGATGAGGGAGGTTTAGTGACCAGTATCCCAACATTCGCCCTCTAAGATGGAGTGCTAACGTTTGTAGCCTGTTATTTTGTAAGGTATTCTTTTTAGGACAGAGATAGCAGACTACAGGGACGTTTATCTATTACATTTATCTATTAATATGAACATTGTGCTGCCAAGCAATTACGTACTAGCAACAAGAGAATGTTCAGCAATTATTTTCCTTTAATCTGTGAATTTTGATCTATTTGACACTCCCTATTCTGTGGCCAGCAGGATCCAATCATTTTTATCAGCACTTCAAGCACTACAATACGCCACCAAGACTGGAGAAAAATGAGGATGTAAAAGTAATCTGTGCAACAGATAGAGGTGTTTACATATAGATAGCATGTTCAGTTTGATAAATAATTCTTCCTGTAGTTGGATATTTTTCTAAATATCTGCTATCAAGAAGACACTCTGAAAGTGCCAAGTTCAATTTCCTTTTTCTAGATACAACAAAATGGACTAAATTTATATGTGCCATATGTATGCCACTGGTTTATTGATATTAAACTCTGAAAATCACGAAGAAGCCTGGCAAATGAGAGGCTATTTCATTTTAATACAGAAGTGACAGTTCTGTGACCTTTTTATGTCATTTGTCATATGAACTTACCAAGCAGCTTGAGAGAAATGACATCTTGAATGAGAGTCCAGCCTGATGAATGCGGTGAGTCTGGAGTTTTCTGTTTTTCCCCATTCATTTGTCTTAAGAAAAAAAGGACACCTGGAAGTAAATAAACAAATAAATAAATTGCAAATAGAAGACAAAACTGAATAAAACTTTCTGATAGAACTATACTAGGTAATCTGCCCCAAAGGTAAGTTGGTCTCTTGTTTTATTTTGCACTTCTGTGACGATCTTAATTTAAATAGGCAGTGGTACAGTCTGTTCATGAAATGAAGAAGTGTGCTAAGTAAATATGTAGACACAGCAGTAACATGGCAACAAGGCAGACTCCTACATTCACCACTGTGTTTTGTACTTTTTTCTAATCCACTGCTACAGATTAGGAAAACAACAACAAAAGAAAAACCCCCACAACTCATAGAATTTTTACAAAAGGGTTTTAGAATCACTTTCAAAGTATAGCACTGGTGCATGATATTCAGGCATGCAAACAGCATGGGCACAATACAACAGCTACACTACACTTATTGGATTTCCTCTAAACTGGGATCTGGTTCAGCTGAAGCTCAGGAGTGAGTTCACACTCGATCAGCATCTGTCCCCAAGCTCCCCTACTGGTGTGACAGCGCAAGAACAGCAAACAGACGTGCCAGGTCAGCAGAGCTGGCCCAGCTTCATCCTTGTGTAGCCACAGGCAGTCCAACTTTACATAGTGAACAGTAAGCAATCGGGATGAATGCTCACATCCTTCCAGGATGAAGGTATTTTAAAAATTCAGGAACTTATCAGTCAGGCTCCACAGACTCCCCCAGATATTGGCCTCTACAGTTCACAAGACTAGGCAAAGTTCATCTGAAACCATTTTACAAGTTAGAGCCATACTTCCCTACCAGAAAATTTTCAACATTGTATATGTATGAGAATATATATCTATTTACGTATAAAGACATATGTATATTATATATACATGAACACATATGAATTTGTAAGTAAGCACACATATGCAAACACACGAAAAATCTACAAAAGGAAATCAAGATTCTGGATTGTTTTCCTGTGATCAGATGATCTGAGTTCATTCTGATTTATAACAAAATACTCTGCCAAAATCACCAGTGCAGTAATTAATTAACTTCAGCCAGCTATATTTGCTGGCACTTTGCCCTTTTATATTATTAATGAACTAGTTTATTTTGTTTTCAAGATGAAATACCTATCATTCCAGTTTGCAATAGGATCCACAAAGAATATCCCTTTCCATACCAGGAATATTTTTGCAAAATCAAAGCCTTTTCCTTCTTCCCATTTTTCATACTTAAAAAAAATTAAATTGCACAGGTGCCACATTTACTATCTTTCAAAAGAGAGACTTATGGCCTTCTGGCCCCAGCACTCTGTGGGAAGGAGAGAGAGCAACAGAAGGGGCAGCAACGAGAGGTTGTATTTCCTCAGCATACAAGTTTCCTCCCTGCCCTTCCAGCCATTTCCATGCTCTTGGTGCCACAAGGTACTATAATCCAGTAGAATATAACCCAGTAAAAAAATTACCTTTTTTCTTTTTTTTTTTTCTTTTTAATAACTAAAAGGGTTTTAGCAGCCCTGCCAGACCAAACCTTATTTTCTAAGGCTCAGGACCTTTGATGAAGTCTGCTCTGGGCAGAAATTTTACAAGATTCTCTAAGAACTGGTAAGTAAAATGGTTTGCAAGCTCGATGTTACATAAGAGTATAAAAATAATTAGTGCTAGGTGCCATTTATTTACAGTGCTTGAAAATGTCTGAGAAAAAGGTGGCAAAAATTATAATTACTAATTAACTTCAAGCTCTGTTCTAGATACATTCATTTTAGCTTTGCATGAAGAAAAACAGAAGCACTCTTTAATGCATGCAAAATACATGATCAGTATTATGGATGCAGACTTTTAGATCATGCAGAGGGTGTGTTATCCCACTACTTCTCCCTTCATTGGCAAATATGCATTTGGGACAAGTTGCTTCTCCAGAGACAATCTGCATGGCTGGGAGTGGGCCAGATCTACTGAAAAAAGGACACAACTGAAGAGCTTTGTTTTGGTCAATAGACTTTTGCTTTCCATTTTTCAGAAACACAGAATCTGTCCTGATATCCCCTGCCAAAAAAGCATTAGTAGTTGGCTTTGCTCTCCTTTTCAATCAGTCATTTGGGATTTGCCTTTTTGGAGGGAGTGGGCAGCAACAACTGCCTCTTCTGAAGCAGTGAGGACTTTCATTATCACAAAGATAATGGTTCTGTTGTCATTTTGAATGATAGCAGGTCAGTTTGGAAAAGAAAAGCAACTTTGGGAGAAATGCTGACAAAGAATCCAAATCCAAGTCAATACACAGTCTTAACAAAGAAAAATTACTTTTTGAGGGTAATACCCATTTCATTGAAATCGAATTTATTGATGAAAAGGTGGGAGAAATGATTCTCCTAAAAGAAAACCTTTTTTTTCTTCTAGTTTTCTTTTTCTTTCTTTCTTTTTTTTTTTTTTTTTTCTCCACTTTGGCAATGCTTTTGATCTTTTACTATGACATATGACAGAAAGCGCTTGATAGAAAGTAAAATGGTATCAATATGTATGAGGAGTTTCTTTCCATACTCCAGCAGGAAAAAAAAAGTAATGCTTTGAGAACTCCCATAGCTGATGAGAGAGATTTACATCTTCTCAGATGCAGTAACATGGCACCAGTTAGGCTGTGAATAGCAGCAGTTTTTGAGCAGCAGTTGAGCATGACTAGTTCAAAAGACTTTAAGCAAAAGTCTTTGCAAAAGATTGGCTGGCAGTCAGCACTTCTCTTACATCTGAATAAAGATAATCTGCATAGTGATTTCTTAGCATTTCTTCCTTTGCTTCCTCTCCTGTCTAGCAATTCTAGACTCTGTTACATTTGTGAATGTGATGACAGGGACTTGATTTTCTTCCTTTCCATGTTTAAAGATGACCTTGATGTTAAAGCATGTTTCAAAGGTCCCTCAGCTTCGTTTAATATCCAGACCTTTAAGTGTGGTCTTTAATAGCTGTAAAATGTTCCCATAAATTCCAAGCTATGTATTTTCTATATTGTTTCTTTATGGTTCATTTAGTGTGACATTATATCAAAAATTTTAAAAAGGCATTTCCTTCTCAATCAGTTCTGAATGAAGTGTCTGAAAAAAGCACTCCTAAAACTTTCTACTTGAGCCATTAATTAATGCATTGCTTGTTAACTGCTGCTGTAGCTTTTGATTCACAGACACCAGAACAATCCTATAGTGATGGATGTTCTGGAAAGGCTTACGCAGTGAGGCTGGAATGTATGCACACATCACAGTAAAATGAGAAACGACATTCACTTCCAAATGATCTTTATGTGATAATACTTTAAGAAGTGGTAACATCGTGCTGGGTACTGCAAGTGCATAAGTAAATATAAGCAACGTACCATGTGTTTTATCAACATTTGCCAGTGTAATTTTAGAATATAAAATCAAAACATAGTATGGTGCTTTATGATGCAAGGAGCATTTTTGTAGATAGCATGAATAACAAATCAAGAATGTCTGTAGCTATGAATAAAGATGTCCTGAACATTAGAAAGAGCCTGCTGTGAGGGAAAATCAAAAACCTGTGTGGAAGTAGAAGGAGCTAGTGGTAATCAGGCCTGTTGAATTTAATGGATCTGGTTTTATTTTCACTATTTTCCTACAAAGTAAGAAAGATTTAAATATCCACCAACAATTTTCTACACAAGCCGAGTATAACAAGCTGTGCTGTAGAAAGCTTTTTGTTTAACGAGCATTTCCAACCATAAAAAAGAAAAAAGAAACCAGAGAGAGAAGTACGTGGGGCTACCAAATGGTCTCCATCCTTTTTCTTGTCCTGGAGGAATTTCAGACCACAGAACACTTGCTCTGGTTTTCCAAACTTCCTGCAGCACTGCTACAGGCAACACACTGTGTCTGTAGAACTTCTGGTTACTCCAAGGGTGTGTCGAAGTGTGTTATGGTACACCATACCATAAACACAGCAGTTTAGTATATCTGACCCCACGTAAAATCAGTAGAGAAGCTGAAGGGCCAGGTACCCCTTGAGTCCCACAACAGCACGACAGACATAAATTGAGCTGCAAAACTTACCCGTGAAAGTGGCTGACAGGGTCTGTGATGAGCTCTGGGCTGTCACCACTGGCATCAACCTGCATTGAAGGTGCTGTGGCAGTACCAGCGAACTCTGCAACTGTCATCCTGGGTACAGGTTTGAGTCTGCTGAGAGATTAACAACAAACTGTTCAGCTTGATACAAATTAAAGGAATAGAATTTCTCAGAGAGGAAAGGCAGTCAGAGAACAATGGAAAAGCCTCAGCTGGTTAATGCCTTCGGTTTTGTTGGTGACCAGAAGCTATAAAACAGCAGAAGAGAGTCACGCTTACTAAACATCTGTTATTTGGCCATCTTCAGTGCTAGTGTTGGAGTGAAAAACCCTCCTGAAAAGCTTTCTGGCACCATGACTTTGAGCAGAGGGATGAGGCTGAGTGGATTTGTGAAACGGATCTGGCAGGAACCCTGGTGCTGCACCTGTGAAAAGGAATGGCTACACCAGGCATGTCCAACCCGCAGCTCAGCCCAGCCCACGCTGCTGCCATCCCCTGCCCCATGCCATCATAGCAGTGGCTGTGCCTCATGAAGCAGCCTGGTGACTATGCTGAAAAGCAGTGTTTTGTAGCTGAGAATTTGTTCTATCAGTGTTACTGTGCTCATTGTATCTGTTGTATTTTCTGTGGAAATAAATAGGAAGCATTACTTGCAGAGAGACCCAGCCCAAGACTATTCCTTTTTATTCAGTGTGGCTGGCCAGGCAAGCCGTAGAGTTGGATACTCATGTATACTATGCAGTGCCATGCCTGCCCATTGGGGTCCAGAGAACAGCAAGGAACACAAGTGTCATTATTAATTAGTAAAAGCATAACCAGATGCCTCAGAGAAGTATCAGGTACACTGATGAACAACAAAGACACGTAGACCATCGTCCATGGGAGATAAAAAGAGAAAAAGCAATTTCATTCTGTAGCAGGGTTTCAGAGTATCTGGGGACAGATATTTCTTTGCTTTCCTCCTCTCATCGATTTGTATGCCATGTGTTCTTGTATCTGGCATAATTCTACATTTAGGGAAAGGAAACACCCATAGACAGTAACAGCACTAAGACTCAGTTACAGGAGAATCATACTGGATTTTCATTTGGCTGCTAAAATAAAACCAACGGAAGTCTAAAAGGGCAGTGTTGAAAGAAATAACAGATACATATGAATGCTGGATGAACCTGGTGAATAACCCTAGCCAGAAAAAATCAGAAGATGTTGTCAATGCCACACCTACTTTCTACAAAATTTTATGTTTTTAGGAAAGCTCTGGTACCTGGGTTTTGGTGGTCCACATTAAATGCAACTTGCTGTGTTGTTTTGTATCATCTCAGGGTAGAAAAGTATTACAGAATGCCTGTATTTACTATATTCTGCTTGTGTCAGTCAGTAAGTGAAAGCATGCCCTATCTAATTAAATCTGGACTTCACGTGCATCTCTTCATTTACCTACTGTGCAAATAATGGGAGCTAACACTGTAGTATTAAAATCAGATAAAATCACATTTTTATTAAGACAGTGTATGGAAATATATAAGTATCATGTGAAACATATTCTCTTTTACATATTGCATTGAGCTCTGAAATTGATCAAGATGTCCCTGGGAATGTATCAGCAATGGATAAAGAGAGCAAACTCCTCATCCTCCAGGGATCAGGCAGCTTCTTGCTGTTCTTTCCTACTGCCTCCTTGATTGAAAATGAGCTTGTTTGGTTTGTTTTCCTCTTATCATTTCAGTTAGGGTAGCATCAGAAGGCATTATCATAATTTAGCCAACTTCTCTCCACTTAGTAATTCTAAGACAGGCAGTTAAACTGCACACATATTCCCATTTCCATTTCAGCCTGGATTTTGGACTTCTGTATTAAGTTAGCATTAATCGAAGGCTTATGTATAACTTTCAGGAAAGTACATGTTATTTTTGCCAAGTAAAATATAAGAAGTGAGGGAAAAGAAAAAAAAGAAAGAGAAAAACTGTGAACATAGAAAGTTACATATGGAGATATGTAAGAGTCCACAGAGCCACTTTGCTAAAGCAGTCCATATGTGCTTCAGTAACAGTGCAAGGAAGGGAATACAGCTTGTAGACACTTTTAGGAGAGAGAACCACAGCTTATGGAGATGTAAAATAGAGATATGTAAGATGGAAAGGTCATGCAGAAAAAAATGGTTTAAACAATTACAGTGATGTATGTATATTAATAAGCAGAACAATATTAACTAAATCCAATCTAATATTATGCTTGTGTGTATTCTTCGTATCTATTGATTGACCTAGGCTGATGCATAAGACTCCCACATGAATTAACAGTTAATATTTCAGAAAAATTGTGAATATAAAGTTGCTTTTAGAATGGCATGTATTAACAGATTTAGCTGTATTTTTCTGAAATAACCTTAATTATGACAGTGGGATTGGACTCAAAGTATGTCTGTCATGAAACCAGGTAAGCATGGTATAAGCACATCTTGAGGTAAGTTACTGAGCACATAATACATCACAGTTATTCCGTTGATAGCAATACAGTAAAACATCTGTTTCTGATAAGATGGTCCTTCCAGCCACTGTATCTGTAATTCCAGCACTGCGGTCTGTAAGTACCCAATGGAAAATGCCTCCTATACACGTTGTATCTTTGTGCTTTATGCATCTCATGGACACCATTCAATTCAGAAAGACAAACTTGGAACCTATTCTGTGCCTACTAAAGTCTGAATAATCTTTTCCTCTGAGCCAGCAAGCATTTGTCCCAATCCTTGTTACCTATTATCTCTGCATTCAAATGTGCTTTATTATTATTATTAATAATCCTCTTTCAGCTCAATTTATGTGCAGACAAAATACACGTAAAACTCAAATTGGCATGTTATACATGTTGAAAATGTATGTAATATTTTGCACAGCAATAGGTTGTCAAGTTCTCTCTCTGTACGGGATCTTGCTGGAAACATCCCCCACCTTGTAGACAGTTTCTCAAGACAATTATTGCTTTATTTTCCCACTTTCAGACAAAGAAATGTCAGGGAAGTCAAGGCTGTGTCTTTCTGATAAAGGCACAAAGAGCAAGTACCTGGGCTGTGGGTTTGAAAGCTGTCCTCTGCAGCAGGAGAGCACTTTGATGTTCAGCAAAGCAGAAAAATTGTGCATGCTGCTTTCATATGGCGAGTGTTTGGACACATCGAATGAGCAGCTCAAGGTATTGCAGAAGGCTGCTGTACCTTAAATTTGCTTCCAGTTTGAAAAGTCAGCATGTTCAGAGATGGGAAAATTCAACTCTTTTTACTGTTTTGCTTATCATGTCATCCACACTGATGGAAGTCTGAGGTCTCTGAGGTTAATCTCTGAGGAGATTGTGTGGGGCATAAATGCAGAATTGGGTCCTGTATATGTACATGCGGGATCTTCTTGTTTCCAGGCTGCCATATCAATGGCGGCTATTTGCGAGCAAGGATTTGTTTTATAAATCAAAGGTTTTACTTGTTACAGAGTCATCCAAATATGGTCAGGTTGTGTTAAATTTGTAAATAACCATTCAAATCCTATTTTCTTGTTCTTCACAGAAATATGGCTAATAATAAAACCTGCAAAAACTCTGTGTTGGTAAACTTGAGGTAGACATTCAATGCTTTTCTAATGAAGGGGAGGATCGGAACCATAGATTTTGACGTTCAAACTCACACAACAGCAACACGGATAGTGGCAGGGGTCTCCTCTTACATTGGTGTCTGCTGCTCTGGGACCAAAGGTAAAAATTAAGTGATGCAGGACTCTGGAATCTGAAATTATAATAAAAAAAAAACAACTCAAAAAATGAGGACATGAACATTGCTTATATGCCTGGAACAATAATTGCTACAGATTGTTCAGATTTTTTAGCTTTTTTTATGAAACAGGCAGATGCATGTGTTCAAAGAACAAAATTATCTGAGAAAAATGAGACCTTAACTCTTTTCAGTCAGTGTTACGTTTTCCCTTGGAGAAGCATAATTATCTGCCAAGTGTGGGAAGATTCCTTTGTTTAAATCCTGACTGGCAGCAAAAAAATCTGCTCTCTGCTAAAATTATCTAATTTTGTAGCTGTCTCAACAATATGCCTGCTTTTATCAAATGATGCCCTTTCTTCCTTACTGGTGGAATACTCATTGTGCTCCATAAACAGTCTGTTTGCATTATGTAGATTATTTCACAAGAAAAGTGAGAAGTACGCTTTTGACAGGGATAGAAACAATGAAGCATGCAGAAATCAAGGAAGATCAAACATGCTCATTAATTCAGATGGTAAGAAATAGAGGCATTAACATCACAGTATCTTTCTTGTTAGTTTCATACTGTATGAAGCCCCATAGTTGTCACATGGAAAAAGTCTCATTTACTTTTCAATAATCAAATATTTAATAGAAATTCTTATGGTTTACATCATATGCTGTAGAGAAAAGTCCTCATTTAGTGTATTACTTTGATGTATTCTTTTATTACTTGAAAGGCCAATTCAATTTTGAAGAATTTTATGAATATTTTATAGACTCAGTACTCTGACTGATGAGAAATAATGCTCTCTGATGTGATGGAGGCTTTGGGCCTCCATCTCTGTTGTGTTTGAACTAAGCCCAGCACAAGAACAGACTGTGGAGGCAAAAAATCCAATTGAGTCATTTTCTATATTTCTTTATTTCCTATTGTAAGTCAGGGCAACCCTAAAACAGCTACAGATCCTTCCCAAGGGCTTTGTAATAACTGAGCATATAAGTAATGCAAAGTGATGTCTTTTTCACATCTCTTGTCTGGCCAGACATGCTTTTATTTAGGGTGAAGCCAACTCAGGCAGCTCCATGTTACGATCTTTAATTTAGTTCAACCTTTGACTTAGTCCAATCTAAAACTAGGTTTGATCTTATTTATTTTCTTGCATTAAATTATAAATGTCTTAAAAACTCCTACTCTGTGATTTAGCAGTTTTAATATTACTCCTCTCCTGGTACACTTGGGTTTGAAGGATAATTATGATATAACCGGTTTAATTTAATTTCTACTATTTCTTTATGTCTACTTATGATTATAATACAGGTGTGTATAGGTGCTGAATTATTTTGATTGTCAATATTTAGTGTCTTTTCTTCACACTGGCCTTTTCCCTGTGTATCCTGCCAAAGAAAAAGGAAACACTCTATGTAGGATATTGTGAAGAAATATTATGAGTGAAGTAGTACATGTATCAGGGTAGGACTGATGAAAAGCTTGTTAAAAAAGCGATCCATATATGCTCATTTTATATTCTCAGCATCCAAAGCAAATAAAAATGGATACTGAAATCCAGTTGGAATATCACTAAGACCCACAGTACACCTATAGATTACATGTACAGTAATACAGTGGATACAGTCTGTTCCATTCTATTTTCTATTAGAAACAAAAAACTCAGCATTCCTATTTGTTCATTCAATGTCTGTGTTGTCCACATTGCTCAGAAGACTCAGTATGAAGCACTTCAGGTGCTGGCCTCAACTGTATTGTAACACAGTTGAAAAGTTAATCTTTCATCCTGTTACAGAGCCAACAGATCCATCTAATTTGTATGCACTAAACAAGAAGTAAACCAGTATAAGATGGTATAGACAGTATAGAACATATATGTATGTCCTAGTGATGTTTTGCACTTGTGCTACAAAATTATTAATGCTATTGGGTTTGCCCAGCAGTGAAATCCCAACTCTGAGCATGACTGATCATCATAAGCAGAGGAACTGGTGCCTGTGTTTTAAGTCATCCTGTTTTCCTCTTGATGAACAGACTGGAGGCCATGCTAATCTGCAGCTGAGGTAAGCATCCAAACCAAATAGATGTGAGAGTTGTTGCAGTTCCTCTCCCTAACAGTTGCCAGTGCAATTAGCCATTAAAAGCAGTAAAATATGGTAAAATCAGTGAAAAACGGGTAAATCTGTACAATAAGGTGGGTGTACTGTGAGAGAAAGGGAAGGAGGAGGGGAAACAAGATTTTAATCATTTGTGTCTGTCCTCAATGAAGAGACATACTTTGTGCCATTCAATAGCATGAAGATGATGTGTTTTAATAACAATCTTTAAGATAGTGGTAAGAAATATAGACTAAATATTGATCGTCTGAGCCTTACGATTTGATAAGGAAATTAGTTTCTGATTTATTTGGTGGGAGCCCTTAGTTTGCTCCAGAAAAGAGGATATAAAGACACAATATTGCACTATTAGATAGATTTGTTGTTCAAGTTAGGTACTAAACTTCCTTTAATAAATATGAATACTTGAAAAAACCTATACTCTGTTAAAAACACAATTTCAAACTCATTCTTAACCTTTTAGCTTATCAGAGACTGACACAGAAAGGAGCCTCTTGAGCACATAAAGCATAAGGAATTTAACTCCTGTTTACGTTTTTCCTGAAAAAAAATTATTAAAACCATGCTTGAGTAATCATTTTTAATGAAAGAAAGTATCTCCGTGAGTTAGATACTCATCATATGCCTGATGTTGTGAAATAAGTGTATCTCAAGACTATCATGCCTGATTACTGAACATTTTCAAGACATCATTATTATGGCAAGAAGTTTTTTTTGTGTGTGCTGGTTAACCGTCACACTGCTGATTTGTGAATGTATGCAACTCTTTGACATTTTTATGTCATTTTTATGTCTCATACCTTCTTCTGATATCCCTTTTTATGCCTCACTACATAAGACAGAACCATATTTTCAAGAGCGTTTGCCTCCCATCCCTGCAATCCCGTTACTTAATGTTAAAAATAGCGAGGGACCTGCATGGTGGGGGCGGGCAATAGAGCAAGAGGAAAGGGAAATCTGATACATAGCAAAGATTCTTTCAGCTCAGCTGAAGGGCAGAGATGTCTTTATGATTCTGTAATCCACTCACAGGTAAGATCAGACCTAGACACACACACCAAACCAAGGCAGTCCAACAAAAACCAAACCTTAAAGAAATTTCTGAGCCTCTACATCCCAGGACCTTCAGTATTCTTAGGCACTGTTACTCTACAAGTTTTATAAAGCAGAGAACAAGAAGCAAAGCCATGTGTCTGCCTTTTTCTGAGTTCTGTATTATGCCTTCTTGTCATAAAAGACAGCTCAGTCTAATGATTGTAGCCATCTTACAACCTGCAGGCCATTTCTGGCCTCCAAGCTGTGAGGAATGTATAAATAATCCAGAAAAAAAAGGCAGCCCAGGGCAGGATGCAAGAGCTGATGCAGCTGCCAGCTATCTTGTCTGTGCCCCATTTTTGGGCAGAAACACCTTAACACTCATGCTGGAGGTGAGAAGCACTTGAAATAAAGTCATCTCTTTGGATAATAATAATGTCATCAATGAAAATTTTTATAAAAGCATTTCACTTCTCTCTCTGATTTCACGGCATTCAAAATCTACTTAGAAAGCACCTGAATTTAAATGAGAGTCAAACTGTGTCAACTTTTAAATAATTTCTTGTTCTTCAAGATACTGGCAACCTGATACCAGAAATTCTGCATCCTTTTATCTCTCTTGAGCAAAGTTTATACAACTAGGAGTCACTTTTCCACTCTAGCAGCTAAAAAAAATCAAAAAGATTTAAAAACAACAATTACACAAAGGACATGAGAAAAGTTAGAAGAAAAGCTCTGGTTTCTCTGGCTTCAACCACACTGCTCTCTTGAAAGCATACTGAATATCACTGCATCCAAACAGAGAAACATCATAACTTCTTTTTTTCTTAGCCTGTGATGGTTGATATTATACAGGAATAACAGAGCAATAAAATGGCAACCTTGTCCTTTTGGGTTTGGAACTGAATGCCAAAAATAAAACCAAATTTATACAGAATTGAAACCCACTAAATAAAATTGCTGATTAATTAGAACTTTTCAAGGATTTTCTTCCGATCTGAAAGCATATCCAAGTCCAAAATCCAAATTCAGATCAGCATATACCTTTTTTTCAGACAGGTCTGTGTGCTCTGGTTTATCTCAGACTCCTCATGATCCAGTTCAGAAGCTGGCACAGGAGAGGTAACATTAGGCCAATTTTTCTTGCAGACTTGTGGGCCTGGCTCTAATTTCCCTGGAAACCAAAGTGCAGAGAGAAAAGAAAGAAAGTTCTTGCTGGTTTGTACCAGGTACACACACCTGTGTAGATGAGGCCTCATGAGTTAGTACTTCTTACAGGCAATACATGCGACTGGTTGACCTAGTGCAAAAATTTTGCTGCAAAGCATAATATTTTGATGATATATTTAAACATAGCAACTAACCAGAATAGGAAATTATAAAAAATATAATCTAAAATAATTTTATCTCAGCCAAGATGCACTTATTTTATAACTACACTGGAAAAGCCTTAGATGTCTCTGTATACTGTGCTGTAGACACATATAAAAAAGATGGGAGAGCTCTCTACATTAAACTTCAAGCGCATGCCTGTAGTCCAGCTGTAGGAATCTCTTTTTCAGCATTTCCAGCTCATTTTCAGCAGAATTTCCTCAGAGGTTTCTACAAGTCACTGACCAAGGTGTAAAAGAGGAAACACCTTGTCCCAACCCACCAGTGAGCCATGCGTGTTCTCAAAAGCACTCACATGCTCTGACAGCAAAACTGGAAGTTGTGGTGAGAAGGGGAGTGCCAACTCAGAGTGCACTCTGCAGAACAACTGCAATCCAGTATGGAAGAAATCAATAGCTAGATTAATTGATATGCTTAATATGTATTCAGTATTTTGTGATTTGTAAACCAGTGGAAACACAAGAATACGCCACTTATTAGCAGTGTAGGAGGAAGTAGTTACCTTATCTGAGATGAAACAGGTCTGGGAGAAGGGGAACTGTCCTGTGAGTCTGTAAGAAAAGATGGAGGTGAGCTGCAGGTTAGAAGACAGACACTACAGAAAGAGATGGCATTCAAAAGTAAATAAATAAATAATAAAATCTGCAAAGTCATAAACCATCAGCAAGAGACTGAACTGCATTTCTAAGCAGTTAGGAAGAAAAAGAGAAATGAATCCAACCCTTCACTCCTTGAAGCAAGGAAGTTAGAGGTGGTTTATAGTTTCAATACTGAAGACTGGCAATGAGAGTAAAAATTAAAAGCAAACTGGGCACTCTGCTCTTTATCATTCTCCCCAGATAAAATCACAGAAGATATCTGTATGTTGTTTACTAGCACTCGGTTTCCTATAAGGTATAAATACAGCTAACTAAAACACCGATGGCCAATCACAGCAGAATGCTGAAGGTATGCACAATTGCATCTCAAAAAAGAAGCACTCCCTGCTGTTGGCTGCAGCCCATTCGTGGTGGTGTCATAGTGGCATGGAATTTCTTTGTGCAGTGGAAAGGGACAGGTTGTGCCTCAGTAGTGGACTTTGCAATCTTCTTGAAGCCATGCTATAATGACATATCAATAGAGAACTTTCTGCAGACCTCAAGGACTCAGATCTTTATTGAATCCATCATGCGAATTGAATGCAATGCACTCTTCACCTGGTGGGTTCAATAATGAACAGAAAACAACAATTTTGTTTGTCTTAAAGTAATGAGCAAACTCCCAAATCTCTATATACAGATTCAAAAGCTGAAACACTTGTGTGTAGGTAAAAAGTTCTCCTGGTCTTGGACTTATACAGAGCACATACTAAGTGCTGGAGTGTACTCATTTATTTCTTTCCTGGTAAACAGTAACACCTGCTGAGTGCACATTATCATAGTGCAAGCAAAAACCTTTACTGCTGTTTCCTACTTAAGCAATAAATGATGTGCTGCCATTCACATTTTACAACACAGAAGCTTGTTACAGAGAACTGAAGTGTCTTGCCTAAGGTCACACAAGATTTACTTAGTCTGAGGCAGTGATCATTTAGCTCAGTCATACAAAAGAATCTGCATATCAGGTAGCAGCTATTTAACATGAAATATGTCATAAAGCAAAGAACAAAGACTCAGCAACACTGTCATCATCATTCAAAGGGAAGACATCTCAAGGGGGTGGTGACCCTCCCAAGCTGAAGTTCTGTAATAAAGGGGCATTTTAGCAAGACAAGGTCAGAGACTAATTATAAGAGTTACAGAAAGCACAGAGAAAAGCTTACGGAAAATTCATCAAGTTTCAAAAATAAGTGGTATGTATGATTTACATCACAGATTTCAGATTCTTATCTATCCTGGCTTCACACATAGGAAAAATCGTTTTGATTTCTGACTTCACGTTGCAAATGTGTAGAACTCCCCTTTTTGTACGATTTTGAAATGAAAACCAGCCTTATGCATTTCAAAATTATAAAAAATAAAGATAGCTAAAACTGGGAAGTTTAAGAGCAAAAATAAATTTATCAGGAGACAGTATGTGTCAATAAATGTTTGACCTTAGCAAACCTGTACTTGAGACTTTACTCTTAAAGATTCCTTCATGTGTAAATAACCAAATCCACACTGAGAAACTGGAAATGCAACAAGCCATATAATCATGAGAACATGGAGTCATACTGAAAGCTAATAGCCAGAAGCCATCTGCAATCACAGGCTGTAAAGCATCCTTTCCTTAAGGCGTACTGAATAGTTCTTTAGTCTAAGTGTATTGACCTTAACAACATGAGGTGCACCTTGGAAGCAATAAACAACACTCCTGTAAAAAACAAAGCCTAAAAACAAAACAAAACAAAACCTATTCTTCCACAGAGCATTGTTTCACAGTTATGCACAAGGACATCTGGTATTTGGACTGACCAAAAGCTGTTCTGAAGGCTTCACAATTACTGCAGATTTGAAAGCCAGTAAAATACCTTTGGAAGATTCTTTATAAATGGTACCAATGGAGATTTCTCAATTAAGAAAGCAATTTGTAATCTAACAGCCAGCTTTTCTTAACCTGCTTTTTTCTTGGGATATATTCACTTCACATAGGCTAGTTTGAAATGTATTGTTTTCCATGTTACTAACAAAGTATTTTGAGATTCCAGATAATTGGGTCATTCAGGCAAGAGTATGTGCTTTGAACTTCATTATTCCAACTGATGTGTGATCTTGCAATTTGATGGTCAGATGCACAGAAATAACTGGTGTTTATATTCTCCCATGAAATTTTAATGAGTGGCAATAAAAAGCTCAACTAGAAAACTTACTATTGGTTTTAAATTGATTTACATCCTTTTCAAGACCATGTTTTTAGTGCCCTCTCATACTTTATAGTATTTTTCACTACTAGAACTTAATTCTTCTAATAAGAAAAAAATAGCATGTGTATTCAAAGATTAATTTCATTGCAGAAATGCTTCATCGTCTAAAGCTGGGATAAATTGCAATGAAATACAGCTTATTTTCTAGACCTAATACCTTCTTAGAATAAGAAGAAATGGAACATCCAATTAGTATGTTGGTGATCCACAGGAATAGTTGCACTTTTTCAAGCACTAACTAACTAACAAACCAACTTTGCAAGAGTCACTATGGTCTTCTCTGCTAAGACAACAGGTGTCTATTACTAAGAAGGAAGAGAGGTGGCCAAAGAAAGGAAACTGTGGGAACACTGCAAATGAAATAATACTTAAAATGACATTTAATTAAATATTGTATATTCAATATATGAATCTTGTGATGTCTATGAAAATCACTTTTGTCAGGATCTATAAGGAGACTGGCAGACAACGCCAGTAAAGCAACACCTGAGAATTTTTCTAGTCACATCTAAACACTATTCTGCAGCAGCACAAATTGATGATGGCTGTAATCTTTTCAAATTACACTCAGAAAATGAGGAAAGCTTTTCAACATGCTTAATGTCATAATACTAATACCAAAATGTGTTGTTTGGTACAGGTAATTACACTCTAGTTCACATTCCTCAAACATCTATTTGAATTCATTGTCAGAATTCTGATTTGAGTCAGGCTGGTCTGAACTCACAGCTCATAAATGCATCCATCACTCTTCTAAACTGGCCTCATCACTATATAGCAAGAAGGGATTTTGGTGCTTTTTATCTGTTTGTTCATTTACTTTTCCCAGCTGTTCTCTCCAGGACAAATATATGTTTTGTTAAATTGGTTCATTTAGAAATGGCTTGGAAAGCAACTGAATTGACAGCAACAGTGCTTCGTTAAATTTATTTGAACAACAAACTATTTTGATTTCTTGATTATGAACGAATGGCTACAGACTTTTATAAGTCAATGTCACTGCACTGTCATAGCTCAGAGAAAACTATGGAGCTTGCTGAGTACATCTCAGCTGAAGAATTCAGTCTTTGCTCTATTTGTGAGCTCAGACTATTGGTGATTTTTATCTGAGCTTTTGTTAAGTCAAGAAGAGTTCAAAAGCAGAATGATTTTTTGTCACATAGAGCATCTTCGTGCAAATTTGAAGCTAAATGCACATTAGTGGAAATACAAAGAACAGTCACAGGTGGATTATGCTGAGCGTAGGAATGCAATGTTTTTTTTTTTTCCTTAATATACCAGAAGATAATTTTTCAAAGTATTCAGAAAAAAGTTCAAACTATTCATTGGGGCATTTCTAGATTCAGTCAGACAGTTCAGCTTTACTGAGCTGTATAAGGCTGAACAACTAGTAAGACGACTCAAGGAGGAGTTATACCAATTATGTATTGTATGAATCTGAAGCATTAGAAATGGACACGACAAATGTAGTGTAAAAGCAGGTTCACGGCTGTCTAAATCACATCCATGGGACCAAAGGACCTGAACAAGCCAGACAGCACTTGTGACACTTGGCTGATTCCTACATAACTCCATGAGGCCCCTGCAGGTCGTTAGCTCCCAAATGTTGAGCAACATTGACAGCAAAGAGGTAGAGATGGTATTTCTACCCATCAGTTTCAACCAAGTATGATCTTATTCCATACAAATGCACTTTGCACAGCGTTTTTTAATACCACAGGCAAGTATGAAGTAGAAAGTCACCCATTTAGGATTTCTTTAAGCTTCTTTTAATCGACATAAAAATAAACTAACTTCAGAAAGCCTTAGAAGGAAGACTTTGTGCAAGTGACCTGCCTAGCATCATCAGAAGAAAGACCTTCAACAAAAAAAAAGAGGGCTAATGTCCAAAATGCCTACCAGCTTCTTCAAAGAAATGCCTTGTTTCATTATCACCTCACTTTCCAAAAATAACATGAAGAATTTTTCTCTCTAGCCAGGGTATAGGAGCAAGTTATCATTCATGAGAATGCCACCTGGCAGCTCACTGAGCACACCAGTGTGCATACTGAATGGAGCAAGCTCTTTTCTTTTTTTTTTGGTTAAGTTTTTTTCAAGTGAGTGAGGAAAAGGCCTTAGGAATCCTTTTGACAGTGCTCTATTTTCACACATCCAATACAATGAAAATGTTGTATACTTTAATATTTACAACCTGATTATAATGTTTGTGTCATAGGAGACACTAATATGATAAAGGAATTTAGAGTATTATCTTTTTGCCACTAATGTGGGATGTAATCTGTTTTCAGTCACTACTTTAGCCTAAAGTATTTAAAATAGAAATTAGAAAATAATTCTTTATTTTCTGTAACAATTTGAAAGAGTAGGAAAAGTGACATGGCTTCTCATCTACTTAGGGGAGCAGGAATGACAAGTAAGTAAGGGTGCTGCTTAAAAATGTATCCTTAAATAAAGGGATAGCAAGAGAAAAGGTGACTAAGAAAAATCAAACTGAGCATAATATATAGAAGAACATAACCAGGATGGAAGGACAAGCTTATTGGAATATGAGGTATATCTTATTAAAATATTGTCTTACCTCATTTTGCCAGCTTTCAATGCATCTTTATTTACTCATCCACAACCAAAATTCACTTTCTGTTTCCATCTATTTAGTAGTTGAACGACTATTAAATTATTTCTAAGCAAATAACTTCTTACTCAAATTCAAATTTCTAACTAGATTATTTCTTCTCCCCCACTGACTGTAAGTTAGGAGAAAATTGGCTGCTTTAGCTGCACTTATAGCCCTCTTCTTAAGAAAGATCTATTTAATGCATATATTTGTTAAAAGCAGATGATGGTGGCTTAGTCTCTGAAATGCCTCTTGCTTCAATCAGGATTTTCAGGAAGAGTGATACTATCACCAGCGGACAAGGATTTCCAGTGTTGACTCAAAAAGCATGGAAAGCATGTAGATACTTGAACTGAGAAAGCTACTGGTATACGGCAAGATTAATGGAATCATAACATTTGCAATTTATGTTATCTGAACCAAGAGCAACAGAGCCTGTCCTCCTACCAAAAGACTTTTCACAAGAGAGCCTCAAATTCCATCATCCCAACCAGTTTTAAATGGGTGACATTTATGTAATTTAACAGGATGCCACATGAAGATCTGAGCTGTCCCTATGAATCAGCCCAAATTTCCCTGGGCTTGCTTACATTCTATAGATAAGAGGTCATCCTAAACAAGTTTCCATGGTTACTACCAGCAACACACCTACTGATAGCAAACACCTCCTGTGAAGCTTCCTATTAGCATTCTCCTTTTCAGCATCTTCAGTGCACCGATAAGGAAAATGTTGCAATAACTAGAAAGATTAAAAGAAATATCTTTAAGAAGGAAATTATTTTTATGTTTGGAAAAAAAGAAAAAAATACTAGGCCAGACATGTACCCTTCCAAGTTTTTATTACCCATGAACACAGCAGTATGCTCTGATCATTCATTTTAGACAGACTCAAAATGCTTGTTTGGCAAAATTATTGCTTTACATAACAGTTTGTTATTTTTGTTTTGATTAATGACTTTTCTAGTTTCTAAGTAGCAACAGTTTCTGCAGCTGCATTGGAGAAAGAACCTTTTTTGGAACTGCTGTTACCTTTTGGTAAGAAAATGACTGTCCTGCCAGTGTATTTTAAAGAATACAATTAAATTTGTCCTAAAAAGAAAAGTACCTAATGCAGCTTTTTAATAGGTAAAATTTTTCAAGCATTCTGCTCTTGTTTTTCTACTTCATTAGTATTACATTCCATGTGACTGTCCAGACAAGATAAATTGCTTTTGTTTGAAATTAATTTACTGTATAAACACATTCTCACTAAATATTTTTGGAAGCACTCATACTTCCACACTGCTCCTTTCTCTAGCTCAGTTTTTACAGCTTTCAGTTTTTCTGAGTTACTGCAGTAGAAGAACACTGTGCACATG
Source organism: Tetrao urogallus (assembly GCF_951394365.1). Lineage (NCBI taxonomy): Eukaryota > Metazoa > Chordata > Aves > Galliformes > Phasianidae > Tetrao > Tetrao urogallus. The sequence goes on along the minus strand of NC_136822.1, from coordinate 10,851,387 downwards.
GCCTTTTACTGCTTGATCTTTGTCATTTACAGAATTCGGTCACAGAACAAGGATGCATGAAAATATAGCTTTGCGTCACAAGCACATAAAGCAAATTGTAGTCTTCAGATAAGGAAACTGAATAAACTTTGACTTGTACAAAGCTGAACACTGCTGTGGTTTTTCTGTCTAAACCAAAAGCAGAAAGCTGGCAGATCTCTGAATCCACATGATGAACTTCTTTGAAATGTGATGGATGAATACAACACTCAACCCACCAGTACTTCTTCAGCTGTCTCACACAGCTTACCGAGTAAGAGGCAGAAGAACATCAAGTACAAGCTTCCAATCCCACCTGCACTTCAAATAAACTGGATTAGGGCAGAAGAACATTAGGCAAAATTCTGGAGTTTCCATGCTTTTTAAAAGAAGACATTTATCTTCAAACCTTTAGCTTTCACGTGGAAAAGAAGAGGAACTAGGAAAACTAAACTTTTAACTGCCAGATTATCATCATGCTTTGAATGAAAAATCTGGAAACCAAGACTTCAAAACTTTTTTGGAAATCTATAGCAGGAAAGAAGCTGCTTTTATTTCTGATTGCCAAAATGCAGAGCTGCAAAAGCCTTGTAAAAAATGCATGGTACAAAAAATGCTGAAGTAGCAGCGGATGTTGAGAGAGCATGAGCCAGAGATTTGTATTGAATTTTATGAAGTAGACACATGGATTGAGTTACATTATGTGAAAAGGTCTTGGCACACAGAAACAATTGTAAACAGCCAAGGAATACAGTGCAGAAGAGCCAGGAGGACAAAGTCTTTCAAATGACGGTAGAAAGTGAAAGGAAACAAGATCTGAGAGCTGTGGCACGTTGTATCCTGTAATAAAGGACAGGGAAAGTAAAATTCTCAAAGCATTCATGAAGAAATCCAGAGCTTAGTGCCATATTCCAAAAATAAATCAGAAGAATCTGTGTACAGGAAGGTTAGTAGCCAGTCTGTTACTATAAACTCATTTGGTTTTGTTTTTAAATCCTATTATTGTGGGTTTTAGTTGCTGGTTTTCTTGTTTGTTGGCTTTGACTTCTTCTTAAAGAAGAAACTTTTCACTTAATTGGGCCAAAGACAACCTCATTAGAGTAGAGACATTTAAGAAACGGATAGAACAATCTACAGAAAACACCACAGGCTCTTCTAGTGAAGCATGGGTAGAAAGGATACAGCCTTCCCATCAGAGAGCCAGTCCACACTTCAACAGCTTCATCTCTCCATTTTGTATCAGCCCTGTGGTTGGTGGGGATCCTGCTTTCACTTGCAAGCTCTTGTTTGTTGAACCTTCAGTTTGACTTTCACACTTTGTGCCAACATTTTCTTCTTTTCCAGCTTCTGGCTGCTGTTGCACAAGTGAGGATGTCCCAATGCTCAGCTCTTTCCCAAGCTTTCTGGCTCTGGATGGAGGTGGGAGGTATCCTGCATAACTTTTCTCTTGCATAGATCTTAGTGTCAGAGTGATTAGTTGCAGTACTACTTGATTACTGCTCAGAATGGAGCATGTCAGAACAACCCTTTATTTGTTTGAAGACTTAAATTGGTTTATGAGTTTCTATACTCACTGTCATTCAAGTTCTTTAAAATTCTTGCTTTCATTCTACATAATCTTATAATGATACAGGATGGGTAACACATATAACCAATTACTTTTTATCATAATCCTGGTTTGATCAGAATGATAAAATTTTCGCTGGTATTTTTCTTATTTCAATAAACACTGAAATAAAGTGTCCCCACAGCCTGATCTTCAGTGTACTTCCTCATAAATGGAACAGAAAAATGTAAAGGTAATATTATCTGATCACAAGCTTACGTTGAATCCAATAACTACGTCATAATCCAAAGCCCATACACCAAAGTCTGAACAAGCCTAAGTGTGCTTTTTTGTACTAGCTGCTAAGTTACTTCTACGGATTCTCCAGTCAGATCACTTGGGCCAATGACAGAGGAACTGCAGACTTTGTTTTCCTGGAATTACAGTCCAAAAACACATTTAAAAAATGGTAAAAATGGCACTATAACAAAACTCAAAAAAACTGGAAGTTTCACACTCGGTCTGATTACTTCAGCCTAACTAGAGATCAAAAACAACCCTAAGTTTAATATAAAGTCTTAATGTTTATCTGTCTGTCACTTCTTTGTGCAGCTGCGGACTCAGGACTTCTAAAAAAAGAAAGAGACATGGAGAAAGACAATCACGCAAACAGGACAAATAGCAGCCAGTGTAAGTCTGAGGAGCTGTGACGCACCCCAGGAAAACTACAGAGCAAGCTTGGGTGATGACAATGACCAACCCTATCTTTGACCTTTAGTCAGTCTTTATAATTATTGTGATTTTCTTTCATTTTATTGTGGTTTTTCAAAATGTATCTACACTGTACAAATGTTGTTTTCCTCCGTTAAAAGAATCCAAACAAACAAGCAAAAAACCAAGCTAAAAGCACAACCCCAAAGCTTGAAACTACATATTATTCCTAGCCATGTTCAGAAGGCAGAAAACAAATGAAGCTGACTGTGTTACTATGGTGTTTCAACTATGCCTGTCAATCCAACAAGTGCCTGTTACTGTCTACACACCTACCCAGACAGACATGTATGACCTGCAGCTGGTCATGCTCCCAGAAAGCTGATGGAAGCGCTGTGCTTGCTGGGTCTGGACACCTGGGCTGCCTTCCCTGTGAAGGGTTCCCTCTAAAGTGAAAGACAAACAGAAGATCTAAGGCTGTAAAATCTGTCTCTCTGATGGAAGTTGCAGCACATCCACAGACTACACCTATTCAACAGCTCAATCGACAAAAACAATGATTAAATATCAACTACTTACCAAAGCAGTGTATTTAAACTACTTGAGGGCTGTTTACAGCACAACACAAGAGCAGTGACAAAAAAACCCCACTCACTCTGAGCCAGAGTGAGTAACAGCCTTTTTCTCCTGATAACATTACGTGTGTCTTTGGACAACAATAGGACAGATCCTGCTACGTGATTCAAAGGCTTTCTGGTGACTGTGGGAGAGAGAGGAATTGATACTGCAGTGAAAGGAGGGAAAAGATCATGAGTTATACCCAGATGGACAGAGATACTTACTCTGATGCTTGAAACTGAGCTCTGTTTAGATTGCAGGTCTGATTTCACAGCATCAACATTCTTGAGTCATTCTTGAATGAAAACTTCCAGGAATTCAACCTGGGTGATTAACTCTCAAAATTTCAATGTTATTAAAGTTTAGAAAAGAAAATAAATACAATCCAAAAAAAACCCCTAACTGGCTGCAACTGAGAACTAAGAATTTGAATGTGCCTCTGCTTTGAGCCCCTGAGACAGCAGTGATGATCTGTGTTTGCATTTGGAGGCACTGCAAATCCAGTCAGCCCAGGGAACTGCTGTACTGAGTTATGAGGATGAGGCCTAACCATTTTCCAAGTAGATTTATTAGGGGACTAATGTGTTTTTAGCCCTTCCATCACTCTCTGTGACACTTCCCCATGAACTGTATATAGGATTTCTGGATGAACGTCAAGTTGTATGGCGGATCTGGAATTCTACAAAAAATCTGGTTCTCCTACATCTCCACAGATATACTCCACAGAGATAAACTGACCACACATGCAAAAGGTGTCCTGATGTTGCTGGACGCTGGACGCTGCCCATGAATTTTGATTTCATGCTGGGAGCTGGTCTGTACACCTCCTGAGATGCTACATTCTCTTCAAATATGCCTTCTCATTTACTCACTCAGTGCAAAGGGAAATTGAATGCAAAACAGGGGTGTATTTGCACCTAAGCAGGTTTGCAGTATCAGGTCTGAAGTTCCTGTAGCTCACATTAAGAAAAGCACAGACATACACAAAAGCAGTCAAAGAGCCACTTGCTCTACAACAACAATTAATTTATAAGGGGCAAACACAATAAGTGCAATTTTCCAGGCCATCTGCCCCAAAATATATATTCCAATATTTCACCACTCTCTGCTCTACTACATCATCACCGTGGCAACACTGGCACCCTAGGAAGTTGCATTAAAATTGCTCAGAAGAACTGATATTTTCCAGCGTTGTAGGCAGTTTAGAGTCTTAACTACAAATTCTTTGCAGCTCTGCAAGCTGAGATGAAAGGTGCAAAAAGCTTTAATCTCGACACAGAAGTCCTAAAGGAAATGTCTCTCAGAAGCAAAGCACTGCTGGCAGAGGCACTTCTCAGCTGGGCTGTAGGACTGCAGCTTGAGGGCTCTGGTGCTCACAGATGGCTGCATGCCACTGCCATCTTCTGAAAGCCCTTGATCCCCTTGGGCCACACCACTGCCCTGAATGCTTTGAAAGCATTCCTAACACTTAGGAAGGCAGAAAGTGCTCATTTATTAGTTCTCTCTTCCCAAAAGAAGAAAAGCTCTTTTTTTTCCTTTTCTTTTTCCCAAACTGCTGCTACTGCTTAAAAGATGATACGACAGAAGGAAGACAGACAGCCATGGATGTAGGTATCTACCTGCCTATGCCCTTCAATCTACTACATGTAATTTAAAAATACCAGGTTTGGTCTCATCTCTGCAATAGAAAAAAAAATGCCTGTTGTTGAGTTTATCAGTAGATCTCATGCTGCCTATTTAAGAACCTGTTTTCATAACCACCACTGAAGCAGCGGAACTCTCCAGAAGTACGCACAAATTTTAAGTTAAATATATTTCACCTCTTCAGGAATAGTTTTACCTGACTATATATGAGGCTAGTGCAGTCCTCTTCTTTATAACTCCACTATATTCTTGGAAAGCTTTTAGAAACTTAGCTCTTTCATACTTTCCCCTGTGATTTAAGTTTCATGCTGCCTGCTATTTTATTAGGTTTGCTGTAAACTTATTTTTACAAGAGATTCAGAAAGAAGCCTTTACTCAAAGCTCTCACATTAAAATTTTCAATAGGGCAACCAAAGTTGACCCCAATTACCTGTTACCATGGTTTGTACAGTATGAAGAAGCTATACGTGGGAATTAATCTTTCTCTCAGACAGCAATTGCAGCACATCCAGAGACTACACTTAGTCAATAGCCCAACCCACAAAAATAACCATTAAATATCAAACTACTTAGCAAAGCAGCGCATTTAAACTACTTGAGGACTGTTTACATCACAACAAACAAAAGCAGTGACAAAATAATTCATCACTTCCATATCTTTGTTTATGTTACCTTTTCTTGGGGTTTACCTCTGTCCTATGGAATGGGTTATTGTATGGTGTGTACTTCACATAAGCGCTTACACTGGCAGCTAGTTATGAGCAGACATGTTGGAGCTGACTGCTAATGCTAATGAGGGCTGTCAGCGTTGCTCCCTTTCCAACCCCTGGTTGCCCAGGGAGCAGCATTCTGTACTTAACTGCCTCTCGTGCAGGCACATTGATTGAGGATGGCTCCAGAGATGCAGACATTCGAGAGATACTCTCCAGGCCTGATTGCAACATAGAGACGTTAAACTACAAAATAATCCTCTACTTAATTTAAGCCTGCAAAACTGACTCAAGTCAAAGTGAGTTTGTCTTAAGAAGTTCTATGTGCACTGGGTGCCTGTGAAATACAGCTCCATTTTCTGTCTTACCAGTTCAACTCAACTGTGCTATTCTGGTGTAAAACATGGCAGAAAGAGGCAATGACCCACCACACCACTTAAGCACTTTTTGTTTGCAGTTTCTGCTCTGTACCATTAGAGTTTATGCTACACTTCTCCCTGGTCAGACTTACAGATATGCAGTTTCCCAGTTTGCCCCATCTTCATTTTAATGAATTTTGACACCACCTGTGACATTCATGTAAATTGACAGTGCATTTTTACATACAGTTGTAAAATCCAGCGTGCTCTAGATGGTACAGAATCACAGAATCATAGAATCGCTCAGGTGGGAAAAGACCTTAAATATCATTGAGTCCAACCGTGACCTAACCACACTACCCTAACTCTAACAACCATCCACTAAATCATGTCCCTGAGCAGGGGCTCTGATTTGGATACCATGGCTGCACCTTCTTTTAAGGAAAAAAACCAATCCATTCTAGGCAATTGTTACATTGCTTTGTAGTCTAATAAATCACAGTTTGCTAATGTAATGTTACTCTAATGCTCTGAGACAAGTGCTGGTGCATTAGTTATGAAGATAAGAGTTTGTGGGCAAGCACTCATTAACTTTAACTAATCCTTTAACAAACTCACACACAGTTGAGAAGGGTTTAAGTTACGGCAGCCCTGAGGTTTATTGCACTGATACAGTGATCTTTCAGGGAAGATTTATTGTTTCCTTTTTTTGTTTTGTTTTGATTGAATGAAACTACATGCTGCCTCCCTTGCTTTTAAAAGTCTCTAAGCATGTCTCTGAACTGAGCTACAGTTTATGAGAGACCTTTCTTTTATATGGAGTAAAAGCCAGATTTGCCTGAGAGTGATCTAAAATGCAGTCTTGCTACGCAGTACCAGCAGTAAAACGATGTGATTCTGCAGAGATACACAACTGTATTTTTTCTGAATAGGAGAGAGACTTCAAAGCACCAATGAAAGCCCCTAAAAGCTAAATTAAGTAGGTCTTTGTGCTGGGAAAACTATCAGTCCCTGAGGGAAACCAGAGGTGAGTTTTGCTTTCTGCAGAAGCCAGGAAATACAATAGGTTACAGGGAGTGAAGGTACTGCTGAAAGCTGGTATGAGTCACTCACCTCAAAAGTACAGGATTTCCCCTTCATTTCACAGCTTCCCCATAGCTTTGGAGAGCCGTTCTCATTGTTTGTCTAGGGAACACTTTTTTCTTCAGGTTCAGCGATCCCTTCTACCTTCCCATATGAGGTAGAAGAAGCTGCTAAATTTTTGTGTTCTTCATTGTATGTCTTGTACTTTTCAGAAGTCAGTGGGTCAGGGGAAAGAGAGAGGAAGCAGCACAGTTTTTGGAGAGCTGCTAAGCAAATTCAGGTGAAAAGCTTAAATACACTTTAGGGACAGTGTGGGTTGAGCTAGAAGCTGGGACCTGCAAGATTTGCTGCAGCTCAGAAAGTTGTGGAGACTAAAACACTAATCAGAGAAGAAAAAGACATCTTGCAAAGACTGTCATAGCCAAATGTCATTGGTTTACAAATCCTTTTAATTTCCATTTTCTCATAATTTTCCCTTTTTAAAGAATTTGAGACTTTAGTCTAAGCAGATCTGTTTTTGAGTTCTGCTTGATTCTCTCCCCCAGGGCTATAAAGGTCTGGCCAAGTACATAGGATTACAAAGCAATTCCGAAGAACACTGTCCCTGGCAATGAAAGAATAGGAAAGCTGACTATGGCTCATAACATCAATAAGTTCAAAAAGTGCAAAAGTGAGAGACCTGATGGAATACCATTTGGGCACAATACGGCTGAATACATTTCCAACTCTCCAGCAATTCACTTAATGTATCTTACAGTCTATGCCTTCACCTATACAATGGAAATGGTGGTGTATTCCTGTTTTCTTGACCTTGTTGCTACTAACATGAGTAAGACTGCAGCTCCCTGAAAGGAGGTTGTGGTGAGGTGGGGATTGGCCTCTTCTCCCAGGTAATAGTGACAGAATGAGAGGTGATTGCCTCAAGTGGTGCTGGGGGAGGTTCAGGCTGTATACTGGAAACAACAGCTCAGAAAGAGTGGTGAGGCACTGGCACAGGGAGGTGGTGGAGTCACTCTCCCTGGTGGTTCAAGAAACGTGGAGCTGTGACACTGAGGGATATGACTAGTGGCAATATTGGTGGTAGGTAAATGGTTGGACTAGATGATCTTAGAGATCTTGTTCAACCTTAACGATTCTATGGTTCTACAATTCAATTCAAAGCTATGGAGTTACCAGAAGTCATCTCCAAGGTGAAGTGAATTTCCCAGCTTAATTTGCCCCTGCAGCAGGAGAAGAGCAGTTTCCAGCAAGAACACAAGAGCATTTAAGGAGATAATGCATCTTCCTGTCCTTCCTTATTTAGTCATGGATGTACACTTAGCACTTTTGATTGCCATAAAAGTCTTGCTCTTCTTTCAGAAATAGGACAGCAATACTAGTTGGAACTGTGGGGCAGGAATAATGCTGGCAGGCTCAGAGGGAACAAACACAAGCACTGCAACATGCGTACCATGAACAAATGAGGCACCTTCAGAGAGCTGGCTGACAAAACAATAGCCAATCTATATAATACTACTTTTGTTAAACAAACTGCAGGATGTATGGAGAAACATACCAAGTAAAACACATAACAGCACAAATAAACAAGACTTCAACATTAATAAAGTACATAAAGAAGGATACTTCCAAGATTAGCAAAATATTTCTATGTTCAGTCCAATATTTACTGAGGATTCATTTGAGTGCTTAGGTTAGAAAACTAATCCTGACATGTCATTTGGATAAATACCATTCTCTTCATACTATATGTGACTGGAAAGTTTTATGTTTCCCTTAACAATCCTTCCTAAATCAGACAGATTGGAATTTAAAAGAAGTTAAAACATAGCTGATTCTTAGAGCAATTCTCATGGAAATGGACCCTTTACCATCTCTCACAGTAATCCTTTTATAACACCAGAAAGTAGATCATGGTACAAATGGGTTGACATGCTTCACTCTAAGGAATCATTACTACAAATGTTCATTGGTAGGTAATGAGTCCACAGTCTGAAAAGCACGGGAAACCGTTCCATCTTCCCCAAATCCCTGGTATAGCAATCCGCACAATTTTTATTAAAAATGCCAATACTTAAAAAAATAAAAAAATATAAAAGTAAAGTATTAAGAGCTCCCCTTTATTTTAAGGGATGGGTGAATGAATACAACAATTGGCTGACAAAGAGAAAAGGAAAAAAATGTCCATGGGAATAAACTAATTTATAATCTGCTTGATTTATAAAGAACAGAAGTAGAACATAATGTGGAAGTTGCAAAAGGACTGAAGAAAAACTAAATACCAACTTTACAGTTTGTAGAACAAAAAAGGAAAAGGAGAAAAAATGTTCTTGGTGAAGACCGCCCTGGACTAGCAAAGAGCTCCACTTACTGGCAGATGAGTTATTGCTTCCTACTTAATTAAGGAGCCAAAAGTAAGCAACGATAAGTCAATTACCTGGTCAATCAAGCCAGAACAAGAGAATTACATTGCTTAAAAATATGTAGTGATAACTTACCTCCTTTCAGATATACTTCCTGGTTTGAAATGAAACTTCTACCACAAAGAAGTATACAACAAAAAATCGGAAGTGGCACTTTAGCTAAGTGGTAAAGCAGAGTGAAGAATGATGCAAAGCCCACTGAAACCTCTTCCCTACCATCAGTAGTTTCTGGCTCAGTGCAGATACCAAGCTAGATTATGCATAATCTATGTTTTTTTGCATGTTGTAGTGCACAATGAATGCAAGATTTTTTTCCCAGATAGCGTAATGCTGCATAAAAACATGTGCTGCTTTTTCGTAAAATGTTTTGTAAATTGCCTTTATGAGTATTCTCCCACATCTTTATCTTTCATCATAACATTATACTTGTCACCTCTGCCACAAAGTTGAACACGGATGGTGATTTTATCCAACACTTCTTCAGAAGCACCTCATCAGTGCTCACTCATCTGGATGAAATTACATTTCATGGCATTCTATGGGATATTTTGCATGCAATGAATGATCAAAAACAACTTTGCTTTGTGCCAGAAGTAAGTATAAAAGTATAGCATTCTGGGCATTAATTTCATTAAAAATTAAAATTGATTTTCTAATACCTAACATGATCTGGTGGAATAATAGTGATAACACTGCTAGAAAGGAGAAAGGAATGATAAACTTTTATGAGAAACAGCACAAGTATCAAAATTGAATTAAAAAATATTTTAGAGGACATTAATTATAAACTACCTATCTACCATCAACTCAAATTACACGAAGTGCAAACATTACTAGCAGCAAAGTTTGCTCAATTAAATTTGCCAAGATCATTATAAAAACACTGATTTTTCTGATTAGCTGCCTCAATTGGCTTGATGCTTTTGTAGCAAAGCTTTTCAATCAATCCAGGACAGATTATGGAACATTGCCAGCACTTCATCCCCTGTATTTACAGCCTACTCTTTCAAAGGAACTGCTGATAAATGGGGGTTAACTCTGTTGCTTAAGTTAATGTGCACAGCTCCGTAAGCAGACTGTCCTGAATGAGCCACTGCAGTAACAGCGCTCTCAGGCCCAGAAAGCATCTGATGTGGAAACTTCTTCACAGACAGTGTTCAGTGGTGTGGGTTTCACCATCAATGAGGTGCTTTCCTTTAATCGTGCTCTGACTGCTTTTATCCCAGAAGAGTTTAGAAAGTTCAGTTCATCCCCCTGCTGTTCTGGACTGTTCCTCTCTGCTCAGACTACTCACACCTCAGCTAACTGTGTGCAGGTTCTCCTCACCATGACAGCCCGTCGTGTCTTTTACAGTCATTTGACTTTTCAAACACTCAGGAGTAAAGTCAGTATACCTGAGATCAGAATCAAGCCCACAAAGGCCACATGGGAAAGCAATACTATCCCTTTGTCTGTCCGGTTTAATTAGTTCCTTGACAATGCTACTGCAAATGGAAACCTCTCCTTCTGGTGCACTGATTGGTGCTTAGCATAAAACGCTCATTTTTATAAAAAACAATCTTTGAGGAAACGTGCATAGAGGATTAAGACTCTGAATTAACGTACCATGACACTGCTGTATTACCCAGCAAAAGGTATGAGCTGGTTTAAGGAAGCACAAGTACAATAATTACACAGCTTTCACCACCCAACAGAAACCTGCTGGCAAGATAATATGCAGTAATAGGAGATAGATAAGCTTCCTTTATCTGTGGACAGAGAATTGAGAGACATGTTTAATTCTTTTTCCCTACCAAATATTACACAAATGGCCTCTAGAGGGATCCAGGTTATTGCTTTTGTGCTGAAATCTCTAACACATTTAATTCTTTTTTTTTTTTTTCCTATCTTTTTTTAACAAGTGAATAATTCATCTAGAAATAAGGATGCAAACATTTTTATATTAATGGATGGTAGAAATATAGTGTTCATGACCCAAAAGAAACCTTTTGAAAATCCAGATATTGCAAAAACTGGAAGATGAGATTCATATCCAGAAGTCCACTATCAAGCACTGAGCTCACATCAGATAGAACAAAACAAAGAAAACCACAGCCATGCCTAGACATTTAGCTGTCTGTCTGAAACACAGCTGAACTGGTCAGTGTGCACAATTAGGTTAGGAATGTGGTAAGAATTAGGCTCATGTTTCTGGGGAATAAGGCTATATTTCCTGGTTCAGCTCCTAGAACACCCATGACAGAGTACCCTGCTTCTAAATTATTGTCTCTGTCTCATGCTTTATTTGCCTGAATTATTTCACCCTAGTCAAAATCTTTACAGCTACGTTTTTAATAAAGCACAGATATATATCTGGGACTTCCAAGTTAAGTAAGGGGAAAGACTTTCATCTTGTGTCTATATTCTCTATATATACTATACGTTGTTTGACCAAACAATGGACAGGTAGCTTCAAAATTCAGCCTAAGCTGAATTTTCATGCACTTTTCACACAATCAAATGTAATTGTGACTGCAGACACTGCAACACACTAACTAAGGCAGTCCAAGCACAATTCAGTCCATTAAGTTTGAATTTTCACTGAATTGTATTTCTTCTGCCTGATTACTAATGTAACATCCCAATAGCACAAAAGCTATTAACACAAGAACAGCAGTTGCGTGGCATAGGCAACTGTCTGGGTACCAGAGGTGGCACTTCACAGAACACTGAACACAATACCAGACCCACAAAGGTATTTACTGCTTCTGATGTGCCTTGTTCCAAACCATAAAGTGCAAATAAATTATTTCCCCTGACAACAATTCTGCTGAGATAATTTGTTAGTATCTGGGAAAGGCTTAAGTGACAAGACAACAAAGTAGAAACTCTCAACAAATTAAGTTAGACCTTAGATATAAATGATATAAAGATATTGTCACAGAAAAAAAAAACAAAAAAAACAAAAAAAAAAAACAGGAAAAAAACAAACTCTTAACACCAGTGAGCAGGGTAGCACAAAGAGGCAGCATTCTTTATAACGTTGCTGGATGCACAGGGCATCGCTCCACCTAAGGTGCATACTTAGCCTTCAGACAGAAGCTATGCATAAATGCTGAAGTTATAAACATGCATTAGATCTTGGAGAACAATCACACCTAATCACATTGTTTCCAAGAAGTTCTTTGCATATTTCTCCACTCCACTGTGTGGACAGCTTGTGTGTTAGCTGTCATGAGTCTCCTGGTGGTGCTAAGGATCCCTTTTGATACTGGTTACAAACGCTGGCTCTGAGGTTACAATAGAATCCTCCTGCAATAAAAGCCAATTAAAGCTTTTGCCTGTAACTCAAAAGAGACATTGTGCAGTTAAAGCCTCCTACTGCTGATTTTTGTTTTTAAATTCAGTTTGCAAAGAAAAAACGTTTAATTAAAAGTTCTACTATAAACCAGGCAAAGTTGCCTTATGCTTTATTGTGTGCTTTGTATAATACTAGGAAAGCAGCAGAATTAAGCATTTAAGCTTCCTCCTGAGGGTAAAATAATAAAACAAACAACTATAAATTGGAATCTAAACAAACATTTCCTATTCTACCATGCATGTGGGTAGCTGAATGAATTGATTACATCTTCTAACATTTAATAATCTAGACCATGGAATATCTCTTGAACCTACTTCAAAACTGTACTTAGTTTCCAATGAAAAATGACATGAACCATTTTCCTATGCATAGATTACAGAATAGGACTCCTTACTAAAACAGGATCATTTTTTTTTAATTTATGTCTAGCTCTTATATCCATATAAAATTTTCTCTCCCTTAACTTTTGGAAAAAAAAATCATAAAAACAAATACGTATTTCTTTCCTCTAGTTAGAAGTCACAGGATGTTTAAATGACTGGAGCTATTTCCTTCTCTTTCTGGAATACGAGTCCTCTTTCTGCTACATATATATATATGTAAAATATATACGTAAAAATATATATATGTAAAAACATACGTAAAATAAAACTATATAGTCCTTGTAAAGGATTTTGATAAGCAAATTCTATCCTTTTGTGCAGATTTTTTCACATGATCTCAGTTGATTTCAGACTTTTTTTATATGAATTTTTGTTTTCTACTCTAACTCTACCCGATTAAATTATCCAGTGAGACTCTTTTCATATGTTAGAGAATGGAAGGAACCCTCAGATATAAAAAAGGAGCATCGTGGCATTGTAACTAACAACATAACACAGACACACAGAATTACTTATACAGTGGTTTACCTTACAGTTGGACTTGGAAACTTCAGTCATGTTGGGTCTCTGCTGTGTTCAGTTCAGAGGTGCTGAAGCTCACTGAAACCCATTATACCTTATCAGCTGCAGCAGGCTGTATTTCAGACCCATGAATAGCCAAAGATGCAGGATTTCTCTCATTACAGAGTAGCACAAATCATCCTGGCTGGAGGAAAGAGAGATTATCAGATCACTTGCTTAGGAAAAAAACAATAATCCAAAAAGTAGAGACTGCTATCGCTGTGAATTTTCCAACCTGGAAAAACTTATCATGATAAAAGACCCAATAGGAAAATTATTGTGCTGCTACTGAAATGAAATTCAAATAACCATAAAATCAAACAGCTCATGGACAAGTCAAGTCAAGGAATTTGCAGTGGAACAACAAAACTGCTATTCTCCAACCTCACAGCAGACCTAAGCCAATATTTAGTAGCACATCTTCTAATGACCATATTTTTTCACTAATGAAAACATAACTGCTTTAAAGGGCCAAGGTTGTTGGTACTGCTTGCACTGTGCATTGTTTTACGCATTTTGAGCACTTAAAAATGCTATACCGTCAGAACAAGAAACAAACCTTATCTAACATACCTTAGAACTGACAGGCACAAGCATAATCATTCAGAGTAAAACTTCCTATCTTCCTGAAGGTTCTAAGCTTTTAGCTGGATGTTTTCATTCAATTTTACACTAGTTTACATAAGATGGCAAGAGTGTACAAACTGGTCATGAATTAATTGTCATAGATAAGAACAGAATAATGTTTATTGAAAAAATGTGGTCATTTCACAGTACTTACCTTTTAAAGTGAAATCTAAATACTCAGAAATCATTTTGATCTCAATAACTGTTTTGTAAACACAACCTTCCTGTCTTTTACTTAACTTCAAGAAGGAAAAGAATCACTATGACTAAGCCCTAAACGTCTTTCTTTTTCACTCAGCAACTGACAACACTTCACAAACAAACTGAATAACTTACGGCATTCTAGCTTTCACTAGGCTTTATCCATAGAGGTCTTAAGTAAAATTTTCTTAATACAATATTCCTTTCTAGAACTATTTACTACTTAAATATTTATCCATATCCAAATCACCTCTACTTCAGATTTTTGCTTTTCAAAATTTGAAATATTTTTTGGAAATACATTATTGGAACATTCATTTTGAGTCACTATTTGCTATGCACTGTTGGGTACCTTTCTCCAAGCACCCCCAGTATTTACACTGAAAGAGAAAAATGTTTGTTATGGAGTTCTCTTACAGGGCAGTAGCACTTTTGCTATTTGAAGAGTACATGGCCTATGCTCTTAAAGATGCTCTGGGAAACTTCTACATCTTCTTTATACGAGTAATGTTAGCAGCTCTAGCTGCCATATAAAATCTTTAGGAAGAACATACTCATTTGCTGCAATATTACAGTATATCTCCTTTATGGTCTATTTTCTCCTATTTTGTGATGCCCATTTAATCTCCTTACCTGCCTTCTGTAACAGACTTTGTATCTTCAGATGAACCACGAGCAGAGAAACAAAGGGCAAAAGGGTTGTAATTTTAAAAGGAAATCTAACCTGCACATAGTACACTTCCACAGGAGCCTAATCTTGGTTAACGATGGGTGCAAATAACTGATAGAAGACCTTCCCCATTTTCAGGAACCTTTTTCCTCAGATTTTTAACAGGATTCTGCCACAGACTACAAAGATCCAAAGATCCATAGTTGAGAAAAAATTCTCCTTCCATTTTATAAAATTAATTTATTTCCATTATTTTGGACTCACCTGGCATTTTGACTACCAAGTTTCCTTTGCCACTTTTCATCATCAGAAACAATGAAGTCAAAATGTGACAGGTACTGCAGATAAGCAAATCACTTCCTTTAAATTTGATGTCAAGACTTAACAAATCCGTGGCATTTTTCCCATACTTACACATAGTTCACATTTACCAAACAAGGACTTGGGTTAAAGTTGGAAAAGTAGGAATTAATTTCTGACATCAAACTGGAGTTCAATGTAAAATCAGGAATTGAAGTATTGCCTCTCATACATCCATGCAATTTGCCATTATAATAGCTTTTATTCTCTTTTCATGATCCTGGGTGATTTCTTACATAATCCCACAATTACTCCATTATTAAGACTTTAATTGCACTACAATTTCCATTTCATCTGCTAACATTGTTTCATTAGGCTTATGATTCACATGAAAACAAAAGGGCATCTTAGTAGAGAAATTCTCCATTTTTACAAGGTAGGAGTGGGAAACTTCAGCTCTTCAGGGGTGTCCATGGAATTCTGCCAGGATCCAAGCAACTCCCTGGAAAACATCCTTGTTAACTGCAATAAGAATTGTGATCATATTGGCAGACCTGGCACTCTCCAGTTTGGATCTTGTGGCCTGGTTCCACAGTGGTCCAAGGTTTGACTGAGCCTTCCCTCTGCCATCATGCTTGAATCATCTCCCTTCAAAAGAGACTCTGGTACCTACTAATAAAAGCAGTCCAATTATTATTATTATTTTTTTCCTCTAGAGAAGGAACACTAATTCTCTGTCTTCTAAATGGCTTTTTTTCATAAAGTTTACTACTTACTTGCATGAATACATGTGAGACGTTCTTTTTAAGCTAACTACTCAGTGGTTTCAAAAGCTACTAGAGGAATTTATATTGCAGGGACAAACACTCACCCATGTACTGAGGGACAAGAAATGAGTCTCATTAGCATCAACACTAGTTAACTGCTTGTCTCAGAACAGAAAACTGCCAAATTTAATTGCTTAAATTTCAAGAGCTTGATTCAGATAAGCTATTTTCTGCAGCTACTAAATGACTGCAAAGGTATTTTTGCTGGTTTGCCAGCGAGACATTTCAATTTCCTGGAATAAGGGTGAACTGTAAAAAAAACAATAGACTTGCATCAAGTAACAGAGATCATGAAGCAGTTTATTTCTAATGATTAAGTCATAAAAAGTTCATGGGAGCATATTAAGCTTTCAAGCCAATCAAAATGCTTTCTTTGCCAATAGAAAGTACACGCTTAGAAATACTATGAGCAAAGTAGATCTGTGACTACTGGCAAATAATGGGACTTCATTCTTCTTTCCATTCTGAAAACCACTAAATTTTAATGGCATGTCTGACTGATGTGCATCTTGATAATAAAACAAGACTGAATAAGTTAACTTTGCTATATTAAACAAAAGTAAAAAAACCACATATATATGGTATAATTTCCTGTATGGTTTTTTTGACATGTTTCCTGGAATGATCAATTGCTTTTATTTCTATCTCTGTAATGCACATGACATGCATATATGCATGCATATATATACAATATATTCTGGACAGTTTTCCACCTAATTGCAAATACTTCATTCTTACCCTATACATAGAGAGAGTAAAGAGACATTTACCCTGCAAGTTTGAGTTTCCATATTACAAAGGAAAAGGTAGCTGTGAAATTTTGTATACTGAAGGCTATAGATCTGCAGCTCTGTTACATAATTGTTAATATTACTGCTCATAAGATAGAATAAAAAGAGTTATTATCAAAACAAAATGTTTGTATTGGTGTGTTTTCAGCTCCTGAACAGATGAATACATCATCTGAGATTACTGCTTTAGGTCATTCTAATGATATCAATCAGTTCTTGTCAGACAGCAAAATATTGAGAGAAAATAATGGACTAACATAAGCAGTGGGATTTGCTTTGATGAGTACATGGATATTTAATATGAAAGACTCAACGCTTCAAGTGTAAATGTAGCATAGACAAAAAAAAAAAAAGACTTAAAATCTTATTCTCGAATTGCAGACCAAAGTATTCTGAACACTCTGGTTTCTAAATCTTACTTTAAACATTTAACTGAATCTAATTTTTTCTAAATGAGTACGTTCAATTTAAAGAGGATAGCTGCATTTCTCCTTTAGGTGGTATGACTTGCCTTCAAGAGATTTTTGCTTTTTTTATTTTATCTTCTAAAATTATGCTGATTTAAATGCTTCCATGCTGAGTTTGAAACACTGTCCTGGAACCGAACTTAACCACCTGAACAATCTGTGAATGGTACTTAACAATTGCCTGGTTCCCTCTGCCTCAATAGTGTTGTTCACTGGGGCATACAAACACAAAAAATGCTAGAACATTCTTAATTAGCTCATCTGAAAGATCTGCCTCCTAAGCATATCTTCCAGTGCTCTGTTTATAATTGAGAAGTTGTCATCCTAAGGGAAAAAACTTAACTGTTTTCATGCTTCTGCTATGTCATCTTAAGATAATGAGTTTGCATTTGGATTTATTCATTAACACGTTTTACTTTCTTTGTATAAGAAGCTTGTCCAACACTCTGTTAGTGAGAATTTAATACAGCATGTTGAAATTTAATTTTAACTGCCTAAAAAGACTATGGTGATTACTTGGCTGAGTAACGCATGCCCACACTATTGATGAATTTTGAATGCTACTCCCATTGGAAAATGGAAACTGGGCTATTTTAAGCAATCACGCTGATTGCTTCTACTTACATCCTGAACACGATAGTGAAGCTTATAATTCTAAATTCTTTTCAGTATTAAGATTAATCACAATCCAAGGTTTAACTGCACTACTATTGAGAACATCCATTCTTGCATTAAGAGAGACACTTTTTACTTCTCAAAAAAAAGTCTCAAAACAGGGGAGTCATAATTTTTCAGTAAGTAAAATAACCTTTTAACACGTGTCTGATTGTAGCAACACTTTGAAAATTAGTCTGGTCAATGACCCCCAACATTTTCTGGATGCAGATATACCTTAAATCAATCTTACTCTCACAGGAAAATTTGTAACATCAAATATGGAAGTGTATATATCAGACGTAGACAGTATGTAGGGTTAGTAAGCTACAGGTAAAATATACTGCTGCACTGGAAATAGCTGGTTTCCAGCACAGTAACATAGGGTGTTAGGAGAAGCCAGAAAATTCTGTCTCATTTATGAATATGAATTTTGGCAAGGTCCAAACTTAATTACCATTATAGAGAGAACAGTCTCTATCAGGTTTAGAGAACTTGCTGAACTTGATTTGGGTTGCAGTAAATTACTGAATTCAAAAGAAACACAGGGTACTGCTTTTTATTTTGGAAAATCTGTTTTGAGTTGTTTGTTTCACATTACTAGTGTATTTAAGAGGAATGAAAGATAAAATCAATCTTTACAGAACATCCAAACCACACATATCTCAGCTATTTTCAGATATCACAAAGAAAACTCAGTACAAACACATCAGAAGTGAGAAAAAGAAACCAGCCATGATACTTACCTTTTTGTCAGTTCACTTTCTCTGGAATGCAATGATTTCACAGAATCAGAGAATTGTAGCAGCTGGAAGGGACCTCTGGAGAGTCAAGTCTGCAGTATGGGTGGACCACAGTACTGTGATGAAGGTAAAGACATAATTTTCAAGTACAAATATATCGTCTTTTTCATTTGTTACCTTACCACTGAAGTTGTAGCTTCATTCTGGGACCCAGCCACAAATTCTGATCTGCTATTCTGGAAAAAGGAAGTACAAATTACCAACCATCTGTACCATACATGAAGATGAAATCATATGTAGCATGAACATCACAATTCCAATGTGGTATTCTTTCAATAAATATTATAGGATCCTTATCCAAGCCATTTATACAATAATTTATGATTGGGTCACATTCAGGCACTGAGGACAGCTGGATCTTATCGTACACCATGTAATAATATCACACTTGAACAGCTGAGAGTAAATGCAAGCATATTACTGAGTTTTTCCACTGCTAATTCAGCTGCTTGAGCATGCCGCCTCTGAGTGTTTCACGTTGGAACATCAAACAAAAGTAACATCATCCCACATTTATTTTCCCATGAAGTTCCTAATGCTGAGGCCAGGTGGAGTTCCTCCAGCTTGTTAGCGTGTGGCTTGTCTAGTAGGACTGAGGTTAAGGGTTATGTATCCCTAGGATATGTTCAGCAATAAACACAGTTCTAAAAGTCTTTTCAAATTAATCTTAAGGTAAAACTTCTATTCTTGGTTTTTATTGTATCACTGTGTTATTGTAAACACATTTCTGGCATTAGTAGTTGACATACTATCTACATTTGGCAAATCTCAGTTCAAATAGTGCCTACACCAAGATTTCAATCAATGCTGCTAAGTGGCTGGATAAGCTGGCTTTCCTTCTTGACTATGCACTGTTTGAAATTCCATTCAAATGGATCCAAACCCACAGGACACTGAATAAGGACTTTCCACACCACTGCACGCATACCCTCGGATGTGAGTTCGGGCAGTCACTGCTGTCAGCCCCCACAGGGATGATGCTTACAAATACTGAAGATTTAAATCCAGTCTTAAAATAAACTGTTTGCTGCTTACTCAGAACAGAGGTTGGGTGTTCTGTAGTTCATAGGATTATGCCTATAATACAAGGGCTGCTCCGAAAGTAATGCCTCCTATTTTATTATGTTGGCCCATGACATCAGGGGCAGATTCTGGTGGGGTGGCAGTAGAAATTGTTCTTTTCCCCCAGTATTCCAACACATGTTATTTCTGTGTGACAGACGGCAGCAGAGTGGTAGTCTGACAAAATGGTATCTGACACTGAAGTGTTTATGAAGCAAAGGTGTCTCTCTGAATCCCTCTGTGTGGAAAAAATAGCACCCACTGACATTCATCAATGCTTGGTGAACAATTATTGAGACCAGATGGCTGATGTCAGCACAGCAAGGGGGTGCATTTCAGTAGTGGTGACAGTGGCATGAAATAAAAGCCATGATCCAGACAGCCATGCACAGCTGTCACACCAAGAAATGAAGTGTTTCAATCAGTTCCTTCACATGAATTGGCTAATGATGGTGAAGGCACTGAAAAATTTTGTTCAGTAGCTGAGAATTTCCTCTATCAAATAGTGTTGTAGTGCTCTTTGTCTCTATTGTAGTTTCAATGGAAATAAATAGGCACATTACTTTTGGACAGGCCTACGTAGACACATTTTACTATTCCAATTCAGGTTCAACTGGGTTACTAAATAAGATCTAGCAAACTTTTAAAGATAGATGAAATCACACTATCATATGTCCAGTCATTTACCTTTTGCATATTTACTTAATGAAGAATCAACACTACTTTGCCTGGTTTTAGACCTTCAGAGTGAAACTAACTTACTGGTACATCTGCAATTGATAAAATCATGTCTCACAAAGAACCTCTCAGATATCCAAGCAAATTTTGCCAAAACCTGGTATTGCATCTGGAATGAAAATTGATTTATATTCAATTATGCATTATCAGTCCCTACACTGTTTTATATTCTGCTAAAAATAGAAAGTTGCATAATTTTCAGAATCAAAGCCAACCTATTCTTTGCTTTTTCTTCCTCCTTGCCTCCCCTTCCCCCTTATATCTTTCTAAATATTCTGAATACTCATTTTTAAATAGATAGATTATTTCTTTGCTTATTAATGCTTTCATTTGATAAGTATAGCTTTCAGCATGCTGCTGAACACAAGTACTTTTCTTAGTTGGGGGGAAGGGACATTTTTCTTCCTATTTTAGGTTTGACATCGGTATAATTACAGCTCACTCCATCTCATCTCTAATTAGTTCCCCTATTAATATTTCACATGAATTGCTTTTATTGTGCTACTCTTTAACAGTCAATAGTCTTATCTTATTGATAAGGTATCTTCCGCAAACAGTACTCCTGTATGTATGAGAGTATTTTTGAAAGATTTTTATAAATATTATAAATATTTAGCTTTATATTTTTCCTCATATTTGGACTGGCAAGAGTGCTAGCTATTGAAGCCTTGAAGCCTAACATGATTTTATCACGGACTTCAGACTTCCTAGCCATTTCTTAAATTACTCTGTTCTTTTTTCAGGAAAAATTTGGAAGTATTTCAGTTGTGGGTTGAAATTCATCCCGTCAGACTTCACCTATTTAAACGTGAAGGATAAGATTTACTCTTGGTCATCTGAAGACATTCCTCTTATGAGAGACAATGGTATAAAAAAGCCTACAGAAGTGCCCATGTGTCTCCATTTTCAAAGACTAGAATAGTTAACAAAGCAATATTTTCAGAAGGTGATTCTTCTTGTTTAAGAATTAGATGTCTACTAGACATTAGATATGGGATGAGACCAAACACTTACCTCTTTTCCAGCTAGTGCCAGTCTGGGGCTTCAGGTATCAGAGATGTAGCTTGCCAATGATTCCCAATGCAGATGAGAAATTCAGAGGTGCTCCAAAGAAATGGACTGTTTTCTCTGGATCCACATCATGTGAAATATTGCAAACCTACAAAAGTTACATATTGTCCATTGAAGGCTCTAAAGCATCTCCAATCTTTGGTAGCCACCCAAAATGTACAGCTCATTTGATGCTATGATACCATCCCTTAATAACACAGTTAAAAGATGAGGGTGGTTTCACCCAAACGTTTTTAGTACAATTTCTGTGTATCTTATATTTCCCATCGTATTTTTACATCATTTTTACTTCTCTTCACCTTCTCAATATGAGGATTTAATAAAGTTCTAAGGGAGGCTGGCCACTACAGTATTTCCAAGCAGTATATTTCATTCCACAGATACAGTAAATGAACAAATAAATAAATATAAATGAGGGTTTGAAGTTGATTGTATCTGAAATATGTTGTTATGCTTAGGGTGTTTTTCTTTCCCAAGCAACCTGGACTTTGTTATACACAGGTCAAGCTGTAAATCAGAAGGTATTGGATATTTCTAAAGCTATAGAAGACATAAAATTAAATGGTTTCATCTGAAAGAATCATAGGCAGAGAGAAATTAAGGATGGAAGGCTTATTAAACTGTCTAGTTCAATCTCTGCTAGCATGGGATTATTCCGCGGAATGTATTTTACTGCATGTTACCCGCAATTGTTTCCATATGTGATTCTGCTCTGGAAAGAGCTTATAAAAGCAATCTGCTACAGTGCTCCTCTGACTGAATCACTGATTTCTTCTCTAGTTTCATAGAGCTTAAAGAAATATTATTTCCCTTCAGTTGGAAACATCCACTCTTTCAATCACACACACTATCACTTATAATATATATTCTGTTTGACATCCTTGCCTTTATTTGCATTGTGTAACTCCACATTATGCCTCAGTGCACTCCTATTGCCTTAGGCATACTGTGATGCAGGAAAGAGGATTGAGGTAACAGCAGACGTAAATGCTTTATCAGAGATAAAGCCATACAGGCCATACAGATTTCTTTGTACTGCATATGTCTGCACTGAGACTTACAATGTTAATACTGTATCTTCTTTCCACAGCTGCTCCTCTCCTACTTTTCGAGATGAGATTCTGAATCCTGACGTAATGAATCCTTCATTAATCTCCATTTCCTTCTGATATCATTACTGAACTTATTCAGGTATTACAACCACTCTCTCCACGAGGCTCATTTTTTAGCTTCAGGTGAAGGAATGGGTCAGTTACCTGTACCATAAAGCTGCTGAGAATATTATTCTGCCTCTTTCTTTTTTTTTTTTTTTTTTTTTTTTAATTATTCACTGTATTCTTACTCTTTAAAAGCTTTACAGCTATTACTACTTTTTTTGTGTGTGCTGAATCCCAAACAAAGTCAATGGCATCAAGCTACTTTTTAATTGGTCATAACCACAGGATAGTGTTATATTCTCATCACTGCCAGAACATGTCATCAGCTCTGTCTTCACAACTCCATCACAAATCATGCCTTTTTTTTTTTTTTTTTTTTTTTTTTTCCCTCAGTCACTGTCATTATCAATGCTCTTTGCATGACCCTATGCTATTTCAATACTGCAGCACACAGGCGAGCACAAGGCATACTACAGGCATCTTTGGGAAACCTGCCTTGCCCTCAGCTTGAAGCCTCACAGACAGCCTGTCAGGCACTTTTGTGCTGTCATATACTTCCAAATGTACAGATACAGAGATCTGCCTGTCCTGAGACTGCACTAAGCTGTGCCTACAGATGTACTTGCTGGCTCTCTAGTGTATGATCAGTCAGGCTTAAAAACACAGCATAGATTTAACATTCATTACCTATAGATTCTGTCACTGAAGAGTCATGCCTCTTCAGTTCACTGAAGTCTTCTTTCAATCACAGAGGCATCCATGGGGACGGAGTACTTAGAGAAATCTTGCTTCTCACTTTCACACTGCATGTTCTAGGCTAAAGCTTGTCTTGCCTGCTGTAGGTTCCTCTGCCTCTTCTTTCATATCCTACGAGAGCAAAAATGTACTTTGTCAGTCCTTACTCATGCTGCAGGCTGTACAGCAGCTGGAGGCTTCCAGGTGTGTTACAGAGAGAGAGGGCAGTGCTGACTGCAGTGGTTAAAGCATTAAGCAGACACCCTGGGAACCTCCCCTGTATTTTTACTCTGTCACAGTCTTGCTGAAGGACTGTGGCCAACTCCTGGAGCCTCCTTCTGCTTCGAGTTTCCCAAATTTTTATATGTAGATGGTACTGTATTCATTTATAAAATGCTTTCATGTCTACTGAAGAAAAATAAACTGCAAGAGAAGAGCTATTATTGTTTGACTTACGCAGCTTTTGCTATTTTCTAATCATAGTCAACAGT
Organism: Tetrao urogallus; assembly: GCF_951394365.1. Lineage (NCBI taxonomy): Eukaryota > Metazoa > Chordata > Aves > Galliformes > Phasianidae > Tetrao > Tetrao urogallus. Next base: position 10,827,400 of record NC_136822.1, on the reverse strand, counting down.
AGCGTTATATGGCTACAGCATCAGTAAGCTCACCTATACACAGAAAATACACAGGTACCTGAGAAAGGAGGTTCCTGCTAATAATGGGATTGAAGGGCACAGAGCCTTTGGCATCTGCATCAGAACTGTAGTGGGTTTGCCACTACGGCATCTTCACAACTTTCACCTTTCCAATCTCTTTCCAGTTCAAATTTTTATTTTTGTACTGCTTGGGAAAAAAAAAAAAAAAAAAAAGAAAAAAAAAAGGAGAGAAAATAGAAGTTAAATAATTTTCATGTCATACCATCGGTGATTTCTGTTTCTGATTCAGCTACACTAATAAACTTTTCCTGCTGTGCCACCCAAAAGAACTGGAAAAGGTCCATTCTAGTTGTTTTCCCTAGGCTATGCTGAGTGAATGCTCAATTCCTTGAGGATGAAGTGTATCGATGTAAATTTACTGTGATAGAGTCACACTGCTGCTGATTGTTGCAGAACTACCACTGAGTAGTAAATGCTTCACTGCTCTGTTACCCGAGGGGCTGAGCATTAACTACACTATTGAACAGCAAATGCTTATCATCCCCTATAATTCTAACTATATAAATCATTGCAGAGACAGTGTGCCTGCAGGGAACTCACACGGTCTATAAAAATGTAAAAATCTGAACTATATTTAGCTGACAGAGTAATACTTAAAAAAAAAAAGTATTCAAAAATAATCTTAGATATTAGCACATCTTCATTTCAATCTACTGAGGCTTTGGTGGAGTATCTTGTAATCTTGTCTGTAAACATTTTCATCTTTAACTACACGTTTTTAAAAAAAATAGGGTTAAGAAATAAAAACTGTTACTCCCATCTTTGCCTACTCTCTCTTCTCCAAGATTTCACACATCACAGACAATGATATCCTTTAAACTCATTCTTAGAGCCCCGTATTTTTTCTTCATTGAGGAAAACTATATCTGCTTCGCTTAAAGAACACTAACAGAGGGTTTAATCATGGTTGTAAAATATGCATCCATGAAAAGGAGAAGATGCAATTCCCTTCTGTTCAAAGACATAGCTCTTCTAATAAAGTATTTATGCAAGGATTGCTGTTCTGACAGATGAAAGGCGTGTTACGATGTTCTTCCAAGGAACCTCAATGTGACTGAGCACATAGACATAAACTTTCATTCCAGAAAAAACAAACATTTAGTCTGGAGTAGACACAAGTGGGTCCGTTATCATCAGTGAATTACTCATACTTGTAAAGTTAGATTTGCAGCATCAGAGGACTTTATAATAGAGCTGGTGGTGCATATTCCTTAATGCATACATCAAATAACTTCTGTTCCTCCTTTTGGCCTCAGTCATACAATAACTTCTGGATAGGCCTCACTAGCCATGCTGAAATTATCACAAACTGCTTATGCTATTACTGCAGAGCTGAGGCTTTCAATACTATTCACCACTAGAAAACCAAAACATCCCCAAATGCCCATCTGCATAAAAATAAAACACATGAACATTTAATACTCAAATGAAATTACACAAAAACAGAACAAAACCAGATGAGAAAACCTTCAGGGAAGAACTTGTATTGGACTTGCTGAGTGTTCCATCCAGCATTCAGAGCACTGATGAAAGAGATGGCTCAGAGCAGAGCTAGAAAATGATCAGAAGCAATCAACGTTTCAAAGAGGTCACAACCAAAATCAAGTAAGAATACTAAAGCCTTCATGTTATTAATCCACGGATAGCTTAGTTTTTCTGTCCTTTTCCTTCAGGAAGATGTTTTAATCCAACAAAGATTTTGATTTTTAAAGATTATGTCATAATTTATTAATTTTTAGCATTTACTTTTTTTGCCTGCACATAGAATACATTTGTAAATAACTAGCATGACTATACCATAATCTGTAAGACTGAACTCATCAAAAGCAATGGAAGATCTTAAACAGAAATACAATTAAGCAATGTAAATATGTTTGAAGCATTAAAGGAAAACGTGAGGTATTAGTTAAAAACTGATTCAGATGAAGCTAGTTTTCCCAGGAAAGAGAGACAGAAAGATGGAAAGGAAGGAAGGAAGGGAAGAAGCGAGGAAGGAAGGCATATATAAAATTACTTCTTAAAAAAAGGAAGCAAGTAGTGCCAACTATTTGCATGATTAGGGTATCTCATTATCAAAATGGAGATAAAAGTCTTTCTGTATGTATCCTTAATGTGGCTTGAAGGTGTTTCTTTGACTTCCTTTTAGATGAAAAGTAGTTTATAGTAGATAACTACAAACAAAATGCAGGAAACTCAAAGAAAACAAACAGAATGCTAGTATTGTAAGAGCAACTCTTTGTGTTTTCTATGCTCATCAAAATGTGAATTCAAGCAAAAAAGCAGAATATAATATAACAGTGAAAAATCTGTAATTTGGGATTAATTTCAGACCATTAATGCAATACAGCAATGGTTTAATACGCTGGCAAAACCAACACTTACAGGTAATCTTCCAAAACATATACCAGCTGCAGGATTCCAGATGAATTTGAGATGGTAGTCCCACAGGACTACTCAAGTGAAAATGAGCTCATGCTTCAGTATTTTCAGATTAGCTCCATATGCTGTACTAGCACATTTACAGTATTAGTAGCCCACAGTAAATTTCTTAGAGCATTACTGAATTTCGTTTCCAATGCCCATAGCCAGCAAAACTCTGTCATGTTACTTTGGAGACCACTCTGCAACCAGCATCATCCCTATACAATATTATTCTGATTCTAAATGAAAGCATCATCCTCATCAGAATAAACACTGTACACCCGCAAATTCAGGTGGCTGGAAAAAATCTGAGATGATTGAATTTATTGATTACAAAATTTTTTTTTGTTGCTACCGGTTATTTGGTGCAAATTGCTGCAGTGCCACCAACTGAATAAGAGGGGTGACATTTCACACCAATGAGGACCTACTGGACCTACTGGACAGCCTATGGCATTAAGATGCATGTGAATAATGGCATGAGCACAGCTCAAGTGCTGGTAATCTTCACGTGCTCTGGCATGCCACGTGAAGCACGCAAGTCCTACACATTATAATGAGACCTTTTAGTTTCCTTTGCTCCTAAAAATTTTTAGTTTCCCTCCCCTTGATAACAAATACCTAAGTGAAGAAAATCAGACATTTTAAAAATCAATCTCAATCACATTATATTCAAGACCCACTATTACACTCCATGCTTGTTACATTTGAGCTAAAAAGAATATTAGAAATCTCATTATTTTGTTGCTGGCTTTTCTACTTAATTATTACCACAACAGGCAGGTAATCATTATGCTGATTACTCAAGACTGAGATGTAAATAGCTCATGTGGAGGTTAATAATCAGATAATAACAGTAAGCACTGGTTCTGTATAATTGTATCAAATGACATGATTTATCCTAGGGCAAATTTTCCTTCAAAGTGAAACATTTCAAGATACTACAATCTTCTCAAAGAACTCTACACTTTGAAAGATCATCATATATGGAGGTTACTTAAACTACAAAATTTTTGCCATTTGTGAAATTTAAATGGAAAGGGAACATTTTATTCTAAAATAATAATTTTCTATTTGTCATTAATGTTGGATATGTTTAATTAAATTCTCTTTTTCAACAGTCCACACATCACAGAAACACCAAATGGTTGAGATTGGTAGGGGCCTCTGAAAGTCATCCTGTTCAACAAGACACATTTACTGATTGTCTTCAGAACCCTACTGATCATAATATCCCTATGGGAGAACTGCTAATGTGGCCAATGAGAAATCCAAGAATTTTAAAAAATAATGTAACATTCATAATGCAGAGACCTTCTTGTATCGAGAAATCATTAGAAACTGGGATTACAAACTTTCTTCCTTCTTCTACTGTATATTTTTCACTGTTATCCCTATTTTATTAATGCCAGTCTGATTGAAAAGGGCAAAGGGAAAAGCAAGCATTCTGCAGAGTAATTAGGAATAGGGTTGGACAGGGCTTTTTTAAAATGTCACTGCTTGTAAGAAGCTTGTGACAGCTCAGCATTATGTGATGTTGGCTTTTACAAGGTATTGTTAAATATACACTGATTTCTCTCATATTTTTAGCTTGCTGTTTTAATCATCTCTACATCCAGTTCTTTTCAATTGCTGTTACAATTCATTGACATGTTTACTAGCCACTGGAGCAATGCTGTCCCAAATCATGACAAAGTAGGAACATTATGGCTGTCAAATGAAGCTACTGATGTCTGACAGGACAGGTTATGGCTTTACCAAAAAAAACTCCAGAGCCTTCTGTGTGAGATCTGACTCACTGCAAGAACTCAGCACGATGGGGTTTGCAGAGTGTGCATGTGCTGCTAGAGCACTTTTCAGTTTATTTGCACAAATACACTGACTGCATCATCCCTTTGTCTAGACTCAGTTTCCCCACTTACAACTGCCATCAGAGACATTACATTTAATGTGAACCTGACCATAGCATTAAACTGACTGGTAGGATTATTCTAGTTTTCATGTCAGAAATGAATACTGAACAAATTCAGAGAGACATAAAATATAATAAAAGTTACATTGATTTTGATATACTCAGTTTAAAAATTTCAGGAAGGATCTAGATCACAGCTTTTTTTTTTTAAGGCTGTTTCCTCTATACACATTTTTAGTAGTTAAGATTATAAATGTTATTACAAGTAAGAATTAATACAAACAATTATATGAAGTTTCATTAATTTATTCCTCACTGTGAAGATTCAAAAGAAAATACTTTCATATTATTGTTACTGTTTTAAAACTAAAATATAAGTATTCTGCACAGAAAACAGCAGACAATCACCTTCTGTTGGCTGAGGTGACCATTTCTCCAGAGTGGAGTAAGAAGCAACCATAAAGGAAAGCTTTCAACCTGACTGCTTTCACAGCAGTTCCTCATATATTTTGTGTTCATGTGTGTGGCAAGTGCTTGTTTCGTTGCTGTTGTTGTTGTTTTTTTAATCTGAAGTATTCACTAAAGTTTTTGAAAAGGGGGCTTACAGCCAGGAAATCTGGCAATGTGACTTCAGCAGCTTTATCTCTGTGGCTGGGAAATTCAGAAAATGAGATGACTCCACCAGTAGGCTCTGAAAATGTTCTCGAGCTTTCAGTTCCCATGCTCTCTTAACATTCACCATCTCCACCACTGATAGAAGCAATGATCTAATTGTAAATCTGTATCAGTTGCATATTGATCCTTGGGAGCTCTGATTGTTATTTGTCCAAAATAATGGAGATGAGTAGCTGATTCTAAAGACAACTCTAAACTTCCCCATCTAACAATATAGATCTCAGATTAATGAGCTCTTAAAGTAATTGGGTCAGCCATAAATAGAGTTGTTTGCAAAGACATGAATACATTAATCTGTAAAGGCTATATTGTTAGTATCACAGAAAAGTATTGTATTATTTATATGCAGTTTTGAGGATTGATTGGTTGCAGCCAGATTGCATCTATTTCTTTCAAATATACTCAAAAGAAAGAGTGCTCAGGAGGTTTTTTCCACTTAGTCCACAACACAGATGTAATTCTTATGTTCAAAGCAGAAAAGTAGTCACACTATTGGCATTAGTATCTTTAAAGGGACTTGGCATATAATATAGCTCCTATGAAGAGCTGAAAGAAACAGTATTGATTTCTGGATGTTTACTTCAGGAAAGAAGAAATAAATGACTTTCCTGGTGTTGGAGGTCCAAGGCATTGTAACAGAGAAGAAAAAAAATACAGGATCTGTTGTTCAGTATCTGTCTGATAAAGGGTAAACTGTTTTCTACATATTGGGTTACAACTTACAGATATGCAGAGACCTCTGCATTGTATCCCCATTACATTATAGAGGCCTTTTTTCCTCAGCCTCTAGAGAAACTCTTTTTATATCACATAGAGAAATGAATGATTTATTTCAGAACTTCTCTTCTGCCATGTCTGACTGAATCTAATATCCCAACGGTCTTTGGGAAGTATGAACCATAATAAACCTGAAAGAAAGGATTTTACAACCTTCCTTGCCGGAACTTGTCATGGGAACATAAGTAGCAGCAGCTTTGTAACATTGTGAATTGAAAATGCTCAATCTCTGTTGGTTTAGCTCTGTACATGTCCTCCAGTCTGACTGTCTTGTCTCTTTCTGAGCTCCTTCATCAAGCCATTACAGAATGAGAATTGAAAGTGGTTTTCTAAGTCATTAAATCAGAAGTGAACTGCGCTCTATTGTGCTGTCTTCAGCAGATTTCTGAAAGATTTAAATTCCATTGTTGCAGTCCTTATTTACTCTATGAAAACAAAAACCCTCAGCATAAGATGCAATAAAATAGGAGAACCAATTCCACAAACCTTAATTTAAATCAAGCCCTGTTCTCTCCTAACAAAAAAGAATAATTTACATTAAAGTTTCACACTGAAAGTTTCAAGTTTTGAGTTGGGATGATCACAGGGGAAACAGTACTGCACAAAAAGAGTATCCAATGAAAAAGAAATGAGGTACGAAAAAGGCCAGATGTAGAAAATGCCCGAGGAAAGAACTGATAGCTAAATCTGAGAAAACAACCCATTAAGAATAATTATTTTCACTATTTATAAGCTGTACATGAATGTCTGGGAAAGTCTCAGATGTAATTCTTATTTAAAATGCATATGAGCAAACTTCTACAAAACCCCTATACATTATGGATTGCAAGGGAATTTTCAGCACAAGCCTTTAAGTGAGGCAGCTGGATCAATGAACTGCTTCAATAAGACTACAGAGTGTATAAGAATAAAAAAAAATCAAACAATAAATTTTAAAGTTCCATTTAAGAATACTTGCATATTCAATATTGTTTGGAGTATTTTAAATGGATTTCATAAAAGAAAGTATTAAACTTATATTCAAACCCACAAAATTCAGCCAAAAGGATAATGCAACTAAAAGGAAGTAAATGCCTCTAGTCAGATAGTCTAACTTCTGGAAAATGAAGTTGTGAGTTCTTCAAACATTATGAGTTATCTTACAACAACAGAGCAAAATACATAAATAAATAATAAATAAATCCAAAGCACTATGGAAATTCATTTCGGCCAAGTCAATTCTGTTCTGCTACACTTTGCAGACAGCACTTATGCCCAGTTTGGGCCAAACCTTTCAGGTTGTGATTAGCAGATTCCAAATACAACAATTAGTAGCAGCAAATGTTACAATTCTGCTATGGATACAGTCACAAAATACATCTTCCCGAGCAACACATACCACTATAGCAAACTCAGGAAGGATCAATAAGCTGTGAGTTAATAACAAGATTAACCAACACAGAGCTGAGAAAGGACTGAGCCAAGATGGAATTCACCAATTACTTTTTTTCTGCTGCATCTCAAATCTTCTCACCAGTTATAAACTCTTCCCTCTCCCCTTCCCCCCCAAAAAAGCAAACAAAAAAAAAAAAAAAAAAAAAAAAAAAAAAAAAAGGAAAGAAAGGAAACAGAAAAAAAACTGCTCATGTTGAGATCTCACATCATTTGTGAAATGAAATTGGAAACAGCAGTATTACAAGGGCAAAATTTCAGTTTTAAGATTCTGCAGTTACATTTGACTGCTAGACTTGCACACATTCTTAAGCAGATACCCAAACACTATCAGTTATTTTTGTTCTCTCTTGATCTTGTTATTTGCTTAACAGAATTGCACTAGAAAAGTAAGTACTGTAGGATACAACCATAAGCTGAAGCATCAATATCAATATTCATAAATTGTTGATTATAATAGAGTTCTGGAAAAGAATGATCCCGAAATAATTTCATTAATGGAAATTATCTGCTGGCTTTCCCTGGGGTACAAGCGCTGTCAGCATTCCTGCATCTCAGAGACTGAGACCCTATTTTCATTAAGAAACAATCATACCAAACATCTTTAAACACTTTCTCCAAGTTCACACAGACAGCTTCATAAGGTCACTGTTCTTTGTTTTTTCTTCCCTGGAAATTTAAGCACAGAGGTCCCCCTTTCAGAGCACAAGTGATGTGAAAAGAACTGCAGCAGCAGCTGCGAACTCCACGGAGAAATGGGCACTGAGACACAGTATGATTGCTGTCAGGAAGAGGGGAGGTTCAGGATACCTTCATTTAATACCTGCAGTAGTGGAGTCCTGATTTCTAACTGGTAAGTGCACAGGAAAAATAACATTTTGTATTCCCAACAGCAAGTGTTTACAATGAAAACTCAAGAGTCATCAGGGCATAGACTGGCCATAAAATTGAAAACAGTCAGCAAAAAACCATAACAGAAGTACATCACGGTGCTTGGCTGGAAGCAGTAACACCATAATGAAACAGGTGGCACACTGGCCAGGGTGAGCAGCAGGCCACCAGGAGATCAGCATGCAGTAGTATACTTTTATTAAAAATAAAACATTGTGCATATTGTGATGGTGAATGCTGAGGACTATTTTCCAGTATGCCTTATGACCACACACTCTTTCAGGTTTATAAATCATGTTGAAACACTTTTAGCAATATTGTTATTTAGTTACCAACTAAGATTCCAAGCTGAACATATCTAAGTGCTCTAAATTACTGGAAAAGTTAATTATTTTCCTATGAAAATTTACTATTTCTATACTGTTATACAGCTTATGTTGTAGTTAGCTCTCAGTACACTCATTCATCAATATTTTAGAAAAAAATCTGTTATCACGATTATATGGAGCTTCTTTTCAAACTAACTGGCTATGTACCACTAAAATGTTGTTTCAATATGTCAAAGTTAGTAGGTGAACCCTAATAAAAGCTTGGGCTTTTACCTGACTCTGTTGAGACACACAGGTGTTAGAACTTGGGTTCACTTCTCACTTGAAGAACTTCACTGTATTCATCCAGGAGCCACCCTTCAATTCTGTTGCTCTCATGAATTAATTGTTCTCTTTTTAGCATGGTCTAATTGGTGAGCAAAGCACACAGGATGCCAAAGAGTGCCTTACCAGAAAACTGCTCTTTTTGAAGCTACAGCTGTAATTTCAGACTGCAGTATATGTGCACATAGTCAGCACGAGCTACAGGAGGATGCCCAAGACATTCATCACCAAGTGCTGCTGGCTAGAGACACAGAAATGGTGCCTGTAACCTGCAAGGAGCTAGTCCATCATGAGATTAGCCACTACTAAGGTACGGCCATATATCATTAAAAAAGACAGGCGCGGTGTTGGTGATACAAGAATAATAAGTAGAATAACTTGCACTGTCACTTTGCACAGGAATGCAGGAGAAGCTGTGCAGATTGCTGGTGATGCAGGAGAAGGTGAATATGTAGTCATTACTTCAGGAGAAAAATGATTAACCTAGTCAGCAATTTTTTTTTTTTTTAAATCAAATCTATCTGCACTTAGAGTACACAATGGAAACCAAATACATAAGTTACTCAATGTCTAAACATGCTTTTCCAACATGAAAAATACGTATGGTTATCCTGATAAGAGATAAATGCTTTTCCTTTAACCTTAGCTTTCTCTACTTTGGCTTTAATGACAAGTTATTATTTACATGAATTGTATTCCAGCTAAGTTGCTTTGCACAGGCAGAGCTGCTAGGAAGAACTACAGCACGAGTACAGTGCACTGTCCCCATTCCCAGCAGGGAATGTCCTCAGGCACTCACTGTCACTCACTGTGAACAGGAAAAGCCATGAGTTTTTCTGCAATATCAATAAGGTCTTTAAGATCATTACTTTCAATAATCTTTTGCATCCTTTTGCATGAACTGATTTGAATATTCAAGAAGAAAACCCAAAGATGAATTTCAGAGCAGTAGGTGGAATTTATCAATTTTTTGCTCCCATGGAAGAGCGAGACTTCATTTTGAGGGCTCCTCACAGAAAGCACACAGCTGTTTACTATGTGAAGTGCAAACTCTCGCAGCACCTACTATTCATTATTACTACTATTAATTTTGATTTCAGGCTATCCCTTTCTTTTCCTTTTGCTTTACAATTTCATGAACAGAGATGAAAGTACATATAGACAGCCAATGTAATTCAGCTCTTCCTTCTGCAACTTAGCAGATTCTGTACTTATACATTATCCACAGAATCAAAGAATGGGTTGGGTCGGAAGGGACCTTAAAGGATCCAATTCCAATCCCCCTGCCAAAAGCTGGCTGCCACCCACCAGCTCAGGCTACCCAGGGCTCCATCCAGCCTGGCTTTGAGTACCTCCATGAATGGGGCACCCACAGCTCTCTGAGCAGCAATGCCAGGGACCTCACCATCCTCTGAGTGAAATATATTCCAGTCAGATACTAATATGTTTTACAGTCTTCTAAGATTCCGATTTTTGGTATCTAGATCTACTAGCACATTTGTGCAGTGCTTTTACAAAGCAGACAGTGGTACACTGGCAAAAGCCTTAATCACTTACAACCTTAATGCTCTCACTAAATTCCACAGATTGAAGGAATGTAAAGAACGCAATCCTAAGAGTCTGTGCCCTGCAATACAACAGTTGAACCAGAGCATGTTCCTGCGATCTCCAATGCACTGATGTAAATTCTGCAGCAGCTTACACCTAATCTTGACATAAGGTCAGACAAAGCTCCATACAGCTCTACAAGGGGTGATCGTTCTTCTCCCTTCTCCTTTGTTCTCTCCCTCCCCTCACACAGACTCCTGCACAACTTACTGCAGGATTAGGCCTAAAAATGGAACACTGTCTGAATATAATATACTGAATCAGTTCAATTACTTACCAGTTAAGAAACAGTGACTTACTGCTATAGATATCAATAAATTTAAATGTTTGGAGCATTAATGAAGATAAGGTAGACAAACTATTTAAAAAAAAAATCAGAAGATGAAAGATAACCAAAAATATAGTATATCTGTTGATTCCTAAGCAAAAAGACCAGTCAACAATAAAAACAACAACACAGAAACCTTTTCTACTCTTTTCTCACCAAGGAGCAGCCTGCATTTTCATTTAATCTTTAAGAAAGAACAACAAAAGAGAAAACCAAACAACACCTCCCCCCCAAAAAATTAGTAAGCATACTCTGCAAAAACTCACTTTACTTCTAATTAGGATGGCATATTATTAATATATTTAGATTCTAATTGCACTCAGTTGATATATTCATTAAAATTATTTTCATTACAATCAAGCTTGTTACCTTTTTTCTATCTGCAGTAAATTCAAATGTCAAAGTAAGAAAAAAAGTCTTAAACAAAATTCTGGCAGCAGGCATCCCTTGAATGTGAAGTGCATCCTATTTCCTTTGACAGACAGAAATAAACATTATTAAATGAATATTAATAAAGCTCTAAAAGCTGGTGCACTTACGGCCAGCCCACAGCCATTTCTCCCAAACCTCCATGTTGCTTCGCAGTAACCCCAGTAAGATGCTTTCTCCTGGTTGCGCACCAGTTGCTGCTGCCCAATGCAACCCATCCTGACTCTGCACCTGCTCTCAATGCAGGCCATGGCCCATTTCTTCCTCTAGCCTTGGTGATCTCCTAATTCCTTAGTTGTGAGACCCTCACCTTATGTGGGTTTCCATGGAAAAGAAGTCATGCAACATACTCAGTTAAATGTAAGACACTGAGTCGCATATTGCGGAGTTGACTCTGGTTCCCATAGGAGTCAATGGCTGTCTTTTAAGTGACTTCAGAGAAAGCTACATTAAAAAATTATGCATGCTACTAGATGTTTTCACAAGAAAATATGTTTTTACAGAGAGTTATATGTGAATTCTAATTCCTTTCCATTCAAATATAACATGAGTCGGAGTATTCTTATCAGAAATGGTCCCTCAGACAACAACATAACAGTAACTAGTATAAAAAGTAATATGAAGCTTGGTAAACCTGTTAAGACCTGGATTCCATAAAGGGTCTAAAACTAAATGAAACTTACCCACATCACTTTGATTTTTAGAAGTATGCAAATAGAACAAGGGGAAATGGCTTCAAGGTTGGGAAGGTAGATTTAGGTTAAATATAAGGAAAAAGTCTTTTACAGTGAGGGTGGTGAGGCACTGGAACAGGTTACCTAGTGCTGTGGTTGAAGCTGCACCCCTAAAGACTTTAAGGTAAGGCCAGATAAGGCCCTGGGCAACCTGATCTAGCTGTGGTGTCCCTGTTCATTGCAGGGGAGTTGGACCAGATGGTCTTCAGAGATCCCTTCCAAATCTAAGGATTCTATGATTCTAAATGCTGAACTCTGTAGTGCAACAAGTCCTATGTAGGTATGGAGTAGATAATAACTACATTTTTTGAGTTAGTGTGTTAGGTTCACTGCATCTTTTGAACATCTGCCTATCCTGTGAAAACATATAAAAGATTTCTGAATCACATTTTTTAGAAGACCTAAAATAAATAATGAAAAAAATTTTGATACAAAGTAAACATACCAAGAACAACGGCAAATAGACTGTGGATTGCAATATTTATGATGATAATTAAATAAAAAGGTTTTTTTTTCTCAATAATATAGTTTGCACCACAGCAGCAAACTAACATTTTACTCCCAAGAAAGCTTTATCTCCAGAACCACCCATCATTTTGTGCGTGCTTCCCATCTTTCTCAAGCTCATGCATCTCTGGGTAGCTATAAATCAGAAGACCACATGAAGTGCCATCATTACCAAACATATGGAGTACAGTGCAATGTAGTATCTCTGAGAACACATATTTTACTAAAACTATACCTATGCTAAAATTTTCAAATGAAATATATATCTGCTCTCATGTATTTATAATGCATATCTATCAAATCCAGCAGTATTATTTTTTTGTACAAGAAATGATGATATTTGACATACAGCACTTTCTCAGCTTAACTTCTGCTTCAGCTTCTTTCAGTAAAACATCAGTCCATTAGTTCTCTCAGTGAAAGTCTTCAAAAAATAGTGATATTTTAAGACATTGTTCATTTTATATAAATTGTAATTCCTCTGAAATATATTGCTTCAATAAGGGGGAAAATATTGTGTGGCACGGACAGAAAAGAAAGCAAAGCATTTGATCTTCAGCATTTGACCAGCTTTGTTCCTTTGTATTCATTCATGTAGACAGAGATAAGATTTCATTACAGAGTGAGATATTGGTTCTAATAAGATACTACTGAAGTATTATTTCTGCTTTGAAATCATGTTTAAATGATGCACCCCATGAAGATAACTTTTTAAGGGCTATCTCATCAGGGAAAAATTGTTTAAAAAGTAATTTAATGGATTCAGACATTAACATTGGTTCCTCTTGAAGCCTGAGCAAGGACTTGTCTGCAAGGTGAATCAGGCAGATGGCACAGGGGAGCCTGAGCAGTGGATGTCTTCATATTCTTGTGAAGTGGGAGAATAGGCCCAGGAATAACTTGATGAGCAAACCTCATAATCTTCCATGAAACAACGTAAGGGCAATGACTGAGGAAAGATGAAGGCACTGCCATCCACACAAAGTGAAAGGTATTTAAAAGTTATTCCTATAAGTGAGTGCACTCTCATTTCCTTTTACTTCATTGTGTGTCTAGTACTACTTTCAGTCTAGCACATATAATTCAGAGGATCTGACATCTATTGCCCTGATCTCATTTATCACCAGCCCATCTCCATTTCAGAAACCCAGATACTCAGTGTACAATTTTTACTGTAAAATTGGATTTGTTTGTTTTGACAGAGTAGGCTTGTTAAATTTATGATTTAACATTGAACATCCTTCACCTTGAAAGCAGCTCTCCTGCTGTAAAAGTGAGGCATCTCTCTCATAAGGACGCTATAATATCATGATACAGATGCCCATCCTGTTAGACAAGGTCATGCCAGTAGAAACTAAACTTAATTTCCTGAGACCTTCCAACACTTAGCTCTATTTTTCACTTTACAAGGATAAATATTGGGAAATACTTTATACCATGAAGTAACTGTCCTTTCATCAATACAATAAAAAAAATGGTTCACTTCAAAATGGCGAGGTTAAAGAAAATATAAAAAGCATGTTGAAAACACATTATTTGTCTATCTGATATTTTCTGCCTTTGTCTCTACATCATAAAAGTAAATAAATTATTTCACATGCACTTTGGAATAAGACCCTTCATTAGGGGTGGGTATTTTACTCAAAACTATGTTTTTGACCTTATTTGAATCATCTGCCATTGAGTATACCACTTTGTTCTGTCCCCTTGAGCTTCTGTCTGCTCCTCCAGGTCCTCACCATAAAATTATTTCCAAGTTCCCTAAAAGAAGTACTCCTCAATTGCTCTTTCCACCTTGTCTTGAAACTTTGACAACATAAAGCCTCCAAATCATCTTAGAAATCTTTTTCAGTTCTAAGATAACAAAGTTGTTGACTCAGCTCCTTATTCATACAGAGGAAAGCATTTTTGCTCATCCATCTTCAGGTGCACTGATGTGCCCGTCTTGTTCTGCCTCTGAAATGCAACACAACAGGTTGCAGCTCCAAGAAAAGATCTATTTCCCTGCAAAGTCTCTCCCACTATGCGTAGCCTTCCTTTCCTGTTCTAGATCTGCATATACAGAGGATCTGCAGCTCAGCTTCCCCAGTCAGCAAAACAGGAATCACTATCCTTATCTGCTGCAACTTAGTTGTACATTTTCCTTCTCTACAGAAACTTAGCTGCTGCCAGTTAAGGTACTTAGTAATTTTCCAGCCATTGCAAACACTCACAGGCTGTAATTACAGGCTGTCAACACTCCACTCAACCTTAAGGAAAGGGGACGTTGCAGTTTACATCTCCAGAGAGCTATCTGGATCTGTTTACAACCCTGAAAGGGAGTTCACAGTTGTAGATTTTTTTTTTCCAGCTATAATTTCAATTAGAGTCTGTGGGCTCTTTGGGCAGGTGAATGCGTGTCTGTGGCAGAGTAGACGGAGATGTTATGGAAGTCTTATCTAAATAAAAATATTTCTGAAACAAACTAACAAAAAAAAAAACAAAAAAACCAAAAAACACCAAAACACTCGTGCGCTCTCAATACTTAATTCAAGCTCTTTTGCATTGATGTTGATCATTATCCATAAAACTCCCCTGACTCACAGCAACCACATGGAGAAAAAATGCATGGTGCTTGATGTCAGGCATTATTCTTCATTCACTTTCATTAAATTCTGTACTTGCAAGGAACACAAACCATATCTTACAAAACAAACTAGCAGCAAATCAGCCATCACTTGCAAAGGCCTAGCCCAGAGGGCAAGGTCTTTTTAACAAAGTGGCAGACAGACTGAAATGCTCATGATGTATTTATCCTTCAGCTGTAAGAATGAGCATCCTTGAAGGAATTTTGGTTGATCATGAAATTGGATCATAGGGCACCACAACGAAAAGATGAATACATCTAATTTTTTTCTGGGAGGAAATGAAAGATTATTGTAATAAGGGCTCAACACTTCTTTTTCATCTTCCTTCAGCTGTTCAAATTTTATATTGCCTTACTTGTCCACTTGATTTCCTTTCTACTACTGTATATTTATCCCTTACAGAGAATAAATCACTAGAACAAGTTATTTTGAAAATGGCGTGGATGTGTTTTAACCAACAAATCCAGTGTTAATCAGCAGACCCTGATCCTTGAAGTTGAACGTTTATTTTAGAATAGCATGCCATGTTTAATCAGTTTTACTAACACTGCACAGTACTATCTGCTTTGACAAGAATATGTTGATCGTATTACAGAATGATTACTACTAATGGAGATCTTTTAGACAAGATTAGATTTTGCTTCTGTCCAGATGTCTCTAAGAATGTTATTAGTTCTTGGTGTCGTATTTTTGTAATATTAATATGATCAGCTTATGGGCCTGCTCATATGCTATAACTGCAGCAATTTATCTGACAGTTAAGTTGTCAGGATTAAGCAGCATCTAACCCAATGAATGTTGCTGTAATCTGTATCAAATTGGGCACTGCCCACACAATCCTACCATAGCTATGATTTGACCAGTGAATATTCTGATGAGCTCCCAAATTCTGAGATTCAGAAAATGATGTTGAGCTGCTCAGTAGATATTTCTGAAAAAGCTGATTACTTCAAAATATTATTCCAGATAGTGAATCTACATATTTTTAAAGGACTGCAGCATTTTTCTCATAAATCAGCAAAATAAGATTCAGAGTTGTTCTACTCTGACAGCTAATTAATGTGGCATTGTATAGGAAGACCATTAGTATAACTGCAGCTGTAATAATAGCTTTTCTATAGATACAGAAAGGATGATAAATTACTTTGTTTATAAAGCACTTTTCTTCTTTCAAAGCTAGAGGATAACTGCAAGTACCCTTCCTGACCTGTATTTACTAGTTAGACATAAAACATTATAAATGTTGAGAACCATAAAGATTAGTTTTAATACATTTTGACTAGAGTGCCTTACAATATCAACCAAGCAATACTACTGCCCTTAAGTTTAATAATACATGCTGATATGCACTCTGATGGTATGCTTCATTCCTTTTGATAATACGCCTTTAAAAACAATGTCCTTTAGGGTCCAATGGACCATGAAATAGTCTCTGCAAAAGTACCAGTGGTGCCAATGCAGAGACAAACATTCATTTTGGCTGTCAGCTTTAAGGACTGAGGAAGAAATGAAGCACATTTATTATATACTGATGTATTCTGACTAGATAATCCTTTTCAGTTGTAGGCACTATAAAGGCAAATGCAGATTACTATGGGGGAATAGTTAAAAAAAAAATTCAGATGGGCTGTAACAGTTGTGCTTCCAATTTCACAGTTGGATAATTTGCTTTATAAACTTCTATTTAAAAGAAAGTTTTACTGGCAATGAAATATGCTAAGTAAACAATCTGTAATTTGAAAGTTAGTATATTAGAGATACTTACTCAGAAGCTGCTTCTACTAATACTACATTTATTAATTAATATTTGAGTTTACTTTACTATGCTGTAGGAAAGTTGAAGATTTTTCTTAGATATCCTTTTTCATTACAATTCTGTCAAAATTTACCCTTTTAAGTACCACTATTTAATAGCACATCAATACCACAGTTATTTCTGTATAGCTACCATAGTGACTATATAACTCATGCTGAAGTCAACAGGGCCAGAATATTCTGAACAGAATACTTTAATCTTAGTACTCTGGTGCATTTTTCACGGTGTAAACTTCATTTTTTTCCCATTTTACAGTTAGAAATTGGAGGCAGAAAGCTTAAGAGATTCTTTTTTGATCATGCAGTAAAAGAAAGGAGAAGCTGTATCAAGAGCTCTTACTTGGCCCTTGGATACCAATATTTGACCAAGGCTTGCTGAGCACATACTATTGGGTCCTTATGGAAACTGATGAGCAATCAGTCAAGTGCAACATGCCCAAATGAAAGGGAGAGCAGAAAATTATAAACTAGAAACACAGCATCTATTGTTATGCTTTTAAAAAAAAATAAAAATTAAAAAAAAATCTATCAATGCCCAAACCCAGAGTACTGAAAACTGAAGGTAGTCTGACAAGTCTAAAAGCAATGCAATGCCCACAGCACACTGTGCTAGCAACACAACACCTGTTGTCTTAAATCCCTTCTTGTTAAATACAATTTTTTTTCCAAAATTCTTAAGTACAAATAAAAGGAGAGTTCATCTCTAGGATGTGTTATGCACATACAGCTATGTGAAATTAACCCACAAATAAATTGTCCAACAGACTGTAAATGTTCATGGGCATATTTAGATACACTATTTATGTATTTATACCATTCATCAAAACTTCTGCGTGTTCTTCCAATTTAGAAGAAACAGTTTCTACTGGTTCCTTTAACCCAGAGGCAGAAAATGTGGACTGATAATCTATGAAGTTCTGATAATATTTAGATTTATAGCAGATTGAATACGGACTGAACACTCCACACATTTCTCATCTGCTTTTTTAAAATAGAGGTCACAACACAAAAACAATTTTTTAAGCAGCTTATTAATACATAAAAACCAAAAGTTTAAACTGTGCTATTGAGTTTTGTGCTTCAGAGAGCAGAAGCCGGCTGCAGACTTCTGTAATAGGATGATTTCTATATGCAGTGAAAAGCACACTGTTCTCCAAGTTACTCTGCTAATGCCTGCCACAGCTGAGGCAATGCCACCTCTGGAAAGCCCTTTGTATCCAATGTTTCAGTTCACTAGCATGCCACATTTCAGAAAAAGCAATTTCTCCCTGTACTTCACCTGTGCATTACTGCTGTCTGTATGCACTCCGAGATAATACATACTGTTTACAAGAAATGGAAAGTACTGCAGAATTCACTTACTAGCTGTGATCCTACTTTAAAATTACACTGATGCAGTGACCTGCTATTGGTGTTAATTCCAGACTACTGAAAAGGCTGTTACATTGGTTCTGATTTAATTTCTAGACAAGAACTTCTTAAAGAGTTTAGGCAGAAGTGGTTCCTTGGAAACCAACCAGTGGCATAAGAACATGCATTTTACTTGCAAAAATAAAAAGACCTTTTCTGAAAGCAAAGTTGAGATGGGGCATGTTCAGCCTGCAGAAGAGAAGGCTCAACCTCATTGAGACCTTCCAATACTTTAAAGGAGTTCATAAAAATGAGGGAAATCAACTTTTTCCTAATGTGCAGATGGCACCAGCAGTAAATAAACAGAAAAGTAGAAGCCTTCTTTTGAAGAATTAAAGATTCTTTTACTATGGCTCACAGATGTTTATAATCCAGCTAGAAATAAGTTTTACTTTTTATTTATGTCAATTTTCTTTACAAATTAAGATGGTTATCATGATTACACTTAAACAAAGATTAACATTTAATAGTAAAATAGTTTTACTTTGAATTTACTTATAATCATAGTCTAATGGGGCTTGGTATCATCTATACTAGGAGGAAATTTTAGTTTAAACTCTGTTCACACTGCATAGCTCTCAGCAGCAGTCTGTATAAACATCTTTAATTTGAGGTTTCTGATTTTGTGCAGTTACTGAACAGAAAATCTGTCTTGAATATGTCTGTACAAAGATGTTATTTGTGTTTCCTACTGAAATACAAATGTGAGAAACAAAACACATTTAAAGTTGACAAAACATTTCATTCTGTCAAAATGAAATATTTTTTTCCAAAGTCTCTGGCCCCTTAAACACTGATTTCAGTTAAATTTTGTGGGTTTTTCTTCCCAAAAGTCACAGCAAAATGAAAACTTGAAACATCTTGTATAAAAACTGTCAAAACAGTTATTTTCTAATATTGAACATTATTCTTACTTTGTTTAGAAGCAGTCTCCAAAAGCAGTTTTCAGTAGCAGCCTTCAAAGTATTTTGAGTAAGTAGCCTGAAATGGAGCTTCATGAAAAACTTCAGCTTCACTAACAGTTTAGGCAAATCTACTTAACCAGTATGTACTTCTGTGTTGCATGTTCTCTCAGTTTGGAAGATCTACATGATGTTTATTTTCTGTACCACTTTCTATGTGTCATGAAGCATATGTTGTAGGAAATTGATTGCTTTTCAGGCTGACAGCTGCCTTGCTGTTCCAGTTCCTGTCACAAAGGAAGATATTTAAGCTGAGAAATTCCTCAGTAATATATTTGGACACTTTTAAAACTTAACTATTATAAAGGCCAGGGTTCCATTCGCATTTGGTATTCTGATTTCTCCATAGAAATCGCTCCTTTATGGAGACAGATAATTCCAATCAATACTAATTTCCATTCTTCTAGAAAACTCTATTTTATACCACCCAGGTGGGAAAACCCTTAATATATATCAAGTAATCAATTTTAAACATTCTTTAAATTCTTCAGCAATTACCTAGGTACTTAGAGTTCATTTAAGTCAGTCAGGGAGCCATACTTCATTTTTAGGCTTGCTTAGTCTTTTTCAGCATTCTTCTGGTGCATCAAGAGTCACAGAGGTTCATGCAGCTTCTTATAAACAGCCCCATCTCTCAGCACCAAGTTCGTCAGTGAGCTGACAAGCATATGTTCTGAAATGTCTTTGAGGCAGGAGATGCCTAGCTTTTCTACAAATACTGTTAATCTAATTATTTTGGCATTTCTCCCATGAAGAATGATTTTTCATTTTCATTCTTGGATTTATTATAGGATGGAAAATTGCTAAAATTCAAGCCTATGTTGCCATTCAACTTCTAAATTCATTCCACATTCATTTGCTTTTTGGTCCTTCTGGCAAGGCTAGAGCTACGTAGAGCGTATTCAGTTAACACACAAATGTACATGGTCTATTGAAATCTCGACGTAACGTCACACAGCGCTGCTTAATGATGATTCCTTCCAAACCATTTCCTTCAAGAAATGCAGAAAGGCCTGCACTCAGTAGGTCATCTCACAGCTGACTTCTTGACAGACCACTACCAAAGGTTTCACCCTATTTAATATTTCATATGAACACTTATTTTTGTAATTCAAGAACAGTTGATTACTTTGAATTGCAGGTGCTATACCACTGTGATTGCAGTAATTAAAATAATTTTGGTCGGAAGAGGTATAATTAAGTTATTAATATACACAGTCTTTGTCACACACAGAACACAGGGCTTTTTGACAAGGCAATAGATAAAACATGGCAACACTGCAAAAGGTGAAACTGACCAATCAGGTCAGTAAGTTCAGGATATCTGTTTGTTCACAGAATCACAGAATTGTAGGGGTTGGAAGGGACCTTCAGAGATCATTGAGTCCAACCCCCCTGCCAAAGCAGGTTCCCTGCACCAGGTCGCACAGGTCGGCATCCAGGCAGGTCTTGAACATCTCCAGAGAAGGAGACTCCCCCACCTCCCTGGGCAGCCTGTTCCAGTGCTCCGTCACCTCACTGTAAAGAAGTTCTTGCGCACATTTGTGCAGAACTTCCTATGCTGCAGTTTCCGGCCGTTTCCCCTTGTCCTGTCTCCACTCACCACTGAAAAGAGTCTGGCCTCGCCATTCTGCCCCCCACACCTTAGATATTTATAGACCTGGATCAGGTCCCCTCTCAGCCTTCTTTTCTCAAGGCTGAACAGACCCAGTTCACTCAGCCTTTCCTCATAGGAGAGATGCTCCAGGCCCCTCACCATCTTTCCAAGAGATCCCTGTCTTTTTTGTACTTTTTTGTTCCTTTTCATGGAGTTTCGTTTTTTGTGGAAGTTGCACAAAAAGTGTTACTGTATAGAAATTACAATTACTGCAAGATAGGTTATGCTTTTTCCTTTCTGCTAACATGACAATTTATTCAGTTTCAGCCTATACTAGCATCTTTTGATGGTTATTTTTCTATTGAATAAAACCTATTAGAAATTTACATTATTTAAAAACAAAGTGTGAATACATTTTCAAGAAAGCTTGCCAACCCATTCCTTCCTTCTGTTATAATAATAGGAATATAACCTTGGCAGAATTTTTAGAAAATGGAATTGCAATCTTCTGTTTCTTAATTACAGAGCATAGCTGCAACATTCATTAGCCTGCAATTGGCAAGATTCCACAACTTTCAGGCAATCCAGCCCTTTCTTGCTAGAAATGGAAAGTAATGTTAAGGACCTAAGCCAAATCCAAAGAAACAGCCAGTATTTGCACTGGCCTGTGGTCAGAATTCAACAGCACAGTGTCTAAATGCACAAAGGACTTAATCCACAGTGGTTTTCAGTGAATCTCTAAGATGGGATATAAGAACATTCACAGAGGTTTTGTGCATTTTTGGCTACAGTTGTCAAGACACGAGGTTTTCAAAACTTACACATACCTGACAGTTGGAAATGATGAGAATAAGGCAAATTCTTCAACTCTAATGTTGCAGAGGAATTGGTTGATACCCTCACTGTATGAAGAGACAGTGACCCCCAGGACATTAGTGATATTTTGGTGACTGAAAGAGAAAAAAGAAGGTAGACTTTTATAAAAAGAGATCAAAAATCTCAAATATAGACTTTAATGTATTTCACATATATATGTATATACATTACATATATATTTTATTTGAGAATCCCTTTTGGCTTTATTTACAGCTATGATGATTATTTTGCTGCATGGTTTCTTTTTATGCCTACTTGTTTGTGGACATAATTACAGTCTATTTTACCACTGTATCTCTTAAAGGGTATGTCTGAAGGTCATACAGCTTTTGGATGATCTCCTGCAGACTTTCACTTATGTGCATGAAAAAGAAGGTGAAAGAACACGCAAGCACACAAGTCTTCACTGCAGCTATACACATGCTATATATTGAACATATATAAATGTTAAATATATAAATAAAAAGGAGATATATCTCCTTTTCCATGCAAGCTGAAGATATTTACCTTGACTGAAAAATCATATCTTCTATGCTATGAGTTACATCACGGGTTGAGATACCAGATTTGTCTAGTTTAGATGTTCCCATGAAGAGTAATACCAGGCTTTACTCTCAGGCAACACAGTTGCTTGATTCACGTGCACTCTGTGCTCCACAGTCTTAAGCAATTATTTTTTTCTGGAAGAAACTTACCCCCAAAAGAAGCCATCTTGTACTAGTTTGGCAGAGATATTTAAATTTAGTCTAGGAACATTAAAATTAAGCACTGTATAAGAATGCTTCAAAGGGCAAGGTTCCACAATCATTTTGCAACGAATAGGAAAGCAAATAAAATTCCCCTCTGGCTTTTATAGTTGTGAACTATTCATTGTTTTCCTCCTCAGGACAGCTACTGGAGACAAGGTAGTCAAATATGTCTGCTCTGCATGTATGGGAATGATGTCAAAGATGAGCCCTTGAAAGGTAATCAAACATTTTGAGATGAAAGAATACAATCAGTCATTGTAAGGCGGTTCCCATTCAATGCAAAACCCTTCATCAACTCTCCGACAGATCAGTACATATTACAAAGCACAATGTATGTCTCAGGTCATATATCAGTTTACCTTGCACAGATCTTAAAATGAGATCTGCCTTTTCTGATTTGTAGTCTGGCATAGGATGTTTGCATTTGAACAGGTGCTGCTAGATATCTGCACTTGTATATCACTTTCATTTGCACAGGTAACGTGTCTGGGGGTTTTAGATCTATCAGTGCCCACTTGCATCATTCTCAGTCACTTGGTCCAGATGAGAAGAATATTTGTCTAAATCTGCCATACTTGGGTAGACTTATCTGGAGAAAGTCAGGCAATATGACATTCAGCAGAAATAGTCTATTAAATTTAAAAGCTATGCTTATATAGTTCTCCAAAGAGAGACTGACAACATCGGTAACATTTCCAACATTTCTTTGTTTTCCACTGACTTCATGCACTAAAGTATATGAAAAAAAAAACAGTAAAGGGGTGATGATGCCAGAAAGCAAAATAAAAATGTTAAGTCCTGCAGTTTAAGAAAAGCACTCATCAGAAATAAATCACAGCTCCAGGTTCATGCCCCAAAGACCAAGCCATAAGTTTATTCAGGGTAGTAGAAAAGCCTGGCTTTTTAAAAGAAGTAGAAAAACACCTCTTACTGTAAAAAATCATGGATTTGTAGGCAAGTTTTCTTATTACCGTAGAAGACAGCAACCCTAGTGGTGTAGAATAAAACAAAAATGCTCAGAAGATTACATTTCCTTTCATTCTGAGCTTCTAGTAATCTATGAGGACCTTCCAGAATATCCTCACAACTCATTAGGATCACCCCTGTCATTTTCTTGAGGTAGTTGTGGTAGTTTAAAGAGCACTGAAATATATAGTATGCATTCTCCATGCTTGTTCTGGGAATGGGAAGAATTGGACATACCCTAAAACTTCTGCTAAGTCTTCTTGCAAAGAGTTATGCAAATATTTTTTGGGTGACAATAAAAGAAGTCCAGTTTGCAGTCTAGCTATAGATTTAGAATTAGCTTTATCTTTTTTTTTTTTTTCCTGAAAAACAGCTTTGAACACTGAATGTATTCAGACATCACTGCATGAAAAATTAACTGAAAATGGCAAATTTTACAGACTGCCTGTGTAAGCAAGTAGAGCAACTAGGCTGCTAGCATCTAACACCTGCCTATCCTTGGGTAAAACTGATTCAGATTTCAGGAAGTACTAGATAATTAGATAAACTCACGTTCTCCATAGATTAATACAAATTATAGTTGAAGATACCAACCAGATGAGTTTGTGTCTTATACATCACGTATCATGTACATCAGTTTGATATTATGGATTTTCTTAAAATAATAAGATCATATAAATTAGGCTTAGTAGAATTGAGAACAGAAACTGGAAGCTAGAAAGACATCCAATAATTTTCAGAACTAATAAACAATTTTGTAAACTAGGTCTTCTTCTGAAATAAATTCAATTTTTTATTGTCTTCTTTCAGAACAGGAATTTGCTGCATATTTGTGGGTAACATGGTGAAATTTTTGTAAATTCTAGACAAAGAAGCAGCACCAGGAATTTTTCTCCATGAATTTAAGATGTTTCATTTTGAAACCTATGTACGGAGACATGTATAGATAGAATAATATTGAATCATGTAGCAACATATAGACGCAAACAGAAATGCTCGAATTGACAGAGAGAAAAAGAAACCCTGCAGATTATCTCGTCTCTTGAGACTGAACCTACCTTGGACTGTTTTTTGGCACAGTTGCAGATGCTAATTACCTCTGACTCAAAATTGGTGACTTCCACTGTGGTCTTTTTCTGCTGGTCATACTGTAGTATAATTGCTGCAGTAATGGTGTGGAAGATTAACATTTCTACATAGCAAAATTTTCTAAAGTAGGACATTTTATATATATTATGTCTACTGAGGTATTATTTTTTCACTTGCTTGACCTGCAGGCAAGACTGTGCTTGCATTTTCATAACAATATTCATGCTAGCTTCAAAAATGGACTGCTCATGCAAATAAGGCAAAAAGATTTTGGCTTTTGATACCAACGATAAAATTGTTCTTATGACTAACAAAGGCTTTTAATACCACTATCAAAGATCCAAATACTTCCCTCACACTTCTTGATAACTATCTCCTCTGTATATTATAAGGCAGCCAAAACCCAAGCAGATTTAAAAAGATCATAATTCATTGGAAGGATCAACCTGGAAAAGAAACTCCATGTCATTTTAATCATATTTTGAGAGAAGCAGTGAAATTTTTTGTGATTCAGTTCAGTAATTCAGAAAGCACTCCTCCGCATTGCATACCCAGCAACACATGAAAATGATAGAATAAAATAATGTATTCCCTTTTGAGAAACACCTAACATGTTACTTGAACATTTTGGGGGATGATGAACTGTACTGAATACTAATGCGCCTGTGGAACAATGGAGACCATTGATGCTTTTCATGTCTTCTTAACTTTATAAGCTTTTACAATAACGGTAAAGGAAGAAAATGTAGTCTTATAAATCCCTAAGTTCAATAAACAGAAGATTTGCAGCACCCCCAAAATTCTTCCTGTCATAGGGCTAGGGAATATCCAGCATGCCAGATTATAGAGCCAAGTTGCTCTGAGAGGAGAGAAAAATCAGTATTTTACAGCTAGTGCCCATTTCAACCTGTACTCAGACAAGTGCATTTTGTGCAGGTGGGATGTACTGATAAAAAATGGTGTTGGTAAACCACATCAATTTTCTGAGAATCTAAAGAGCATGCTGTCAAGACAGTATGGATTATGAAATTTGACCATGCTAATGAAAAATCCAAATCAGAAAAGGACATCCTTTCAACTTCTAGAAAACCTTTTCTTTTTCCTTTAAATTATTAATTTTCATTTTAGGACTGTTTTCCCCCATCCCAAACATACAATTTCTGAGCATGCAATACTGAATAATAGTAGAATAAAAAACCATATCTGATTGAAAATAATTTAGTGGTCTCCCATTGCCTTGAAGTGTAATTTTCTACTGAATCGAGACTCTTAAGATACATTTTAATCTTTCAACTCTTTATTTGTCATTGACAAGGAGAAACAAGGAAAGAATAATAAATCCCTGTTTGTAGAAGTAGGATAAAATGAAACCACTCAAGCATTTACCTTGTATTACCAAATGTGAACTTTAGCTCCTCAAGGCTCATTTGCTGGACCTCTCCCCCTTACTTGTCATGCATTTGCTTAATTCAATTTTTAGACCAGATTTGACAAATGCTTCTTTCATAAAATATATGAAAACTTGCCTTGTCTGCAAAAGGAGCACTAAGATTTTATCTTTGCCTGTCACAGTGTAAAAGAGAGTGAATATATTCTGAGATACTTGGAAGGGTGTTTACAAAGACAAATCTATTATGTTGCTTCTAAACCTATATTTGCAGAGCTGACAGACAGAGAAAGCAGACTCCATCTGCATCTCCCTGTTCATTAGGCTGTGAATAGGTGTGAATATATGTATACTCATGGGTTTCATTACAGAAATACCACACAATCTTCACAGTTCTAGCTTGTCAAGCGGAAAGCACTACTCACCTCCATCTTGAAGGCAAGGAAATGGAGCCTGAGATTATGTGTGATGTATTCAAGGTCAGAGAGGAAATCTGCATTAAGATTTGAACTTAAGTATTCTGATCTGTAAAATTCAACTAACCCAACTATTACACCATCTTTAATCTATTGAGGATGCAATGCTGAACACACCCCTAAGGTGCGTTCTGAATTGGAGTGTGAGTTCTCAGTCTGCAGGAAAATAAATGCAGAAGCTGAGTAAACAGTAGGCTAAGGCAAGTTGTTTGATGAATAAAAGGTACAGCCAGGAACGCTGAAAGTTATTCTTTACGAAGAACCAAAAAAAAACCCCCAAAAATCACAGAAGAATTAGAAGACATTGTCTCTTAACAGTCTGGAAAGAAGATTCTATCTAGTACTGCAGGACTGGGACAGTGACTGGCTGAATTCTGCACAGGGAATCATGGTTCAGTTGATGACAGAAGTGAGCCCCACAAGGCAGTAAACTGTGATATCCTTGGAATCTACCTGAACTCATAAAGCCAAGTGAATGTCTTCCCTACAGGTCAAGGCTGAACCAAGACCCTGAGGAAGGCACAACAGATTTCATGCAATGTATTTAGCCACACTTCTGTCCAATCCTTTCTCAATTCCTTCTGGCCTCCTTGTAGTCCCAGCAAAAAAGAACTTCTGTACCTCAGTACTCTATTCATCAGACAACTCAACAACCTCTGAATAAATCTGTCCAAAACCTGCACAGATGTTATACTCTCCTGGATTTTGTGCACAGATTCTTCTTTTTTTTTTTTTTTCTTTCTGATATTTTCCATCTCCAAGTATCATGGAAAAGAAATAAAGCTGGAGAAGGCATTTGTTTTGACTTCATGGAAGATCCCAGACAAGCCTATAATGTTTCTGGCCCACATTTCAGAGCATTCTTTTAGGGATGGTAACCTTGTCTTTTCCTCCCTGGGGGGAATATTAGGACGGATTCCTTCTAGCTCTGCTTCTGCTCAGGGAGCACAGCATTATGACAGGCTGTCCTCCAGTGGAAAGCACTAGAACTGACAGCTACAAATTCTGCAAGGTAGTGCCTTAACTTTGATGAACTGACAAACTCCAAGGTTTTGTAGAACAAAAAAAGAAAAAAAAAAAAAAAAAAAAAAAGTGCTTTTTATTCCTCTGCAGATTTCCAAGCCGCAAGTGTTTGAAGCTAACAGTTTCAGGGCCCATTTAATCAAATGGTGTCCATTAGGCCAGTTTTCAGGAGGCTGAAACTGCACAGTCAGATTTTCATTATGCAAAAATGTAGAAGATGTCAATGAAATGACACCTCTATTATCTGTTAATGTAGAATGAATCATTTTAATGGAAAAAAATAATCATTTTTTAAAAGTGTGTCTTAAAGTCTTTTGTTAAAAAATATATATCTACTACATTTCAGTCTAATTCCAATCACTTTCTAAGTCCATTTAACTTTCTCAGAGAGAAAGATAAACATTTACATTTTAACTGTAATCAGTGATGCATTATAGAAGCAATTCAGGTCCTATTATTTTAGATATTCTCTTTGCACATTGATAATAATCTCTCATTTCATGAGAAAGAGACTATATATTATTTAATTTTTACTCTACCACATGACAGAAAAACAGGAGGCCTTGTCAAATTAATTGATACCCCTTATCTTGTATCCCAACAGCATAAAATGCATGTAAAAGCCTCAGTTTGGCTCCTAACAAACACAGAATTCATAAAGTCATTGTTAGAGAGGAGAAAAGGAGACTATGAATGAAGCAAATGTTCTATGAAGTATGTCAAATATCTTTATAAAGCAGAAATCACTCTAGTATACTACACTCAACAACACTGTCTTCAGCTAAGAAGCCAACCCTAAAAATGAAAAGGTCACCAATTAAAAACATCACATGCATTTTATCATCTTTTTTTGACAAAGAAATGGGAGAGAACTGTGTTTGAGAATACAACCACCACTCAATCTATTATAAAACAACAACAACAACAAAAAACAACAACAACAAACCCTGTTGGTGCAGTTACATGTCGTTAGTAGCAATTAGCAAAAAGTTACATGCTGCATGGTACAGTAACACTGTATCTTAACAGGAAACTGTTTATGAAAAAACAAAATCCCTGTGAAAATTTGGTTTGCAATGCTAGCATTTCAGTCACTCCTTGGCAAGACAGACACCTTGTAAAGGTTTCTTGTTAGTATTTTAGTTCACCTGATTTTCTGTGTTATATTTCTATCTACCAAGTTGCAGAACTGCACACTGAGTGGAAGCAGAACCCCAAGAACAAGTTTCTCCACATACCAGGAGAGCAGCAATCTGGGACAGAGAAGGGCAGTCCATTGTGAGAGAAGTGAATAGACCACCAGATTTCAATTCTGCACCTGTAAGGGAGTATAGGTAGTAAAAGCAATGGAAAAGAAACACTGTAAGATGCTGAGGACTGTTGGCAGAACATTGTGAAAAGTGCACTTGAGAGGACTGTTGATTCCAATCAACTGTGCAGTGAGAGCTGCAGCCCTGAGGAAGCAGGGAGCTATACAGATTAGTTCACTGATGCAGTAATGCCCTGCAGCATGTCTGCCAGTGCCTTGCAATGCAGAGCAGAGTGACTGGCAAGATTTGATCAACAACTCCATGAGAACACAAAAATAGTTCTGGGTCAGTCAAGAGATACCCCTAGTCGTGTACTTCAGTCCCAAAGTCAGCCCTTGAGTGGATAATTAGAGAGTAAACAGTACTACTTTTCACAGAACGCCCTTCCAGCAACAGGGATTGAAGATTCCCAAACTACATCATGAACAGTTACAACAAATATGAATGATTGATTAAATACATGAATTGCATGTATTTAATAGCTAACAGTCTCCTCGGGAAGGCAGCTGTCAACATCCCTCATAAAAATAGAGTACAGGACTGTTAGACCTTAATAATGTAAAACAGGCCTAACATTTGCCAAAGATGTTATCCTTACACTTAGGAAAACAGGAAAAATACATTAGGAAAATACTCTGACACAAACTTATTGTGGTCTTACAAAGGCCATTTAGCTCTAATGTTATTGAGCAAGGGGATTAATCTCTACACACGTCATAGTCTGTAAAATAGGAATAAAACTTATACTGTAACAAAACATGGGAAGTGCCCTAATGTCAGAACACTGAAGAAGAACAAGAGAAATTATCTTTTTATGTTCCGATATACAGAAAAACATAAATAAAAAGAGAATTTTGTCAACAATTTTGTCCTCTAGCTTCTTGCTGGTTTTCAAGTGAAAAAACCAGTACTACTGCTGATGTCCAAGAGTCATGCATAATATTAAGACGTTTTGAAAAACATACATTACCCTTGCAGTAAATGGTATAGGAATTAAGCTCTGTGGATTTAATTAGGTTTATAGTGTTTCATCATTTTTGTTCAAACTCTAAATTTGAAGCCATTCACATATTCATTGCAATATTTTTTCAGGTTTCAAAATCTACTTTTTTCTTCAGATCTGGCAGTATCGAGCACTAGCATCTTTTCAGCAGCTGCTAAGCTCCTCTGCCATCCACATACCAAAACATCAGAAATATCAGAACAAACATCAGAAAGGTAGATAAACATGGAAGACAGAGATAAAAAGAGAACAGATGGGCTCATCTGCAATTATATCTCTGGAAAGACTGAGAGCCTCTCAGAGATTTATAAACCTTCTGGTGACTAGACATTTGGTGATCAAATGAAATGTTCCCTGAAAATGTTTCAAATGAGTAATTCAAAACAGTACTTTCATGTGGGACACGGGAAGCTTCTTAAACTAGCAGCTATCCCAGAAAACAATTAGGTACCCAAACTTACTTGTGAGTGTATGTAACTTGAGCAAGCAAAAGTAGGATTCTAGAGAAGCAAGACTGAGCCAAGGGTAACTCATCTAATCTATCATTGAGTTTTTTCAATTATATCTGATCTCCCCTGTAAAAGAAGAAATCAATGTTTCTTGATGTGTTAACAGTTATTTGCTCAAATCTGTGAGGCTCTTCTTATATGAACTAAATAAACCAAGCAAATGTTCTGCTACCCATCCTTCCTCTCACTACTTACAGTCTTTTGGGAATCTTGGTTATGTTCCCATAAATATTAGAGGAGCATTTGTGAACGAATGTTTGTGCAAGTGAGCATTATCATGTGTGCATGCACTAAAGAGACAGGTAGTGAGTGCGTCCTACAAAGATCCAAGTGCTCATCTATTTACGCTCAACTACTTGGTGGAATTGAAACTAAGCTAGAGGGCTTTAAAGTCCAGGGAATATCTCCATCTTATCTCAGTACTTCTAGAAAAGTATGAAGCACTGACTTTCTATCACCTCCTCAGTTGTGATTAGTCAACCAAAAAGCTTGAGTTAATTTGAAAAGAATCCAAAAGGAAAATTGAAGGCTGTGTCTTTGAAAATTAGCAACTGAAGCAGTTGCACTGACATAATTTCTGGCTTCTAAACAAAGCCTGATGTAGGAGGTGTTCCAAGGACAGAGGCCAGAAAACATCCAAGTGGTCACATTAAGCACGAAATGTTTTTCATGGAAAAGAAAAAATATTTTGCGCAGTAAGTTTTCTAAGAAATATAAATAGAAAAATACTGTCACACCAGCTGTCAGTTAGTGGTAATAGAAAGACCATGTGTTTACCCAGCGGTGACATTTGTTACCATGCTTTTCACTTCATGATCCAAAGTTTTGAACTCAAAGTAATTGAAAAACCTTGAGAGACTTGGGAAGAGGGAAAAAAAAAAAAAAAGAAAGAACGCAAAACTCAGCACCAGCAAGGACAAAGAAAGAAAATTACTCAGATGTGGAACAATGACTTATCTAATTTCTCTACAACTGTTTTTTCATTCAGCCATGGAAAG
The DNA here is from genome assembly GCF_951394365.1 of Tetrao urogallus. Taxonomy (NCBI): domain Eukaryota; kingdom Metazoa; phylum Chordata; class Aves; order Galliformes; family Phasianidae; genus Tetrao; species Tetrao urogallus. Next base: position 10,796,156 of record NC_136822.1, on the reverse strand, counting down.
AACTTTTCAGGCTAAAAAATACCAATTGACTTCGTCTGGAAGAAATAACATTTAAAACAGAGAAAAGGCTATAGGTTTTCACAAGTCATTTTCTAAGTCTTATTCTGTGAGACAGAACTAATACTTGTGCATTGTTCTTTCCCATTAAGTTACGGGAAGGCCGATTTCTGAACAACTTAAAACATTTTCAAACAATGTGAAGACTACAACAGGGAGTCAATAGAACTCCATCCAATAATCAATATTTGTTTCTTCCCATGTTGTTTCTCTCTCTTTTTTTTTTTTTTAATTTCGGTAACTATAATTCTAGCTTAATTGTTTCAAGCCCCATTTACCAGCTGCAAGCAGGATTCCATCTGAAGCTATTCTCTGATGATCAGCGATACTTCTATTCAACTGAACAAGCACAACACCAAATAAAGTTTTCATGTCCTAAACGTTAACTGGAGCAACATCAATTAATTACTATATGATGAAAAGAATCTTAAATTTTGTGTTAAGCCAATAAAATCAACCCATTTTCTAGTTCGCTTGCCATTTTCAAAACTAATACACAAAAGAGGAAAGCCTTTTCCAAGCAAATTGATTTGTAATGATAATTTTAAAAAATTTTCTGCAATTATGTCTTTTTCTGCCTTCCTTTACATGACGGTATTTTGAAAGAAGGAGGAATGAAGTTCATCTAGCTTTGATTCATTTCCTAAACTGTATTTACACTTATTTATATGTACGTACTGCAAGCACATGGGATTATCATAATCTACTTTCATGATATTTTGTTTTTTTTCCTAGGGAAAGTCTGGAAGCAAAAGTTCCATCTAGAAAAAGAACGTATTTTTAACTGTGAGCGTCCATGATTTTTAGAATATTTTACCAAATGGGATAGAATTTTCACTACTGGAAATTTGTACTTAGTTTCTAGCTAGGTGCTGTAAAATTGATCCCCAAACTTATCCTTTACAAACAGAAAGACAGAATGGATGACTACAACAGACTCTAAGGGTTTAAATGCTACAAACATTAAAAGAAATTACTTTGAGCACAGAACATCATTTTGAGTCAGCTGTGGCTATTAAAATAATTTGCTTCTCCAGATAATATTTAAAGCAAATGTTTTAGTAGCTAAGGTAATACTTAGACCAGATTTTTTTCCTTGTTACATCAAGAATGGCAATGTTTCTTGGCTTTTTCTTTCCAGTATTTCTTCCAACCTTTTCCTAGGTACAGTTCTACTTTCTTGTCCCCTTCATTTATGTTTCCCAAGAGTCAAACTGTCAAGTAGAACACTAAATCCTTGCAAAATACTCTGCGATTTAAGCATGGTTACTTCTATAAGAAGTGGATTCATGCTGAATCATGAAGGGAGTTTTCCAAGCAGAATTTATTTGCAGCAAAAAAAAAATACTATAAAGTCGCATTGCTATCCTAACTCTGAGGTCAGTCAGAGCACAGTGGAATTAGAATTACATTCTGCCATACAACCCTTCTGTAACCAAGGCATGGAAGGAGAGAGAGGAAATTGAAAAGATGGAAATGCATGGGGTATTTAGAGGTGAGGTTATCACCTCAATTACACAGAAAAGTAAAACAAAATGAACGCAACTAGATAAGGTCAAAATGTAATTTGATATTTTGGTATAGCTTAAGGGACCAAGAAAAGGATTTACTTGAAATTTTCTCCTTCCAATTTTCTATAAACTATTCTTTTCCAAATAACCAAACAATAGATTTAGGTACTGGAAGTTTTTTGCAGAGTGCAATAGCTTCTCTGCTATCAGCAGAGCCCCTCCACAGCCTCAAGGGCAAATTTTTGTCATAGTTTCTAAATTTCACAGTAATTTTGTCTTTAAAACCTAAAACAGTCTTACTGGTATGTATCTGTATGTATATATCCATCCTGCATATTAAGTTTATAAAGCTTATTTTGAGTGCATTTTTACATGCACCTTTTAGTCACACAAAAGTAAAATCTCTTAGAGCGCTGAAGATTGAAAGAAGGACCAGTAGATTCATTCCATTTTGTAGGTACTTGGGATAGAAGAGAGCACATTCTGGGCTCTCTACTATGTCAGTTTAAATAAGCACTACATCCTCTCTCATAGATATTACCTAAGCTCTTCTATTATTTTGCTCTTTAAAAAAAGAAAAACAAAGCTTTGATTTTCCCACTGCAGAAACATGTACCCTTTCACTCAGAAAAGGAAGAGAAGGTTATCTTTTGAGCCTGTCACACAACAGGCCAGGTTCTTTGCCTTTCAAGGTCAGAAGATTCAAAAAAGTGAGGTTTTTCTTCTCCAATGAAGTGGAGTGATAAGTGGTTAATTGATTAAATCAGCTGATAAGAACATCTATTGTTGTTTTTTTCCCTCTCTTTTCATTCCTTCCTTTGGCTCCAAGAGATAAAAATGGAAAACCTCCATTGATCCAAGCTTTGAGAAGACTTGCTGATTATGGATAATGTTCTAATTCAAGTAAGTAGCTCCTCTGAAGCAAACAGCAACATTGACTGTCTGTGATGAACAGGATTTAACCCTTTAAAGGGATTTATGTGTCTCAGAGGAGTGTATTTACATATTCTGAATCTAATCCCACTAGTACTTTTACCATTGATTTCTATTAAAGACTAACCTGGACCACTATGAGGACAGGAAATCCTCAAGGTAGATTACATTTAAGTGTCTTTACCCTAATTTGAGGCCATTAACACAGAAACAGACAAAAGGACAAGAAAACAAATGACTTTCAAATATCACATTAAAAATATTTGTATTTAGTACTTCACTAGTACTAAACCAGAAGTTTAGCCTCCTTTTCCAAACTGTCTTCTTTCCAATAAAAAGTTCCAGCCCACTTAACCATTGATATATACAAACCACTCTTATTTCCTTTCTTTAAGCCTTGTCAATTCTAATATATCCTTTGTGGGTTGGGAGAGACAACAAAGAAAACCATGGCATTCATAGTGGGGATGAAGAACTTCTCTCCCAGTTCTTTTCAATTTGGTTTCCAACACATTATATCCATATCTATTGAACAATAGATCACTTTGAAAAACACAGGTTAACATTTTTTGAAATAAGACAATAAAGTTTAGCAGTGATAGAACATTTTATCTAAATCTAATGCACTTCAAAATTTCTTAAATATCCAATTGATTCTCTTCAGCCATTTTGAAATGATTTTTTTCTTCATAACAATATTTAATCATTTATCTGATTTCTTAATTTTTCTAAAAATGACTACATGAGATAGCACATTTTTTAACACAAATACATTTTTTTCTGTCTGCAGCGTTTGAGGGAACAAAGCATAGCTCTTCAGTGTATCCCTAATTCTGACACGATTTTTTTCTGTGATCAATACAAACAATTCGTTTTAGGTAGTGACGAATTCCAAGAAGACATGAAACCAGTCAAAAAATGTTTTTCTGAAAGATTTCCCTAACAAGCTATGCAATATGAAAATATGCTGAGGAATGGAAAATTGTAGACTATTCTTCAGGCCTTTTGAATAGAAAACAGCTTACCCACATTGCTCATCTCTGGAGTTCATTACAGGTTGTAGGTCAACCTTACCCATAGGAAACTGCACTTCAGACAACAATTGCTGATAAGGTTATATTCTATATACAAAATTAGAATTAATTTAATAACCTATCACGGAGATTACTTGAGTTTATGAAAATTGTCTTCACACTCAAATATCTGCAATGTACTATACCGATGTCACAAAATTTTAGTTTCCAATGCAAAAGAGTTTAATCTGTAATGAACTAAAATTAGCTTTGCGACATTTCAGATGATTTAGTTAGGCAACCATTCATGTGTGTTTTATTTTGGAGATTAAGGAGAAATTCAAATGCACAGAAAGTCTGAACTATGTAGATCTGTGCCTTAATATAGTCTTTACACACACACCAAAAGGAAATGACATTTCATGGTAGGTTAGGGTAGGGTGAGAATTTTTTCCATGAATACACTATTAATCATACACAAAACCATCAATCTTCTATAAAGTTTTGATACATGGGAGAACTGGAAATGCTGAATTATTCTGAAGTTAAAAGCATTTTATTTGTTCAGCTTTTTCAAAGTGATGATGCTTTAGATGAGTACGATACAGCTCAGAGAATTTATTGATAAATCATTGTTTATTCCTAGCTGCCTAGGAAAATCATTCATTTACACATCAATCTATATTTCTATCCCATATGACAGGTCAAATTGCATATGCAAAGCACAAACAGATGCACTTGCTATACCTAGATTTGCTTCCAATTCTTTTATTCAGTATGTTTGGTAAGATTTCTCAACTTTTTCTCAGCTCACTTATTATAAATCAATTTCCCATAAAAGAGAAATCCCATAATAAGCACAGATAACTCTCTAGAAGTTTTTAGGGTTACTATTCACAGTTCTCAAAACTAACCTAAGGACTTAGAGATAACAAGCTGAAAACCACTTGGATCCTTTTTTCAGCATGCCTGTGATTGCAAGTCCTGTTCAGAGTCAATGGTAAAGCCAGGAAAGCAATAGATGAAACGCCCATCAATCTCTACATCATCAATGGCTCCCATTGACATTTGCTGATGACTGCTGCATGATTACAGAAATCAAACAGTGTGAACACATCGAGGTAACAGTTGGTGCATTTCAGCAGTGGTAACAGTGGATCACCTCCACTGGTGTGTATATTTATGAGTGTGGCATGCAGACTTTTGTTCATTGCTGGCAAAAATGCACAGCTGATGGTTGTGACTGTTCTGAAAAGTAGTGTTTTCTAGCTGAGAATTTGCTCTATAAATTAGCATTATTACACTCTTTGAATCTGTTGCAGTTTCCATGGAAATAGATAGGAGGCATTACTTTTTGGAGTGACCTAGGTTACTTGCTCCCTTCCATAATATCTCTCTCTTTTCTTTTTTTTTTGCCATGAAATCAGGGCTACTTGCAACCAGAATTGCATGAATTCACGTTTGACTGCACAATGTCAGTGCAGTCTGCTGCACCACCAGAATGGTGGCTGCACCGCCAGAATGGTGAGCAAAGATCAAAAAGAAACACCAGGTTTTTCAGTTACATACAGGCATTTGCAAGGGTTAAACTAACTGCTTTTGTTTGCTTTTACTTTTCTAGTCTGGGCAGAATGGTTGAAGTAAATGGAAAAGCAGCTTTTCTCCCAGATTTCCTTGCTGTTTTTCCTTGATCGCAGTACTAGCAACTACATTATTGTAGAACAATGTGCTTGACATCATCATATTAACAGTTGGTCTCCTCTGCTCATTTTCACCAAGGCCTGCTGGGTAAATTTTACTGAGGTCACGTTATTTTTATGAGGGCCTCTCAGCAGGAGGGTAGGCACCCCATGCCAGCTTTGAAACTCACAGTGTGTTGGCACATTGCAGTTGCTTCCCTAGAGACTGGGAAAATGATCAGCACTGCAGGATCTTCTGCAAAAATCAGGGAAAAGACATTTGTTAGCTCTCTGGAGAAGTCCAAGCAAAAGATATTCACTGCATGGAACCAAATCAGCATCTGTTTTGTTTTTTTTTTCCTGCACTGAGGGTAGATCAGTAAAATGTCCAATGTACCCTGAATGTGACAATTATACAGACAAGAAAAGTACTGATCAAGATACCAAACATCAGCTGTGATTTCTTTCATTAGAAAAAACAAAAACAAAAACAAAAACAAACAAAAAAAAACCCAACCAAGTAAAAAAAATTTAAAAAAGGACGAAAGAAAGAATATGTCATGCAGACAGAGCTGCTTATTTAGCTGAAGTCCAAAAGAGATTCTATCAGTATCAGTTGTCCATTCCATCTTAAAATAATAGCTAATGTTTTTCCTTAATTAGCATACATCCTAACTGAGAGCTTGCCTCTGAAGTAGTGAAGCACCAGAAGAAGCAGTTGAAGTGTGAACAGTGTTTGTTTATCTTGTCCATTTCCAGTGGCCATAGAAATGGCATTGATTGGGTGACTACGAAATAGTTACCACTTGGAAAGAATAAAACATCTTCCTATACAAACACAGGGTCATCAGAATAAATGAAAAAAAGAGCAGGAACAATTATCCAAAGCTTACCCTAACCGTTACAGTTACAAATGAAGACCATTCCAGTTACACTGGTTCCATGAGTTCTTCCATAAAAGTTTCACAACTGTTTGATTAATAAAAACTTTTAAAATAATAATAATAATAATAATAATAATAATAATAATAATAATAATAATAATAATAATAATAATAATAATAATAATCTTCCCTAAGCAGCATTGTTCTTTGATATATACCACGCTGTACATTATTTAAATACTTGTATCTCTAATGGGTCATTCCTTTAACGTGAGGGAGTATAGAAATTCAATGTACAGTTTGGGTCTGGAAGTAGCAAATATCTTCTTTGCCTGCTTGCCTACAGACTAGTATAATTACCCTTGTCTTTCTCACTTGTTTCCTAGCTCCTGGTCTCTATTCTTGCTCTCTCCATTCTGGACTGGGGACTCCCCATTTCCAAACACATGGCTTACATTCCCCAAACAACATGCCTTTCCCACATATTCATCCATAGGCCAAGTCTCTGGTGAGGAAGGGGACAGAAGCAGACCCCATTTATCCGTCAGGTGTCAGCCTGCAGGCACAAGCATTTCCATTTCTCTCTGTATTGCATCACTTTGTTACTCCTACTACTGAAGGTCTTTGTATTTTACAGCATATATGAAAGGTAAATTGGGTATTCTGTTTATGGTGTTATTTTGCAGAGCTCTAATTACTAATGTATTTAGCGTTCTGAGTCTAGAATTCAAGCCTTTTGACAAATTATTAATCACAAAGAAGAGAAGCTCAAAAATAACAAAGTGAAAAGCTTACTTGTGGCCATAGGCACGTTAATCTTCATTAATCAGCAGTTATGGATTTGGAAAGGAATACTAATACAAATCATGCAACAGGAAAGTTTCTGCATGAGAATTTATTTTCTGAGTGATACGTAGGTTAGCAGCAGACCTCTTCTTCCCTTCAGCCCATTTTCTTGAAAGTACAAACAGCAACTTATTTTTCCTACTGATCTACCCTACTCTAATCTGCTTATTTGAAGTCCACAGAAAAAAGAAAGCTATTACACTATATTTATTAAGTAGGAGTTTAATATATAGACTTTTTTTCTCCTCCACAAACTGCTCAAACTAATGGAGGAAAACCCTGGTTTTATTCTTGCTCTTACCCTTGATACTGAACAACAAGAACATTTTTCTGTACATTCTGTACATTTGTGGCAGGGGGGTCAGAGATTCATGATCCTTGAGGTCCCTTCCAACCCTGGCCATTCTGTGATCTCATGCATTGTACTGTGTGTCTCCAACCTAATGGGAATTTGACTCTCTGGCAAGCAAATCAGATTTAAAGAAGTGTACTTCTGAACCCAATTATTTCATCTTTTTTTTTTTTTTTTCCACTGGTAAAAGAAAAAGGGAAGAAAGGAGAAAATATGTTAAAATGGAAAATGTTCTAAGACCCTTCTAGAAACTGGAAAGACACACTGTCAATTATTGCTGTTCAATTACAGTTTCCAAACTGATTGTATCACTACACCTTAGAGGGGCTTCATCTACCTTATTGCTTTATGAACACATCAGTGGACAGGACAGTAAGAAGTATCTAAATTTCCAATGCAGCATACTCTTAGAGCTAGCAAGCTTTCTGTCAAAGAAGAAAATCAAATCAGTTTGATAGTATTAGTTCTTGATATATCTGTTTTGGATCTTTCTTAAAACCTTATTAGACTCATAAGTATCTAATCACTGCTAACCTTTTTTATAGACAGAAAGAAGGCACTGAATGCTTCCTCTCTGGCTTCTTCCTTTTTCTCTCTTTACCATTAATTGATAGCCTGTTCTTTTTCTTCGTCAGATGTATTTATAGAACCTCTTTCTTTCTTTACCCTTACTAAATTTCAATGCACTCAGCACTGATGTTATTGCTAGGGATTTTTTTTTCAGCCTAGGAGAGGTATCTGTCCTTCTCCCCATTTTTGTGTGTTCTCTTTTGTATTAAAGATACCAGGACACAGCGAAATTACCATTACCTTCTTGCTTTCATCTGCTTTTACAGAGACAGGCGGCCCTTGTACCAATTACCAGCTGGGTTAGTCATGCTCAGATTCATTTATCTGGACAATTTTGTGTCATCAGTGAATCTTGGTTTCTCAGTGATTCCTAACACACTCTTTCTGCAACACTATCTGCAGACGCGGAGGCAGCAATCTGAGCTGAGGGCTGCTCGGCCCACCAGACATTCTGAATACACCCTGAAATAGCTGTAATTTTACCTGAGAAACAATGCAATTCCTGACACTTTTCAATTCTCACAAAAAGCAAAGGCAAATTATGATACTATCTGGAGGTGAAATTTTAGATGTAATATCTCTGAGTCTTATTAAAAGCACATTACAGCTTCAGCTAAGTGTTTCAGTGGAAGGCATCACTAATACTTTGTGGGATAACCTACAAATCAATTAACCACCTCTGCCAGCTGCAGCTTCTGAACAAGACACAAATGCTATGTATTTTCGACTAATTTTAGCAATTCAGATTTTGATTTTTTAATGATCGCAAATCATGCGAGTTCTCAGAGCTAGACAAGTAACTGCCTGCTTATAGCAATGGCACCCACTGATTCCTCATCTTTTTTTCATTTATGACTGCATTTGTTACAAACACAAAACCTATACAGGTGAAAAGATGACTGCTATCACCAGACAAACACCAAGACTTATAACTGAGTGATATTTACTTCTATACTCAGGACTGTAGATGACAAGTGGCATCTAAGCAAATATCATTCAGGAGCATACATTAGCAGTTACTTTACTGCAAGCCTCTTTGGGAATACGTGCACTAAAATGTGTATTTGATGTTCATAGACTGATAACAGCAGACTCAAGCAAGAAAAATAAACAAACAGTTTTGTATATTGCATATGACTTCTAAATGAGATTCAGCAGAGGTGGTTTTTGTCATGCTGGTGATTTGGTCCATCTGTAACTTACTGTTATATTATTTATTTCCACTCTGTCTTTTATTGTGGCAAAAAAATTACCTCTGCTGGTGCATTTGGACAACACAGGTCCAAACCAGGCCCCAAACAACAAAAACCAACAGCAACAAGTAAGAAAATATCCAAAACAGCAAGCCAAATAATAACAAAAGAAGCCCAAGCAGATGAACAAAAATCATCTCCCCAAGATTTATGCTGTATGGCCATATGACATCACTGGCTCTAAGCTGATAAAATCTGTAGTAGCTGCTACGCAACTCCAATACACAGGAGATGTAATAGGAGAAATTCAGTTATGCTAATACTAACCATTAACCACAGCAGTAAATACGCCAAACACATGCCTTATCTCAAGCACCATGACTGAAATCTGCTTCTATCTATAATGTGTAGAAAAGTAACAATTATATTCTTTTAATTGGTCTGATACCAGTGTATCTCTGAAGCTAACACATACAGAGATACCATCACCTAATCTATCAGGGCAGTATTGACATTTGCAGGAATTGCTTTCTGAAGATTAAGATGAAACAAAGTTGAGATTGATTTGAAAGTATTTGAAAGGGTTTATTCACTGGTTTTACAGTGCAGCAACTATCATTTCTGAAAGTCTAACTGATTTAAATTGGCTTAAAACAGAGTTTTTATTTAATTATCCTGCACAATTGCTGTATATGAAACATCAATTACTGTGAGAGGCTCTCCTTGGCAAAAAGCTTACAGCAAACAGAGATGGAAGTCAACAGATGAAACAGAACCATTAAAAGGCTCACACAGAATGAAGACATATAAGACTAAATCACCAAGGAGCATGTTTTGAAGCTCTTATGCATTTCCATATTGGTTGAGGATTAAGAACTTTATTCAAAAAACGAATAGAGTAATTTCTAGGAAATGGAAATAACTTAGACTTCAAAGCAGAGAGACATTCTTTAAAAAAACAAGCAGCAGGAGAAATCATGTTCTTTCAGAGTATGTTAATATTACAGCAATTTCAGAAGATGTCAATGTCTAAAGTTTAATGCTCTCGGACCACTGAATAAAATGCCTTCCCCATTTTGCACTTCTGCAGAGGCACTGATGTGCATTCCTTGGGTCTGGCAACCTTATCCCTGACTCCTTTCTGCACAGCACATCCAAGGGAGCTTTCCTGTAAGGACATGGGTGAAGGACCGAGTGACTAGGAGTTTCTGTCCCCAGATTAATGATTGATAACATCAGTCACTACTTTTAGTGATGTTACAGTACCTAATTCTGCAAACATGCCAGGAAAGCTAGATTACTTTTTTCTGGATAATCCAAATCAGATTTCAGACACAAGACGTTCAGCGCTTTCACAACAGAAGCAGCTTCAGACAAATGAAAAGTGGGGACTCAAAAGAAACTTCTACATGAAAAAAACATCTTGGGAAAGTGGGATAAAGCAGCAGGTAGATGTGGGGATCAGAATCACAGGGATGGGCTTGCCAGCTATATGTCAGCAATAGAAGCACACTCAGGCCATGTGAAAATAGTTGCAATTGGTTGCAAATGTACTGATTGAGAGCAAGCAGCAGAATGTGACAACACAGTTTGTAAAATCACACCTATCTCTGTAATGAATGAACTCCATAGTGAGAAAAATTAAAATGCTCACAAGAGCTTAAAACAGATTGGACATTTATACCAAGTAAATCAGAAGCCCGATGTCTTATAGACTAGCTTACAGATGGTCAAATCCTGCAAGCCAGCTCAAGCAAATTATATTTGAAGTCAAAGGGAATTTTCCTGAGACAGAGATTGCAGTATTTGTTTCTTAAGGATAAAAACATTTCTGGCTATGGAACTAAACTCTTCAAAAAAGAAAAAACAAAAACAAAAACTGATTTACTTTTCCCACCCAGAATGTTAAATTAAGGTGTCTAGGAAGTATTGAATAGGCCCCGACAGTATTTGATTCTACAAAAACAGCTTGACAAGGTGATAAGGCCATGGCATAGCTGTTAGTATGCTTATACTATAGGAAAATAGTGAAAATGGGCAGCCTTCAGTAATTCCCTGTTAAAATTGAGGGAAGAGGCAGCGTTTCAGTGTATGCTGTCTGAAGGAACACGACATTTGCTTTAACAGCGCTGTAAAAACAAACATTAATATCCTTGCAATTGTTCATTTATTTTCTGGGGGAAAAAAAAAAAGGTGGGATTGGGGTTAAAAAAAAAAATTGGTTTTCTAGGTCGAAGTGGCCAGATTACCTGGTTCTGTAAGCTCTACAGAAAAAAAGTCTTCATTTTCTAAAATCTGATGTATGTCTTGGGGAACTGGCCATGGGAGGTGTTTATGAATTAGAGAATTTGAAGATCTTATTCAAAATATCACACTTGTATCCATGTTAAAACTAGAAAGAAAATAAGGGATGCCTTTTTAACACTCTTCAAATTCCCAAGAGCAAGATAGACCATTCTCTTTTGAGACATCCAGACAAAACTCTTAAACAAATTCAGGTGATTATTTAGAAAGAATATAAAGCAAATCACACCTTAGAGCTAAATCACTCCAATTTTGGCAAGATGAGTTTCTCTTTCATCACACAGTATCACTTCAAGCACAAGTGAAAAGAAGTGTGAAGATTTTGTTAAGTTCCTATTGCCACTCTCCTTCCCACCCCCTCCCATGATTAGCAGTGAGAAAAATTACCAACTAGCAAACTGTAATTTAATTAAAAATATGTTCCAGTTTGAGGAAAAACTGTCTGTAGAAATTGTAGTGAACTCAGGTTTTCAGATTTAAAACCAAGTCAAAAAACCCTGATGGTTCCCTGAGCACTTCTGCAAGGGTCAAACACCACTCTTCCTATACACAGTTAGGTTCATCCATCGCTATTAAAATAATATAAGGTTTTGCAAACCATTCCCCTGCAACCATTCATAAATAAATGGCACAACTCAGTAAATTTGCATCCATTCTATGCCCTTTCCAGCTTTTTGCCTAAATTAAAAAGTCAGAACCTATTTCATACTGTCAAATGGATCTTTAGCAACTGGGATTTGTTTTCATATTGTTGTACCTAGTAAGCACAGAGAGTACATGAGATTTTTCAGTAAATTAAATGAACAGATTATTGTTTTTGCCCTAAGCAGACATTACAGAACATGCCCAAGAAGATAAACATAGAAAGGAAAATACAGCAAAAGATTGAGTACTTGTCAAAAGCAAATTGAAGGCAGTAGGCAGCAAATTGGATTTTCTTTTACTATAACATGCAGTTCACATTCTACTACTGTAATGAATATTATAATGTGTGCTTTCTAATATAATATCTGGTGATGCATTTCTAGAACTATTTCTCAAAGCTTAAGGATATTCTTGCTATATCATGGCTCAGTGTACAGTAATGATAAGTTTGTTCTGTTCACTGCATAGCCTTAAGGACATCTTTCTCTAAAGAAAGGAAAATATTAATCCCTAGATTTTTCCTTCAGTTGTGGTGATTTAAATATGTGAATTTCTGCAGATTTGCAACAATATCATTACACTGACCAGCTCCTGAACACCTATGGCTGCTTTGAAAGCCAGCACAGGTATGATTAACAAGTGTTAAACTTCCCTGAAGCTTAGAAATAACACTGAATCCTGGGACTACTAATCTATTTTGCAGGCAACGTGCCCGAAACAACTAGATTCCTTCTAATTTTATGAAAAATCCAAATGATGGATAGAAAGGGCAGGCATAACCATGAAACATTTCCCCCCTTTTTAGATGCAAGTAAATTGAGACTCAGATCACGGAGGTGAGCAAGCAACTTTCTGGGGAATGTGCCTATTCTCCAGCTCACCCAGCTCAAGGTCCTCTAGAGTAAGCAGGCCCAACGTCTGTGTACAGCTCTGGGCTTTGGGCCAGCAAAAGCATCTTCTGTGGACAGATGGCTCTAAGTGACATTCCCAGGAAAGTCATGCTTTGACTCACTTACTGAGCCCAGCTATTCTACGGGAGTAGATATTTTTTACATTTCTGAGACAACCTTTTATTTTGCTGTGGATGAGAGGAAAGTGCTGGCACGTGCAAAGCATTTGATGAAAAGAGAAGTAGAGAATTGAAGATCTTTTTATACCAGAGATTAAACTTTATCATATATTTCAGAAATAAGAAGCATAGGAAAAAAAAGCAATAATATGAAATGAGAACGTACCATGTGGGTGAGAAGGGATGCCTGGTTGTCATAACAAAGCAATATCTTTCCGAACAATTTGGAACTTCAGGGAACATTTTTTGCTGAATTTAGCTTAAAAATAAGGCAATGAGAAAACAGTGACATGCTATGTCTTGAAGTGATAAAAAATGTACAAGGATCTCAGCCTCGAGGATTAGGGTATATACTCCATATCAGATAATAACTGAAAATGAGTTGTATTTTGTGCTGTATAAATGGTAATTAAAATAGAGAACATAAGAAGATATACTAGTGCCTTGCAGTCAGTAAGAGTGATGCTAGTGACTTAGTTCAAGGGCACCCACAAAACGCTCCCCCAAGAGAAGCAAGTTAATGAGATGAAAGATGCTCAGTTCCAGGAGTTCAGCCAGCGGCCATACGAAAACAGAACAGAGCAGCTAAAAATACCTTTTCTTTCTTAACTCCTCTCAGGAATGCACAGATTTTATATTTAAGAATATGTTCATTTCTGACAATTATGAAAGCGAAAAAAGTAGCCTGACATTACTGATATCATCTAATATCCTATTTTCCTGAACAAAGTCCCCACACAAATTTCTTCAATAGAAATCTTTCACAACAAAAGAAGCATGGCCAGCAGGTTGAGAGAAGTGTTCCTGCCCCTCTAATCTGTGCTGGTGAGACCTTGCCTGGAGTACCGAGTCCAGATGTGGAGTCCTCAGTAAAGGAGAGACATGGACCTGTTAGAGCACATCTAGAGGAGGGCCACAGAAATGATCCAAGGGATGGAACACCTCTCCTACGAGGACAAGCAGAGAGCTCTGGAGCTCTTCAGCCTGGGGAAGACTCTGGGGAGACCTGATAGTGGCCTCTCAATACCTAAAGGGGGGCTATAAGAAAGGAAAGGGACAGACTTTTTAGCAGTGTCTGATGTGATAAGACGAGGGGAAATGGTTTCAATCTAGAAGGGAGGAGATTTAGATTCAATATAAGGAAGAAGTTTTTTATGGTAAGGGTGGTGAGGTCCTGGTCCAGGTTGCCCAGAGAGGCGGTGAAAACCCTGCCCCAGGAGACATTCAAGGTAAGGCTGAACAGGGCTCTGAGCGCCAGATAAGCTGGAGGTGTCCCTGTTCACTGCAGGGGACCACATGACCTTCCGGGGTCCTTTCCAACTCAAACAGTTCTATGATTTTGTGATAAGAAGGATCAGGAAGTGGAATGGCTCAAATCTCCTCAAAATTCAAGTGAGTTCTGAGTGTTACAGACACAAATTTGACATCACGAGTCCCAAGTTTTTGATCGGTTTCCTGTTGATAATTACAACAGATTAGCTACTGCAGATGCTATTCCTAGTACTAATCTTTCTTTGGAGGTAATCTGATGCCATGCAATTGTTTAATTATTAGTTACTGATTACAGGATTTATGAAGCAGATGAACCCAACAGAAAAGATATTTACTTTTAAATTGCAGATAGATGAAATTACTGGGAAAAAACCTGTTTTTGTACTACTTCTCTTGTAGATGATTACTGGATTGAGTTGTCACTGTCACTAAGGAACTAAGAAATATAATGAAAATTTGTTATCAAACCAAGGGGAAGCATCTACCTCCAACTGTGCTTCTCAGAACACAGTGAGCAATATACGCATTTCAGAAAACTGAAGAGTGAATGGAGAAAAACTCTAAACATCTTTTAAATGTCAAAAAGTTACATGCAAGCTTAGAATATGTTATAGAGAAGTCAAATCACCATCCGTTAAATTTATGGGAGGTTGCCTAAAAAGAGAAAGCATGGCCAGTAGATGAACATGGCATAGAGAAGACAGGAGGCAGTTCTGGGCAGTGGCTGCACAGTGGAGTTTAAAAGATGGCAAGAAAAGAAGAGTGGCTCATACGAAATTATGATTGGAAAGTGAAAATTTTCTATGTTCATGGAATTGAGCTTTCTTTTTCAAGATATGACTGAACAAAATCACGAGACTTGAACAGGTAGCAGTGCTTGTATGTAACAAAAATACCTTCTTTAGTGCAATGCACTGCGTCGTCTTGTTACTTTGCTTGCAAGCTGTAATGCAGACTTTTCTGTTGCCACTAAATTGCAGACTTCAGGACTATGTGTTATTAAAAATTATGAAATTATTTCAAATACACAAAGATTTATCACAAGAAAAGTTTGGAATTTTAAAACCTTAAAAACTTGAACAGCAACATAACACCTTCAAAAATCCGGAGAGCCGTGTCTTACTCCCAACTGCCATCACACCTGCCAGTTTCAGGAGAAACTCAAAGTCAAAAAACGTTACAGGAGTCTGATAATTGAAAGTTTAAAAATACCTACGGTCATACAGGGACAGCCACAGACAATAAACAACAGTGTTTAACTGCCCAGATGTGAGTATAAACATGTTTACTCATTAGATGTCATAATGGTGCTGTGATGCAGAACTGTACAAAGTGCTTTTCTATTACCATTTGGATTGTGGTAAAATCTTCTTCTGCAGCAAGAAAGCAAGCAGGATTTTACTAATGAAATCTTGAACTCTTTTTAATATAATTTGTCTTAAAGAAAAACAGCTAAATAGCAAACAGGATACATCAGCTCAGTGAACATCAATAAAAGGAAAAAAAAAACACCCCAAAAAACAGATCAAGAAACCAGAAAGAAATCCAGCCTTTAAGCCCAGTAGGAATTGGACGCATTATTTCCTTGGCATGTTCAATAACAATACTGGGGGGAAAAGAAAATAAGATTCTGAGTGTTATGCACTTATTCAATGATGATATAAGTGAGGGAATCAGCTAGAAGAAAAAGAATAGAAAAATATAGATTAGAAAAAAAATGAAGAATGTGAACTTGGTAACAGATGTTAGAATATTGTGCATTTTATAAAAGATGACCTGCTTATCCATAATTCAATATTAAACTCTTATTACTTTTGCACTATAATTTATACAATTAACTTCTGAACACAGCCACATCTATTTGGAATAGATGGAGAAATTTTTACTTCTAGCACTTAATGGTTCCAAATTTCTTCAAAGCCTATCATGAATGCCCATATATGCCTGTCTTGCAAATATGAACCCCAGACTTTGCTGGTGAACCTGAAGAATTTCCAAAATATTTAGCAACCAATGACAGAGAATCTGTGCTTGGACTCCACTGGAAAAATCTTAGCAAGGCTACCTCAACAGGCATTACAATCCTCAATGACTGAACACTTTGTTCTTTACAAAATATGTAAGGATCAAAAACTAGACGTGCATGAAAAAGTGCCATGAAAGCAGAGAGAATTAAATGGACATAGAAGCAACCAAATAAATTTCATAGTATACAGAGAACAGTGATTAAATTGCTTAGAAGGATGAATTGGGGGTAAATAACTGAGTCTGTAAATTATTATATTTATATTATATATATATATAATATATTTATTATTACATTATTATTATATAATATATAATACAATAATATTTATATAATATAATTATATAATATAATTATATAATAATTATATAATAATTATATAATAATATAATATTAATTTAATAGTATTAAATTTAAATAATAATATAATAAAATATAATTATATAATATAATAATTATATAATAATATAATATTATATATTAATTATAAATATTATATTATATTATTTATATATATATTTATTATACAATTATTTTAGAAACTAAGTATCATGCTTCTCCTGTCTGATCTAACACAATAAATTTCATAAAAAATATTACGTACGCACCTCCCAGCTGTGTAGTTCTGGTCAGCCCAGACCTTGGTGTGCCTGCATCCAGCTAAGCTCACTGCAGGGCATGGATCTCCCTGAGCTGGGGATCACAAGGAGGGAGAGGCAGCTTCTTCCCTCTCTCATAGGGATTTCATGCAGATCAATCCCTTTCACTGGGCCTTGTGGAAACAGGCAAAGCCCAGCCCTGTTTTGGAGAGAAAGATCATTTAACTCCCCATTTCCATAAGCCCCTGAAAAGTAATCCCAGAGTGGTGTGGTTCAAGGCTTATTCTGGAAACCATCTGTGTGATGTGACACATCTCCATGTGACATGGCAAAAGATTTCATAAGATGTTCAATACTTTTAAGATGCACAAGAGAAGAGACAAAAAGGCAAAGCATTCAGGTCTAGCCCAGGTCTCCCAGCAGAAACACCACGACAGCTCTCACTGGGGCTGGTAGTGCTGCAGGGCTGTAACGTCACACGCAGACCTGCTGCCCTTGCCAACTGCAATCAATAATCCTACAAGAGGGAGAGAGAATTTAATGGGTTCAAAGGACTTTGCTCAAAAGTACTCCTATTGTAACAGCAACCCAGCTGGAAGCACAGTGTGTGGCTGTTTTGTTCATCACATTTCTATACATTACAGTAGCCCGAGGCAGCTTTTTCCTTCCTTCCTTCTCAAATGCAATGAATTCCACCACAGGGTATTGCAGCACCTGATCAATATTTACTTAGCAAGACAGTTTTAACAAGAACAAAAATATTCTCTCATGCACTGACTTTTTTTAAAACCTCTCAAGATATCCGTGTGGTTTTGAAGGAAGACTTAAAGCCTTTAATGAGGAAAAGGAAGGAACTGAGAAATTGATTCATTTTTAAACATTTGTTCAAACTATAGCACGTACAGAATAAAGCTCATATTCAAAAGACAGATCTTCCTTACTGAGCTGTAAAATCATTTATACAGCGTTGAAAATTTAGCTCCTGATCAGATAGTGGATTCAAACTCCACTGCTTCTGTGCAAATTGCCCGTGGTAACAATGTGACGGCTATCAGCATAACTGGGATTTTTTGGTCATTTTTGTATTAGAACTCCCATATGTATATTTTTAATCCTTTAAATGCATTCCTGTTAAATAAGACTTGTTAAAAGCATATGAGCAATATGTCGACTGTGCTAGGTGGCATTTTTGTGGTTTGTTTTCCCTGGTGAAGAAAGTGTGCATGTCATTCGCACAATGCCACAATGGTGAGAGCTGTACAGAAAGGCAAAAATAAGCTACTTGTAAAAAATGTTTTTTCTTGATGTTTTAAATATTCTCCTCTGAGTGAGATTCATGTATCATTTAACACTACAAATCTGGATGACAGAAAGTTTTCCAGAAGAAAGTTGAGGAGATGTTAGTATTGGTGTTTAGTTATTGAGAAAAACACAATTTTTGAAGAATACTGCCCTAAGGTGAACTTTTTCAATGTTGCAGAACATTTATTTCCTTTCGTATAAATCAGCTGAAAAATAATAGCACCCTTTTTTTTCATAGTGTCTAACTTTTTTTAAAAAGAGTAATTGAAATATTTCAGATGTTATAACTACTAATACTAAAAGAGCAGCCAAATTCAGTAAGGCTAACAGGATGCTAAGGTTCCTCCTTCTACAGTGAAAATGATAATTCAAAACCATACACTGCTTGCAAACAAGCACTAAGGAATCCACAGACTAGAATGAAAGAAACAAAATAAAAAGAAGTCTGACCTTGTCCTTCCCTTCAGATCCTGACCTTAAACTTTCTTTCTGTTCTATTGGTTTTGTTTTGACGGTTGTTCTGGTGGTATTTTTTTGGTTGTCATTGTTGCTCTTTTTTTCTTTCTTGTTTATTTATTTACTTTGGTAGTACGGATCCAAACAGGTTAACTGAACCAAAATGCCCTGCCATTATTAATTTACATGACAATAAACATTCTGGACTCATCATTCAGAGCACGCTCCAAGCCCAAACTTCAAACAGATTTCAACCTTTTTCCAGAAGGCATGGCACTCTCCTGAGTGACACTTCATAGAATCACAGAATTGCTTAGATTGGAAAAGACCTTCAAGATCATCAAGTCCAACCACAATCTAACCATACTACCATAACTCTAACAATCCACTACTAAGTCATGTACCTGAGCACCACATACACATGTACTTATATACCACACACATCAGTGCTGTGTTCTGCATGCCTTACAGTTACATGGATGAAAAAGCAACTAATCTGATACTAGTTTTAGAATCAGATTTATCAGACTTTATTTATTTTTTTTTTCAAGCATGGTATTGCCTAATATTTAAGTGCTGTCTTGATATTTTAAGAGATGCCTTGAGTCTTACAGGAGGGTACTGCCCAGCAGAAAATTCACACTGACTTGAAACATGGCAAAGAAACTGGAATAGACCAAGCGTCGGTTGGAGACCTTTCAGTGATATGCTGAAAATTGGTTATTACTTGTCAAAACCAGTTAGGGTTAAAGAATCTGCTCTGAAGTTTCCTAAGATTTTCCCTACAGCTCCTGGCATCGAGTAAGAGTGTGCAGCTTGGAAATCGCCAATAGGGTCTGGTTAAGAGACTATAAAGTTTCAGGCATAAGACTTGTCTGTAGCAGAAGAAAGTAGAGCAGAAGGGATTAATGCATCTTTTTATATTCCAAAAGCTTTAGGAATTAACAGAAAAAAAATATATATATATGGATTGAGAACCAGGAGATTATTAAGCATGCTTAAAAAGCAACAGCTTCTCTCTTCTCATATTTGATTCTCAGTTCCATTATAAGGCTTAAGCTCACGAAGAACTCCCCATTTACTATGTTCTATGGACTGTAAACTCCTCAGGAAATCAAGTTTCTACAAACACTATTTTCCCACAATAAAGACAGGTTTTCACAGTACAGAAAACTTCTAACAGAGTAATTTCTGTTGGACACCTGGAATCACTCCCTGAAGACCAGCTTGTTTTAAATGCAAAAGGGGTGCTCTGCAGAACCAAAGCGACAGTCTGCTCACACACCAAGATCATGAAGCCGTAAAGGACAGAGATTTTACTGGGAAAGTTCTCAGAACCACAAGCGCTAAAGACACAAAGCGTGCATTCCTACACGGGTGAGGGAGAAGCAACTATTGTTTGAACATTTGTGAATCCTTATTAGTTTGTTCTCCACATAGAAAGATTCCTTTAAGAAATTAGGGATTTGTCGAATCGTGTCCTGCGCTCTCAGACTCTTGATAGATTTTTGTACCTTATTTGTTTAAAATAAACCGTTCTGCTACACTGCTATAACAAATCTCTTTCAGAATAATGAGATTTTTATGCAAGGCTTATTGGAACTGAAATGAAGACTTAAAGTCACAACATAACAAATCATTTTCATCCCTGGCATTATGCAATTAGAATGCACATTTCATTTCAGTTACTGGCCAACCGCCCTCCCCTCCACCCCCCCTCCCTTCTTTCCCAGTCAAAGCTTAGGATGCAATGTAATCGGAGACATCAGTAAATATGCTTCAGAACAAATTTCTTGAAAAGAAATCCAATTCTCAGTTAGTGGTTACAAAGGTATCACAGAATCACAGAATGGCCCGGGTTGGAAGGGACCTCAAGGATCATGAATCTCCAATCCCCCTGCCTAATGCAGGGCCACCAACCTCCCCATTTAATACTAGACCAGGTTGCCCAGGACCCCATCCAATCTGGCCTTGAACACCTCCAGGGATGGGGCATTCACAGCCTCCCTGGGCAGCCTGTTCCAGTACCTCACCACTCTCATAGTAGAAAATTCCATTCTCTTTCATTTACATAAAAGCTACACCAAAGCAAGTCTGCTCTAAACACAGTCATTTTTGAGCACTTTTGGGCTAGAAGCAAACAACAGATCTACATTCCTGCATCCATCACACCAGTAATTCATGTTTATTTCCAATAAACTGCAGTTAGCGTTTCATACCAGAAGTTCCCAGTCAAGGCTGCAGCCTGAAACACACAGTCAAGCTGCCACACATAGCCAGCACGATCATGAGAGTTGTCACTGGGCGCAGCCAAACTCCTTAAGGGTGCTCATGAGAGCCCAATTTGAACGTGACTAGACAAGTTGGGCAGCACACTATTTGTGAATCTGTAATCATAACTGCTCATATATTGAATGCAACCAAACTTATACTGCTGAACTGGGTATCACTCAGAATCTCAGCTCTTTCAGCCCCTCTGGAATGCAAGGCGGGTTATTTCTTGCCATACTTTTCTGCCCTCTTCATGTGACATTGCCCTCTAAGGTGCGATCCTGCATTGATATTTTTCTCCAGCAAGATTAAAGTGTCCAAGAAAAAAAGTAAGAAAAGAAAAAGAAAAAGGTAGGAAAAGAAATCTGAACTTTCTGGAGATTTTCAGGTCTTAAGAGGTCTGTGATGTTCTATTTTCCACAGTAACTCAAATAAGGCTAAAGAATATTTGTACTGACAGAGTTATTTCTGGTTAGAATTCACACATGGAAAATGAATCTAAATGAATTAGATATAACCTCTCGTGTAAGAAGCAAGGTGACAACTCAAATGGCTGTTTTTGCAAACAAACATGAACTCTTGGAGAATCTTTCTGACTGAAAGATAAGTAAATAATTGGACTCAATTCTGTGAGTGAGACTTCTCCCACACAAAAGCTATCTACACTGCTATAATAACTTTGCAGAAGAATAATGCAAACTGTTTGTACAAGTGGTAATGTTAGTGCAGACATTGCCACGAGGCAATTTAGCTGGAGATGGAAGTGTTTCTAAATAAAAAGTCATAGCAATAATCTCACATTCTCATCTGGAACTGTACTCTAACGATTTCCTTCTGTTCATTTCCCATTATGTTTGTTGGCTTTTTTTGTTTGTTTGTTTGTTTTTAATTTGTTGGAAAGTTTCACCTTAGTGCCCAAGGGACCGTACTATTTCAGTACAGTTCTGTACTAGATGAGTACACTAGATCAGTAGTTATTTTATTATGTTTACAAATTGCATAATCTTTAGAGGAAAATACAATTTTTACTGTCAGAATCCTGATAAAAACACAAATAAAAGGCACCTCAGCAGTTGATCTAATCTATTTCTTTATCACAGGGAAGGATCAGCAACAGTAAGTGTTTGCGATGGTTACCTCTCTAGCCCAGCTGTATATCACAGTTGGACTTGATGATCTTTTCCAACCGTAATGATTCTATGATCCTGGCTTGCTGATTGCCCAGTTTTCTAGTTGTATTCACAGGCATGTATGCACCTCAACACCTACATCCATGCAACAGGACACACATCCAGCCAGCTCCGGTCCCTCCTTGTGTGGAGGAATCCCGCAGCAGCTTGGACCAGAATCTCAGGATGTAGTCATATAGCATCAGGGCTATACCAATCATATTTCACAAATTCCTACTCAGACCTACTTTGAAAGACTTCAAACACTGTAGATTTCAAGAGTTCCATATGAAACCCAGGCTACTGCTTAATCTTTAGAACATTTCATTTATCCTAATACCTTTCCTTGCCACGCTTCAAATGCACTGCTCTAGGTCCAACCATCACAGACAAAAAAAAAAAAAAGTTGCAAACAAAGCTTTTGTCTCCCAACTGCTCAACCAGACCATGTTTTCCCAACCATTCTCTATGTTCTTCTCCAGATTTCCCTTAAAATAATAAGCAATGTCTAAAAGAATAAGCAATGTCACATATCTAGTGTGTGATCTTCCCTCAAGCCTAGCTGCATTTTTGCTCTCCCCACTGCAGTTACCAAAAGGACTTCTTAGGGACTGTTCATGATTCACTTCTTTACCAGATCTTCTGCCGGAGCTGTAGGCAGAGCTGGTTCCTCATCTGTGGTGGCCCTTCCCTGCCCTGCAGCTGTGTACCTCACTGAGTGACAATGACAGGACTGGAATTCTAATTGTGTTTCTTCATCCAGATGCAAAATAGTTTGTTTTTTTTTTTTTTTTTTTACTGTTTTCTTTTTAATCTACATTTGATCTCCCCAGACACAGAATTATCTTTCAATGATGTTTTATTTTTTCTTTCCTAAACAAGGAACAGACATGCTTTGCTCATGTGAAAATCAAAAACAATACAGCAGTGAACAAACACAATGATAAATACTACTTGTATTCAATCTCACTCTCCCCTGCTGCCTTACACTAGGGCTTTCTTCCAAGCCTGAGCATTGGAAAGCAATAACAACTGCTTTTGTGAGTCGTACTTTTTTAATTGACTGCCCTCTTTCTGAATTTTTCTCAGCTCTTTACCTTTCAGAAATAACTGGAATAATTAATGGGTGAGTTGCAAAGATACCCCTGCTGATTTTCTCAAAAGAAACAGCATTTAGCAAGAAAAAATAATAATTAAAAAAAAGAACAAAAAAATCATAAATCAAACACTTGCTATTTCACAAACAGATGGAAACAAAGGAGGAAATAGAGATTCTAGGCAAGATGTTCCTTCACACCATATGCAACATTGCATCTCATTGCAGATTTGTCTTGTCACTAATGCAAAGAGTTTGGACATCTAAGCTCTCCTACCATTTCCTGCTACCAATTTCTGTATGATTTTGAGCAAACCAGTAACCCCATCATATGTCAAAAGCTGTTACACAATTTCTTTGGTGATAGCTTAAGTACCCTGCTGCCCCCCAGCTACGGGAGGCATCTGCATTCCTGAGCCACCACCTGCTGTAATGCTGACACAGCTGCCAGAGCACTTACTGTACTGAGTTAAAATAGAGAACTGGTCTTTTGTAAAGCAACAAGAAAAATAAAAATCTTTCAGCCTGATCAGTTCTGTGCCACCAATTGTGAAGCTACAGACAAATTTGTCATTTTGGAGAAAATAGAGAAATAATGCTTTTCTCAGAGTAGCTCATGAGGTTCAGTTAAATGGTATTTGTCAAATGCTCTGACATCCCTAAAATTACGTGGTCAACAGATGTACATGAGTCAATGAAACTATATGCCATTGCATCACAATAGCATATGCTGCATGGTGTAGAACATATATGGCACACTACATATATATGCCATCCTGCTCCTACACACACTATGTTGCAACACACAAAGTGCAATGTGCAATGCTCAGCTGTCCGGTCCTGGTTCAATAAAGGGAACAAGACTGGAGGGATGAAGCTGAGTCCCATTTTCATCTACGTTAAAGCAAAATCTGATAATCTGTGTACACTGCCCGATTGCAACTGGCCTCTTCACAAAGGTGCTTGTAAATGCTTCTTTGCTGATACACCACAGGGAGTCGTTTATTCAACACTTGAATTTCTGTTTTTTTGGTATTTAAGGCAGACATTGTGCCTAGAAACAAATAATGAAGAAGTTTCCCCTAAAAATAGCATCTCGCTTCCCGTCTTCAGGTAATACCTTCCTAAAGAAGTTATTTACTTTTAACTTCATGCAGAATGAACTGCGCTTCATCCCAAAATATGCAGAACTATAAATAAAAAAGTATTAAATACATATTTTTACTTTCATTTTGATATAAGAGCCCAAGACATATAAAGGTAAAATCCTTTATTTCCAAAGCAAAGCTTACTGATTTCACAGGTAGATCATCTGGGGAAGATGACACTCCTGACATCACAGCAAATATTTCAATATTTAGAGAGAATGGAAGCATTTTCTGAAGTTATTCAAATGTGATGTGCAAGAGTAACAGACTGGTCACCTGGCACTGAGCTGGGAGGAGGAGAACGCAAGATTCACATTGAATTAGTAAGGGAAAAAATATGTTTGAATTCAAAACTCTCACTTCTCATATATATATATACCACATCCAGAAATACAATGCAACTCCTCATTTTCTGAACAATGCTTTTGTACACTAAAAAGAAAGATCATCTCTAAAGGAATGATCTGCAAAGGATTACCCATTCTAGATCTTAATGACACTGTGAAATTCCATCATGGACAATTCTTTTCAAGCACCATCTTGTACCCAAAATGTTCACATTCACTTCTCCTGGCTGGATGTTTAATTCTACTTATTCCATACATAGACTGACCTTGAAGAGAAAGAGAACCACTAGAAAAGAGGAGCAAATGACATGATGTTCATGTACTTCAGTCTTAACTGTGCTGATCATGTTTGAAAATCCAATTCTCTGCGAACAAATCTGCTTTTGAAACATAAAAATCATGAGAAGAGGATATTCTTGAAAGAGATTCTATCATTAGTGAGTAAATACTGAGAGAAATGAATTGCTTTTAAATGCTGTGGCTTTGAACTATTGAACAGAACTTAATGTACGCATCACTGACTGTGCAGTAGCTTTCAATACTCTTGCACAAAAGACAGCTTTGAATTGCAACCTAAATTCTGGCTCTCAGCATTAGGAAATCCATAAGGTTTCCCAAAACGCCTTATCTGAAACTTTCAGAAAACACCAGTAGGATCTGGAGGTAAGCAAAAACTGCAAAATACATCCCAAAGAAGAAAACATTCGCCCTGTAAGAAAACTACAATAAACTGTCAATTCCTACCTCTAAGACAGCTGCAGCTATTTAAGACGTTAATGAACACTGGTGAAGGAACTAAGTACCCACAGGTATGGCTAACTACAGGAAAAAGTCAAGCTTGAATCTAAAAAATACATTAATATAATCTAAGTTTCATATGAAAATCGTTCAAGTATCTCTGTGGAGTTCAATAAAATAAGGTAATGTTTTAAAAAATCCTGTTTTGAATAGCTGTGGCGCAGATTTTATTTATTTTTTTGGCTCTTGTTTCAGTCTCCATGATTTCCCCAAAGGTGTATATGTTCAGGGTCATTGCAAAAGGAATGATTTATCATCTAAATTCTTAATTTTCCAGTTCATTACCGAATCCTCATTTACTTTAGTACCTTGTTTTCCTCTGGCCAATGCATTATCCTTAGTGTTTCCAATTTTGTATAAGTATACCATAATATGCACAGAACATTAGAAAAAAATAATTATGTGCAATCTTTCTGAAAAACAAATCATTACAACTAAACCACAGTCTCTTGATATATGAGAAGAAAAAAGATGGAAAACACGCTTGATATCCATTCATTTACTAGAAAAGCACCTCTTTCTTTCCAGACAATTAAAATGATACGTTTGGGGCTGTAAAGGATATTACGTAATTCCAAAAAGAATACAAGAACATTAACCTCAAATTTAAAAAATATTTCAGGATATTTTCCAAACAGAAAGAACTATGTGTAGACTAACTGGTAGCTTGCTGGATATATTAGCTCTCTACTAATACCACACTAAACCACAGGAACATGTATTTCAAAGAGAAGGAACTAAAAAAAAGAAATTCAAACACCAGCTGGGAAAATTTGACCTCTGTTTAATTTCTTCAGATCAGAGACAGCTCTTTACTTATGATATTATTTTAAATAATATCAGAGAGAGAATTACTGTGGACACAGTTATTCAGCTAAATCACCAGCATTTGACCAAAGGCACCGTTGTTCCATGGAGGCACATTCTTGACTTCCCCAATATAGTGCAATGTGCACAGACGAAAAATGGAATCCCCAGAGCCCCACATCTTGGTATATCTATCTCCAAACCTATATGCAAATTAATATTCCTAGTTTTAGTATATTAATGGCTTATAAGAATAGCTATGTTGCAAATACATGACGAAAAGCCTTTCAAATTAGTAAGTAGGAAATACATATACCAGATGTTTTAACTGCTACGTTCTCTGATTAGAAAAAGGTAATTGCTTTAAAAGTTGCTTTAGAAAGCTATAAATGCAAAAAAAAAAAAAAAAAAAGAGTGTAACTGAACAGAGATACAGCAGAAATATTACTAGATTAATGAAAAGATAGTATACAAATGAAACACTACTAATACCAGTGAGAAGTTTATTGAAGCTAGTATGTAATTAATTGCTAACACATTTTTTGCAGTGAGAAAAAATTAGGCAGATAGGAATACAGAAGATGTTTTTTGCAATTCTGCCTGTACATTTAAATCACAGCCTGACATACAATATTCACCTTGGCACATGCCACAGTCAGTATTAGCAAAAGAAACGGGATGATGCTGCTTTAAAGAAGGCCAAAAAATTGCTAAATCCCACTACTGTTCCCTGTTATTCTTTTTAATGATTTTGCATGGACCA
This sequence comes from Tetrao urogallus, assembly GCF_951394365.1. Classification (NCBI taxonomy): domain Eukaryota; kingdom Metazoa; phylum Chordata; class Aves; order Galliformes; family Phasianidae; genus Tetrao; species Tetrao urogallus. The sequence continues at coordinate 10,769,046 of NC_136822.1, read as the reverse complement.
AGGATTGAAAGACAAGTTCCAAACTCCTGTATCTCCTGGAGAAATATCATGCAGAAACTGGCTCCCTCTTTCACTTGTAGTGTGGAAGTTCCAAATACTTCCTTTTGCAAACTTCAGCTGCAGTTAATATGCAGCAATCGAAAGGAAATACATGCAGTACACTGACTCCAAAACACACCAAGTTATGTTATGATCAATACCCTCTTCCATCCAGAAACCTATTAAACAACAATGAAAGTCAAACAGCACCAATCTAATACTTCTCACTGTAGATGTTAATGAACACATGGAAGTATTTCTCACAGGCTTCAGCTTCAGAATCTGAAAGGGGCAGAGTGATGCAATTTCTAAAGAAAATTTTCTTTACATTTTCTTTAGAAATTGCATCACAGTAATCTTATCCTGGGAGACACAGATGTGAATAATCCTGTAGCAATGACAACATGTCACACTTCTTTACATGTGAAATAAAGGACTTACATTAATGCTCTTTTCTGGCCACTGGAGCAAAGTCCACTGCCAAGGACATTCTGTAATGTGAAGCAGAACAGTACTCAGGGTCTGCACAGAGGATGTGTCCTGGATGCTGTAGCCCTGCAGCAACATGCACACCCAATAAGCAAAACAGCAGCCTCAGCACACAAGCAATAGTCCACTCTTGCCATTGAATTCTCTGAGGAAAGGAAGAATTCCTTCCCCTGCTTTGATTTCAGAGGAGGTCAACTCACAGTCTGAGGCAAGAAGGGCAGTTGGCTGCCTACAAATACCTATGGAAGAATGATCAGTACTCATATTCTACAATTTTTTTTAGTAAGTAGTAATGTGTTCCCCATTCTCATATCACAGCAAAGTGATTAACATACGAGCATTCCTGAATTTTAATAACAAAGTAAATCAATAGTAGAAAACATATTAAAAACTTCATCATAAAAACTGTTCCTGCTATTGGTTTTTATGATTCTCCCTTATGTTGCTTGCACCATCTCCCTTCGGTGAAGAACCGGATCATGATGATACAACTTAAAATGAATCATTTTCTCTAGATGTAGTCTGACAACTTTTCTAATGCTACTGGGACGCTAAACTACACAAAGCCAAATGATAACACCTTAGACCTGTTGCACAGTATGTAAAAGTATGTATTAGCCAGAAAATATCTACTATATAGATGCACTATATTCCTCTTATTGCTGGAAGCTTTTTAATGGGAATATGTACAGAAAACCGATTTATGATTGCTTCATTTGATGAAGCATAATTACTGAGTTTTCACATTTTCTCAGCTATCAACGTAATTATGGGTTATAGGTCTATGGTGAAACTCAAAATGACTCCTTCCATATATTAACAGCTGCTGGAACGCTAAAAAATAAAGAAATGGCCATCCTTCACCACCACAGTAACAATGTATCCCAACCACTTGATACCACACAGGGCACAGTGGTTACTTCTTCACCATTAACACAGCACTTGATACAGCAAGGGTAGGTCACTGTCTGAAGTAGTTAAACTATCAACAGGAGGAGACAACGCAAGCAGAGGGTTGCACATGGGGGCAGAAATGGAGATATGTCTGGATAACAGAGAAAAACTGAATGGTGAAGCGAAGAAAAATAAAGCCACCTAAAGAAACATTCAAGAAAACACGCATTTGAAGCACAGCGCACGGCCAAGGTGTGGCTATAGGATGAAACCTGTACGTACTAAGAAGATGCACCAGATCCAGAGACTACATGGTGAAAGAATAATGTAATTAAGGGAAAATATTCAAAGGAACAAGTTATTGCCTAAAGAACAGATACAAGAGAGACATTCTGCTTAACAATCTGGAAAAGATTTGATGAAGCACATACATGGAGATTGAAGTAGTTTGTGAGAAAGCAGCATGGAAATGAAAGATTCCTTTTATTATTCTATTTCTTTTAATCTTGTTTTGCATTTGGGAGACGTATTTTTGAGCTGTTACTGTGTTCAAAATGACAAAAATCTGAGTGCTGAAGGTAGTGCATAAGTGTGTAAGTTTTTTCAAGTTTTACTAAACAAAAGAGCATTTCTGTCAGCAGCAAAAAAAGAAGAAAATCTGCAGATACATCACACTTCTCACTAGAAATATAAACACTAAGAGGACTCAGGTCCCATTTTGCAGAAAAAAATAACCTAAGAAAATATATAGATCATGTACAGAAAAGGGTGAGAACCAAGCAACTTTGGATATGCTTTCAAAATGCAAGAATTTGAACTTGCTGGTTTCAGCAGAAATAATCATATTTTTCTTAATATACTTGGTGTATGTTGTTTGCTTCTGGAAGCAATAGGCTTGATAAAATTAAAAATGTAAATCTAAACTATCCAAAGCATATTACAGTGGATTTTTACTCTAATGAGCATTATTACTTTTCTAAAGATGAAATTACAGATTAATAAAATAAAGACAGAAAAAAAAGTCAAATTGTATTACAGCCCTCCTGCCACTGAAGAAAAAGTAAGTGAAGAAACATACTGTTCACAAAGTGAGGAACTATTCACCACCTTCTTTACATGGATCTGCCACCAAATATGCCCACAATATTTTTTAAGGCTTCTCAGTTGTCTGCCATGCCCTATTCTCTATTGCTTTTTCTTTTTTTTAATGGGTGAACCACTCTTAGATTTTCTTATTCCTTACTTCTGTTAATTTATTCAATATCTCCTTCTTTCATTGCCATTAAAAATTGCTAAGAGGATTAATTTCAAACAGCCAGACAGGTAACGGTTTCTAAATTTGAAATTTCATCAAGTTTCTCCAACTTTCTCTCCTTAAAGTATGCAAAATATATACTCCTGGCTTCTGGTTCCTGCTTTTCTCTAAAAATCTCAATTCAATTTTGCATCTTAAAATGTAGCTTGAAGCAGTTTTCCCTATATTGCTTTAGGCTTAAATCATGGGGATTTTATGAGAATTAATATCTATTATGAGAATTCACCCTAATTCAATTTCCATGAGGAACCTGTCTTTTAATTTTATTATCTAACCATTAGCAATCACGTAACACTCGACTTCAACTTCTCCATGTAAACAAGGCAGAAAATGTTCAGATTAAAGTACTTCATCCAGCACAAACTATTATCATAGTTAAAACTAACCAATACAATTAAAAATTGTCAATTAAAACACAGTGTCTCATCACAAGGAGAGAAACATGGGCCATAGAGTCAATTCAAAAAAACATCCCAAACTTGACTCTTGACTTTTGAGGAGAAAACACTTACCAGTCCTAGGAGTAAACACAGAGAGCACAGAATAAACAGAAAGTATTACTCAGCTTCATCTTCTGTTAGAAATTCCTCTGTCTCTCATCCAAGCACAGAACTGGTATTAGGCCTTCTTGGGTAACTCAAGAGAGTAACACAGGCTGCTGGAGGCACTGCTGGGGCAAGCTGCCTGCTTTCTCAGTGCTCTGTCTAAAGATAGAGCAAAATGTGCAAGAACTACACCATTTTATTGCTCATGCTAGACATAAAAGTTTCTTATCTCTTTTCCTTTCACTGTTTGTTGTTGTTGTTGTTTTTTATTTTGAGAAGGCATGGAAGGAAAATGAATCGCAGTTCGCAATAACAAAATAATCCATTCCCATGGCATGATTGCCTGTTATCCTGGCACAGCTTACCATGCATAACAAACTTTACAATAAAAATCAAGAGCAGGTAAATGAAAAATTGAAACACCACCTAATATATATCATCACATTTAAATTCTTTTTTTCAAAATTATTTTTCTGTGAATGCAATCAGGGACATTTCTCAGTTCCGCAGATAAAGTGAACATGTGCTCTTTCAAGTATGAAGACAACTGCTGGGACAGAGGAATATTTTGCTTTTTCTACAGTATACCTTGGACAAGCCATTTAAATAACACTAAGATATGGCCTAGTGTGGATCACTACTTGATTTACAAGACATTGTACATTACACAACAGTGTTAGATTTTGGAAGAAATAGATGTAGCATATTTAGGATGTAAATAGTATTTGTCAATATGAGCAATTTAATTTACATACTCCACAGTGACAGACTGATCCTGTATCTACATTTACTTCCACTTCCATAAAATGATTCTCAATCTTGACAAACTGTAATACAGCATAAAACCTGGTAAAAAAATATATCAGTAACTTCATCTTGATCCAAGCCATCTCCATAGAGGGTTTGGAAGCGTGCAGCATACCCAGAAAATGATGACTTAGTATCATAGAATCACAAGGTTAGAAACGACCTACAAGATCATCTAGTCCAACCATCTTCTCATTACCACTGCTACCACAAACTAAACCATACCTCGTAGCTCCTCATCCAGGCGCATCTTGAACACTGCCAAGGATGGCAACTCCACCACCTCCCTGGGCAGCCATTCCAGTGCCTGACCACTCTGAGAGAAAAAGTTTTTCCTCACGTCTAACCTGAACCTCCTCTGGTACAACTTGCGGCCATTTCCCCGGAAAAGTTTTCTTTCTTGTCTCAGGAAAGAGACACAGACTGCTCCACACACAGACTGCCACTGCTCTTTCTCTTCTATCATCAGAACTGTATGTAAAGTCTCTTCAATAGTTGCTAACATTTCTATTTTCCAAAGCAAGAAACAATCGCGTTCACAGCATATGCTGCAACATTACATCCCACTAAGAGTCTGACCTGACGCTTTTTGTCAGGCACTGTGAAAACACCAATAATCCCAAATGTATCAATAATGTGTCAGAGATGCTCAGAATATTTTCTCCCACAATCATGGGAAGTCATACACATTGCAAAGCTCCTTACTGCTGTTAATTATTACTATTACTCTGTGTCCCTTTTGTATATGGTGATGTCTTTAGGTTTCCTGCACCAAGAGCAGGCAGAGAAATCATAACAGAAATGTGAAACAGGGACCCCAAGGAAGATGTAATGGTGAAGTTAGCTGATTTAATATTCTAAAAAAGTGGAATTCCTGGATTTTAATCTAGCTTTAATCACTTCAATTAACTTGGCATAGAATTTGAAAGTGACTGAAGTGAATGCTTTTCTCCCTTGCTGTGCTTTTAATCAGCCTACATGTCCTTTATAGATCATGGTGATTGGGATAAGTTCTATCTGTAAGCCCATACGTCTCATTTTAGCACCATATCTAATGCAATTATTGTCCAAACTCATGATAATCTGAAAATACCTTTCCTGTTTCAGGCAGCTCAACTATTTTTATTTAATTTGGTCATTTTGTTTTCCCACTCTTAAATCTACAGCTGCTATGTCAATTTTATCTAAAGCTTTCTTTTCTTTTTGTTTCTGCTATGCTGAATGTAGTTTTAATGACAAAAATATTTTCACTAATACTGTCTATCAGAGAGCTTGATGCACATGACAGAATTACATGAAATTACCACTGCAGGATTTAACAGTTTAAATTTGATACGGCTGAGAACCATTTTCATTTCAGTCTTTCAACTGTTGTTATTTTAAAGCAACAACAATAACTTCCTTATCTAGGTTGTACTTCAGGACGTTATAAGCTCTATTTCTGCAGAATATGTAAACATGTAGCTTGGATGTTTGCCAGTAAATGAAGCATACTATAGTGCTCAAGCTTACTAAGGTCACTGCAGAAGGCTTTGAAGCAGGATGCAAATGTTTACTTTAGTTGCCTGCTGAACAAGTGTAATATCACCTGTCCCTTCCAAACTATGTACTTGTTGGTCCTGTCTCACGTGCCCCAAATGAAATGTGATAACAACAATTAGATACATACAATAAATTCTGTCTGCAAGGCTTACATTGTTATTTCTGAGTGTGATTTGTAGTCCTTTTCCACACTGAGAAGCATGAAAATAGTTTAGGAACCAGAGCAAGATTCTAGCATAGGATTATTTAGTACTTCAGTGGGAAATTGAGCAAGACAGGCATTAGATGAGAGTCCTTGATGATACCTCAAGTACGGTTGGACTGTAAATATCTTCCAAAGCACCAACAAGAATGACAGTGGAGAGATTTAGAGAAAGTAATTATGAGTTTACATGGCTCCAGCTTGTTTGCTCAGATTGTTTATGTAAGAGTCTGTAACCGATGAAATACGTCTCCATAAACCAATGCTTGCAGCTGTGAACAGCCCATGATCTGCCATTGGAAGAATCCCTCAACAAATGCATGTGTACACATCCTATTGCTATGGTGCCTCCTCATCCTTTGTAAGATTCACTGGAAATTTTTCTTATTGAAAACAATGAAGGCTTTTATCCAAATTTTCTCTGTCACTTTCCACTAGAGACTCCATTTAAGGATAAAATGGAACTGCTTTAAACAATCAAGTTTAGTTCATAACATTGCTGTGCTGCTTTTTTCCGTCGTGTCTCATCCTAGGAACTGAACACAGTTCCTCTACAAATCTATGGACAGCTCAGATGGCTTTCTGCTTTCACAACACTGTTTTGCCACAAATACACAGAACTGCTAATACTGACACACAAAATACTACCGGCAGAGCTTCGAGTCTTGCACTGTGCCCACAAAGAAATGACTCTTTGAACTTTACTTCAAATAACAGGAGTTTCAAATCAGAAAATTGCTTACTAACTGTGAAACCTGGTAAAACTGGGAAAAGATCCCTCTCTGTGAGACTACCAATGCTCACCCTACTCCACAGCCCAGAGAACTGCTCAGCTGCAGCTGCAATTTACTAAAAACCCTTTACATTTTTAGCCTTTGGGCTATCCTGTGTGAAGGACAGACTTCATGTCATTTCCTGACCTACAACAATCTCTGACTGCATCACTGTCTCTATTCCACTATTCCTCTAGGAGACGTTCCGGTCAGGAGGTAGGACTAGAACATTCATCTCCTGAGATTCCTTCCAATCTCAACCATTCTGTGCTGAAAATATTTTCTTTTTGCTACAGATGATGAACTGTGATTCTGATACTAGCTCTGTTGTCATTCATAAATGGGACCACGGGCTTTCTCATGGGATATATGATAGAGTATTTCAGGTATAAGGAGCTCATGAATCCAGATATTTCAAGATATGCATTTGTATTGATTTAGAAGGTATGGGACAATTTTCATCAATTATAATAGTTTTATTTTAAAATTTGATTCTGTGAATGAAAACGCACTATAATATTTTCTGTCAAGATCACTGTAAAATCAAAAAAAACCCAAAAAAAAACCGGAAACTTTTGAGAGAAAAATAATTCCATTTCAGATAAAAGTAAAGAAAAAAAATCAAAAGTTTCATGCTTGATGTGCTTTCTACTATTTTTTTTACCTACTGAAATTGAAGTTTTAAATTATTCTCATACTCCTACTAAGGCAGAGAAAACAGAAAAAAATCACTGGATCATACATTTCTGGTGCAAGCAGCAAGACTTTTTTTTTTTTTTCTTTTCAATATAATCAAACCTTTCTTCACGTAGAAGCTTCAATAACTTTCTAAACAAGTCTTTCATGCTTCTTTCTTTGATTTTTATCCAATATTTATCCTAAATCTAGGAATAACTGTCAGCATTTTTGTTCGGGTGCAACAACTTGCATCTAAAATGTTTGTCAACGTATGCAGCTGGGAAAGACATTCTTTTTTTAGAAAATGTATACCGAATGTAAATTAGTGTTTTCCAGATGGGAGAATATAATATATCTGAAATTAAGGAAATACAGTTACTGATGCTTAGTATGAATGATGTACCAAAATGAAGATTAAAATAATAAGGACTGTACATAACTGACTTTATAAAAGAAGAATCTCCTGACTTATGTAAGAAAGCCAAGACCATTTGCCTCTGTCATCTGGCATTCCAGCAAGATAATGGAGTCTTGCTCTGGAAAATACAAGATCTTACAGATGTGAGAGGTGGGAAATCCTACTCCCAAAAGAAGTCAGTGATGGAAAATCTCTCACTGGCTTCAGTGGGATTAAGATTCAATCCAAGGATTTACCCTGTGAGGTCTTACAGTGTGTTAAAGTATTGGAACAGAAAACTGATCCTAAGAAAAGCCAGGATAAAGGAACTGACTGAAAATAATATCCAGAGAATACTTTTGTCTCCCACTTTAGCTCCAGAGGCACTGAATAAAAGACAAAAGAAAACAGCATACTACAGAGAGGAATTCTCTGTCAATACTCAGTGATGATTTTTCTTCAAAAATTTAATAAACATTTCAAGCATTGGAAAGAGAGGAAGAATTCAGCTGCATTGTACTGTTATAGGATGAATCAATCCAACTCAAAATGCGGTGCTGAAATCAAGGTTTTTTTTCGTGTACATGCTTAACATTAACCTACCAACAGCCCAGGTGCATATATTTAGGGTACACCGACAAATTGTGCTTTTCTTCTGAAGAAAGTACTGGTTTGCTGGTTTGGTCAAGTATCCTTGTATTTCTAGCAAAAGAGACACAAGAATCAAGAAGAACCAATAAAACTTAGCATAACGCAATTGAACTGGTTTGCTGGTCAGTTTCAAACTAAGCATTTCAGTTCAAATAACAAAAAACATACTTTTTCACAAAGGAAAGAAAGCATTACATTAAAAGCTCAGGGGAAGCATTTCAGTGTTAAGATGACAAGGTCTCTTGAATTTTCTATCTCATGGAAGATGCATATATTTGGATTTTTTGACCACAAGAGGGTGATGGAAATATTTTCAGAATTGAAGTAATTCCAGGTAAAACAAAATATTTAGCTATCTCTTTGCAAATAAATAAATAAATTTTAATTATTTTTTTCCTCATATTCTGCTATTCTTTAAGATGTAATTTTTATCTGAATGAATCACAATGAGAAGCTTAGCTTTTCAGAAAGCAAGCACAATGCTAGAGGATACCTAAACACAGACAAAAAAGTTGATGTTAGACTCAGGAAGAGAACTGTCCATGCATGATTGGTTTAAACTACTTTCGAGAAAATTGCTTTAGTTATTTTGTGTTTTTATTTTTTTCGAGAGATCTCCTAATTTGACTGACACCTGTCTCTGATGTCTTTCTCATTTCCTTTGTAACAGAAACAACTCAGAAAAAGCTATTTGTCTTTGAACTTGAATTTATTTCTGAAGTTCAGTGTTTCTCTGAAGGATCTATATTAGAATTTTACTAGTGTGTACAAAATTCTTCATAAAATTAATCGCCTATGTCCTACTGACCTATGTATTAATTGTGAAATATGTTTAATTGATAATCCAGAAGAAGATTTTCAGATAATATAGCATTTTAAATACACAATGATTATAATTATAATTAAATATAATAAATGCAATATACGGATTGATGTCTACACATGTGTGTTTCTATAGCTTTTATTATTAAATGAAAGCAAAAAGTCCCTTTCTTTACGGCATGGAGAACTAAACTGATCTAATACATAAATAAAAGGCATATAATATTGTACTTAAGGTAGTAAATTACCATAGATACAATGGGAGGGAAGGAGCACATAGCCATTTTACTTTACTTAAGCAAGACTATTATTAAAATAGAACCTACAGCACAGTATCAGTCCTCAGTCCTATGCATATTCAAAGGCAGGTAAACACAGATTTTGCTTTCAACAGAATATTACCAAAGAAGTCTTACAGCACTTTTGCAGTGCTTGAAACCAGAGAGGGAGCGTGTAATGCAGCAGATAGAAAGGAGAATGTGAATATTGAAGGAGAACCAAGTAGAAAAGGAAAAAAGAGAAAAAACACCAAATAAAATTTATATTTTGAGGACTACCTTCGCATACCAGAGAACTAGAAATATGCCTTCACACTGAGAAGGTTGGGTTAGTCTCATCATCATTCTAAAGACATTCTAAGACTCAGAGAACATAACTCAAAAACAGAGTGGCTGGAGACGTGACCTGTGTATCATCTCTACTCATTCCCAAACTTTAAAAAGAAGTTTTTGAAGATTGCAAGATGCAGCCCACTGTGTGTGTGACAGATAAAGCTTCTTCTTGCGCAGCACTGAAAAGCAGTGGCACATTTTACAGACTTGTCATCTGTGAGGCAAAGTTAAACTGCATAATAAGCCCTGGAATGCTAACTAAAATCTGAAAACAAAATATTCAGTTCTTCCATCACTTTAAAAATTGCTCCAATGGTTGACAGAAAATGTTCAACTCAAAATATGTTTCATGGCTCACATTGGAGTTACATCAAAATTTTTTTCAACTCATCTCTCACAATTTAATTTGACTCTTTGCCAACACGTTCAAACAAATCACCTTATCTGGCATTTTAGAGGACAAATAATTACAAGTTCACAGGGTAATCTATTAATTCTAAAACTGTTTTTTATTACTATTTATAAAATCTAAAGAAGACCTAAATATGCCTGAAGTGGTAAGCAGGCTCTCTGCTGGCCTTTCACATAGAAGGGCCAGTGTGTGGCCTGTTTACTTTAAAAGACCAAACAATTTAGGTTGAATTGAGCAAGAGAAATCATTACTGCATGTTTCCTGAGGAAAACTGAGGTTTCCTGCTTTTACAGCACATGTGGACATACATAAGTGTATATACGGTTTTGTACACACATTTCTCCCAACAAAATGTCTGTGCTGTGCTTCCAGACTCATGACCACGAATAGTGGATTTAGACACATACACTTGGTCATAGCTAAACTTATCCAGCAGCATAAACAAACTATTTGGATGAGTGAACAAGAAAGGGAAGAAATGGCTGGAGGGAAGAGAGCAAGACAGAGAAAGAAGAAAAAGAAAGGGATGATCTAGTAAAATAAATATTTTCAGGAGTTACAGAAAGTGTAATAACAGTGCATTGCAATTTACACAGAGGTATTGAAAAATCGATACAGTTTCCACCTCCCAGAATTCTAGAGATGCCTGCTCAAAAAGAATGCTGCACTTAAATTATGTATTTCCTGTTATTCTTGGTCAGCAGCTGATCTCCTGCTGAGCATTGTGAAAAAGTTTTGGATTCCTAGAGGACAGCAGGTGCTGTCTAGCATATTTCACTGATTTTGTGAGCAGAAAGTGAAAAAGAGGCAAAATAAGAATTTGAAACAAAAGATGTTTTTTCTCTTATAAGAAAACATTGAGGGTTTCAAAGCTATACAAGAAGGGAAAATTAAGAATAATCTATTCAAAAGTATATTATTTGAAAACAAGGAATGTCTAGTAGATTGGATGGAAATCCAAGCACACGTAGATATTTTTTCTGCCAAAAAACAGGGTCACTTTCTTGATCACACACAACAGTTTGCATTTCAATGCAAATGCTGGAAAGGTAGTAATTGCAAAAGATTTAGATCTGTGGATCTATTAATTCTGTGGATCTGAAATGTGGTGCCATTTAGGATTCAGCTACATTCTCAGAAACCAGAGTTCAACTATTCAACACAATCTCCAGGAAATAAAGGCTTTCAAGTATCAGGTAGATTCCCCGCAGCATGTACTGAACTCACATACCGAACTTTTCATTTCAAAGTTTATTTCAAAGACCTGGTCAGGTCAGACAGTCCCATTCCTGTTCTCCACACAACAGACCAGCTGAAGGAAAACAAAACAAAACAAAACAAAAACCAACCAACCACTCCAGCTGCATTCTCATTCCTCCACAGACTATTTATCCTCCTTGTGAGAGAATTCCCCTCTCAAAGAGAAACATACAAGTTAATCCAGAAGCATACAGTTGAATAGTATGCACCCAATTTTTCCTAATTACAGAGACAGGCCATCAACTGACAGTCATTACAGTATTCAGTAGCAATCAGCTGGACTGACCATGCATTTTTTCTCACAGGCTTCTTTACTTTGGCTAATATGGCTAGAGGCTCACAGGACATAAAAGCTGACATAGAGACAGATGAAATTCTTGCAAAGATATTTAGAAATGAAGCTCCTTTCATTTCATTTAGAAATGAAGCTCAAAATAATTCCCTATCTGGCCAGATTGTAATTCCTTTGAGACACCTGGAGACAAATTATTTTTTATCCCTATCTATAGATGCAAAGTGTGGACTAACAATCTCTGGGTCCCAGCGCTCACACTGCAAGGCCAACAGATGCAATGCAGATCATCCGACACGTCTGCGACATGACTGAATCAAACAGTACTCATGTTTGGCTTTTATGTAAAAGCAAAAGTTTGGGTGGGAGTTTTACTTCCTCTCCAGAGTCTGTTAAACATCCTGGCTCAGCCTGAGACACAGATGATAATGGCACAAGTGTCTTGGGTTGGACACATTGGCTTTGACAATAATTTATTTAATGGGATCCAGCAAGATAAGGAAATTAACTCATTACATCTCCTCAGCTAACAGGTTTCAAAGATAAAACCATTCTAACTATGCCACAAGGAACAGAATTTCCAGCAAATTCATACAACCTCTATACAAGCGCTGATTTGGCAGAAATCCCTCAAAACATGTCCCAGCTTGAAAAGTGATTTCAAGAACTCAAGAAAATGAGACAGAAAACTATCACTTCTATTCAGCTCTGAACAGAGTCAAATTGTATAAATCATGGTTCATGAAAGTAATATGGGGAGGAGAATTTCACTGCACCACAGATGATGAATCCCAAGCAGATAACCTTCAAAAGATGCACACATCACTATCACAGAGAGAAAATTCCAATGGAAAGCAATTTCACACTTCTTATACACCACTGTAATCAGCCAGAAAATGAATTAGTATAGCCTGAGGACAAGGCAGTATCAAACAGGGTCTTGACCCAGAAGCACTTAATCTTAAGCACCTGAGCTATTCCATTAAGTCACACATATGAGCAAATTAAACTCGGACCAGCACTAAAAATAATTGAAATAATTTCTACCAAGTTATTCGTTGAATGCAGCTTCTTGTTCGACTCACAAGTCATGCATGACAATATCCTTATTTTTTAAACTGTACTAAATCATTTAGCATTATACCAGCATTTTTTCTGCCACCAGTGCTTGAGCTGCACAGCATTCATAGTTCATGAAGTTCAAAGTTGTTATAAAAATGTTGATCCATCATATATTATTTACAAATAATGAGCAATACCTTTTTTTCAGAGCCAAATAGAGTATAGCCTTTAGAATAAGGTTTCTGTTTTGCATACTTTAACAAGTTCAGAATTCACTAATATGTATATGACATTTTCATTTCCTTAAAAAATAAATTCTTCCCTTAGTCACTACACATATTTATGAAAAGTGACATAAATGAAATCAAAGCATACTATTTTACTTTTATCTGGACAGCTAGTCTGATGCATATAATTTTAAAATAATATTAATATTGCTGTACATACACTATAAGTTAATGTATCAAAAGAGAAAACAGATTTACACAGAAAAATGGTGAAAAGAAATGCTCCTTAATCAGCAATACAGTCCTAAAATGACAAAGGAACAGTGAAATTTTTCCAACCGAGCAAGAAAGAAAACTTAGAAACCTAAGAAGAGATTTTACATTTTCAATATGTCTAGATAAAATGACAGAGATTTGAAATATGGCGAAGAGCAAAAATAAGATTAGACAGTCCCAAGATTGGCTTGAGAATCACTCAGCTTTAACCAGTAACTTGCAACATCTGCAGAAGACAAATAACTTTAATATACAGAAGTACTATAAGCATAGATAGGGCAGCCTTCCTCTATAGAGTTAGATTTGGCAATTTTGATTCTATCTAAGATGATTTAAGTTTTCTGAACAATTTAATTTTGCTGTTCCAAGGCTCTGACCAAGGGAAAGGTAAAATGAAAACTGAAGTGACAAAGGGAAGGGAAGATGAGCCCAGGAAAGCAGGACGGAAGAAGGATGGGAAGGAAGCATCAACGTCTGCAGCACTGATGTACCTGGAGAATATTACATACCACTAATACGGACAACTTAGTATTACTTTGCTGCATAAATTTTTGGCAGGACACCTACTGGAAACATTACATCTGCACATTCATGATACAACAATATCACCTTCTAATGCTTACATTAGAAAGCGTGTTTAGTTTATACAGAGTATGTACTAACATGGAGAATAATAACATTTTTCCTTTTTTATTTTCTATTACTTCATAGTCCCTTACAAAAACCAACATTTTAACATAAGCAGAACTCAGTTTGGTTTTGGACTGCTGTTCCCTTTTAAATTGAAGTTTACAGCTCTCAGCTGCTGTAAATTACTTAAAATCTTGAGGTACGGTACCTAATCAGGAAAAAAATACAGCAAAAGAAAAAAGAAGCAGCCAAATCACAAATCAGTTATTGCTGTTATAACCAATTTCTAATTGAAGTGGGATTTTTAAAGTATTACTTGAATACTTAAACACCTACAACACTTATTTATCTCAGGTATGGAAACCAAAGGTCTGTTTCAGCAAACTTCTCAAGCAAATTCTTTTCCTCACGCTTGCAAAGCTTATTAGATGTAGACATGCCAGTAAACTGTAATGGCACCATCACTGCTATCTTCTTCACATTCTCATGTGTTCACAGAAGGCAGTAAAAAGAAAAACAGAAGAAAACAAAAACAAAAATAGACACCAAAAACCACATGTTTGAACTGATCAGACCTATACCTAACTAAATAGAGGCAGTGCCTCACAGGTTTGCTCTGTATGCACTTGATCTGACTGAAAAGACTTTTGAACACAGTTAAAAAAAAAAAAAAAAAAAATCTAATATTTTCATTAATTTTATATTAATTCACAGTTAAAAAAAAATCTAATATTTTCATTAATTTTATATTAATTCCTTTCTTCAAGTGACTCAACATTAAATCCTTTTTGAACTACAAACTTCAGGAAAAAAGCATAAAAAAAAAAGTATATAAAAAAAAAAAAGTGAAATAGAGATGACTTTCCACTGACCTCTCCAAGGAAAGTTTCACCAGATATCAAACACTAAAGGTAAAATCTCTCTTTTTTTTTTTTTTTTTTTTTCTCTCCCAAGAGAAAATGGCACTTTGCTGTATCTGCATGCTTATGTTACTCCTTCAGAAATGAATTAAAAAGACATATTTGCAGCTTGGGATAAGAATTGTTTCTTCCTCCCTTGACATTAACCTGCAGTCCATTCCATTTTTAACAACTGAAAGATGGAATCATTTTTCAGTTGTTTTCCAGAAACAACTAGGAAGCTAAAGAGCAACACTACCACTTTACTCTTTAGCTTCCTAGTTGTTTCTGTTTGCAGCTGGATTGACTGAGAATGTTCACCCATTCTAGAAAAAAAACATCTGCTCTATTTTTCTACTATTTGCCCGACAGAATTTTTTTCCTTTACTTAATTCAGCACCCTTCAGCCCCATGGTACATTCTCATCACCCAGCAATGACCAAACACCAGTGTGCCATCAATACGGTTTTGGGTGAAACCACAAGAACCATGACAGAAATGCACATGTGCTGGTACTAAACTTGAAAATGAGCCATGAAGTGTTGACACAAAGTCCCCTCATCCCATATCTACAGCATTATACCTTTGAAATGAATCTTTGGAGCCGGTGCATGCACCAGAATCTTTAGGAAAGTACATAAGCTAAACTTTTATTCTAAAGGACCATATGCAACAGCCAGAATCTTTTCAGTGTATGTCAAAATCCAATTCAGAATAACCATTTGCAGGGCAGTGCTTTTGTCTTTCCTCACCATTTTGAAAATAATCATTAAAGATATCCGGGTTCGGGTTGGAAGGGACCTTTAAGATCATCCAGTTCCAACTCCCTGCTATAGAGGCAGGGACACCTCCCTCTAGACCAGGTTGCTCAAAGCCTCATCCTGCCTAGCCTTGAATGCTTCCAGGGAGAAGGCATTCACAACCTCATTGGACGTGTCAGCTGTGGAAAATGGCCACGATACAAAACATGACCATAAGTTAACGGCTAATTAGCAACTGCAGACTGAACTTCACGTCTGATTTCTGGCTTAACATATTGAAACCCCAGATTCCTGACAGTATTGTGACTGTTAAGCTGAATATTTCAGAGATTTCATCTCTTCTCATGACCTCTTCCGGGCTGTGACAAAAATGAGCATATATGCTAGAGAATGGTAGAATGGCTTCTGTGAAGGACTCCTGAGATGAACAAGCAGATGAGGTTTAATGGAGAAGAGGTTTTACTGGGATGACCTGATTATAGAAGAGTGAAGAGAGAATACATAATACATAGTATTGAGGATGCCTTATCTCCTCTTATATTACCTGTGCATAATAGAAATACAGTTGGTCTGTGAGGAGTCTTTAAAAAGGAAGTACAAGTCATCAATAAAATGCTCTGTCAAAAAGTCTGATAAGTGAAGCGCTTACAATCACAATCAGAGGTCTTCAGGCTGTTGAGCAACAGCTGAAACATGAAAGAGAAGTCTAAAGTTTCAGAGAGGAGGCTGAGACTTTCTTTACCACTGATTCTTGCTGCTAAGACAACAAGATCAGAGCAGCAGCAGAAAAACTCCTCTACCTGGCAGTTGTGAATTCCCAGGAAAGAGAAGAGGGATAATCAAGAAAAAAAAATGCAGAATAAAATTCTCAATTTGTCTCTGAAAATGAAGAGGCAGACAAATCTCCTCTATGGTTCAGATTAGCCAGACAAAAGAATAGGCTTGCCAGGCAGATGCAGAGGAGCTTGAAAGCACTTCTGGATTTTACCTGCCCTTATGCTGCTAGGACTGAAAAAATGCTTGGCATAACTTCTCATGCCTTACAAAAACAGAATAGAAAGGAAAATGAAGCGAATAAAGAGAATAACCGTTCAGCTAGTTACTGAATGATTTACTTTTCCCTTTTCCATTTTCAGTTCCAGTTTCTTCTCAGTAGCTGAATGAAACCTGTCCACAAATTCTAGAAATCATTCCTACAGCAGCAGGACACCAGGAACTGAGTATATTACTTTGCTGACCATGAATAGTTCGTAATAATCATTGGTTTCCAACTTCTAAAAGAAAAAACACTCGATCATGTTTTATTTGTTTTGTTTTCGCTTGTTATTAACATCTAGGGAAATCACATACATACAAAATAAAAAGACAGTATTAAAACCAAAGATGTCCACTGACATACAAAAGGGATGATAAATTCTTCAACTTCTTCTGATTAATAAATTGACAAAAAAAAAAAACCACCAACCCAATAAATAAAAAAATCTACAATGACATTGAAGATTTTTGGAGCAAGCTTAGAAAACATTACAGAAGCAGTGGGAATGCTAAGCATTCCCACCAATTTAGGAGCAAAAATAAAGCTTTATGTTGGCGAATTCTCCTTTGTTAAAATAAAATACATTTCATCTACAGCTTTCCTGCCAACATCTTGGGTTTTATTTTTGTTTAAAATAACACTCAACATACTTGTTGGAGAACTATTCATAACCTGCCTGGATTACTTTAAGAAACTTAACTTTATAGAGAAATTAGCGCAAGGTAGAAATGTAAGCAGTGAAAAAGAAGGCAGGAAGAGAAATAAAAAAACCTATGCTTATTGTTTTCACAGCATTAAACTTTCTTATAAAACATTTTTCTGTCTGTGGCTGCAAAAGGAACAGCAGTAACAGAACTGAATGGAGAAAGTAGCCTCAGAACAGGATGCTGAATCCCTGGCTGTAATTTACATCCTTCCCTGAAATAATGCAGAAAAAGATGGGCAATTTGAGTATTAACAGGAGAATAAACAGTTTTTCTCTCTGTACAAATGTGTAAGCAAAATTTTGTACTAATTTACATTCCTGTGTCATTGGATGCAAGGACTCTCAGGCGACTTTATAAACTTTTTTATTCTTTTACTGAAAAAAAGGAAAGGAACTTTCTCTTGTTATTAAGTTCTGATAGCAGTTTTTGTGGATACTATATTTTCCAATCCTATTGCTCACATAATATATTTCATGAAATGAGAAGTTATTACTTTTCAAATACTAAATTTGAACTTTTGCTTTTTCTAAGTTGTTTTTTTTTCTTTTATGTTTCAGCACGACTTTATAACTTTTCTATGAATGATGAAGGCAATTCCTTTTCAATGAAAACTGAACCAATGACAATAATTAGTTGTTTCTACAAGCCTGTAACTGAGATGCTAAGATGCTAAAATTCATATTACAACAATGAAACTGCACCTCAGAACCAGTTTAGATGTGCTAAAGCAAAAGGAGTTTTGAAAGGAGTAAATACTGTTTTCTCCAATGAATAAAAATTTTAAGTGATTATTTTTGATCCCTGATTTATCCTTCTGGAAAATTTTCGTGATTTCACTGAAAATTACATCCTTTCACAAAAAGCTTCAAAAGCTAACTGCAACACTTTCACGTTCTGTTTAATTCTCTGACTTCACAGCAATTTCTTTTGAAGCAAATTACATTTCTACTGAATCACAGATACTTAATCTCTAAAATCTTTAAGCTTTTTCAATAATGTTATACTTAGAATGACAAACTTGAGAAAAATATTACAACAGGATGCCGTAAGAAATTTCAATGAGGCAGTGAGATAGAGGGCATTTATTTGTTTCTTGCTCCTGAACAACAGCAAGTATTTAATATCATGGTACAAAAAACAACGTGAGATTGAAAGACCTCCAGTTAGAGAAACTCCTACTAAACTTTCCATTTTCATCCCTACGAAAGTTTTATTACCCAAAAATACACGACATGTAAGGCAGATATCCTTATTTCCTCTCTTGTTTGGGTATGACTATCTAAAGATGAACATCAGTGCTTATCAACCCAGAAATACAAAACATATGAAGATATATAAATGGAAGATGTCCAACAAATCTCAAATACTGCTGACTAAGACACACTGAAATAAAGAATTCTGGATTATGAAGTCAAACCTTATTTTGCTGGTTGGCAGAAAGAATAATATTGACAGGCTAATCCAAAAGCTTGACAAACATCAGCTTTTTAACTGAATGTTCACACTGTGGTTTCCTAAGCATCCCACATACAGTTTAATTTGCCATCAAAGTTAAAATCAGAGGTAGTGAGACAAGATAGTAGAACAGATCTATCTTCTGGGAAGCAAACAACTTGCTAAAAGAAGGTTTATATTTATGCTGCTCCAGGTTATATTAAAGAGCAGTTTTCCAAAGACATGTAACAGAAGAACCGGGAAGGACACACACAGCTCTGAATCACCTTCTTCTTTTCTCCCTTTGCTGCACCAAGTGCAGGCAAGCTGTTTACTTGAACCGAAAGCCTTTTGGACGTTCTCAGCTTAACAAACAGATATGATATATTGCTACTTACACTCCTCCTCATCTGTTGCTATGGCATTGTGCCTGCTCACAAGGTGATTGGACAGTTTTGCCATGTAAGTCGGGCACCAAAGATCAAAAGCTCTCCCATGGCACTGTGTTGCCTCTGCCTTCTGTTTTGCATCATGTTTGACAGGCCCAGGGAAGAATGGGCATGAAGGCAACACCATGTCATGCTTCTACATATTTTTCCTCACTGACATTTTGTCCTACTTTTCTTCCAACCATAACTTGAAAAAAAATGTCAAGAACAACAAAATGTGAAACACACAAAAAAACAAAAGCAAGCAGCCTTCTCCAGGTTACACTTTAGTTTGCAACACAGTATTGTTGCTTATGAACAGATACAAATAGATTTCATCATACATGTAAGCAGCTGCAAGCACCCTTTAGGAAATAATAAAAAATAATCATCTTAGAATTCCCAACAATCTAAACTGAGCTGTGAACTGGTACCCTGTTTGCTAACACATACTAAATAATGTAAGACAGTCATCCTGAAAAATATCATTTAGAACTAAAAGCCGCATCAACTCTTTATGAAATAAAAGTATTAGGTAAAAAGTGAAAAAAGATTAATCAGCAGCTTTCTAATAAACAGATTTTCTGAGAGACTGGGCTGCAACAGCTTAGTTTATGAGAATGTTCAGAAAGAGTGAATGAATTGCAGCAAACTAAATTCAATGAGAATGTGCTGAGTCAATTCTAACTTCAGGCATATGACTATTTGTATAATATTTGTATTACTGCTGGAAGACAGCAAATATTGCCCTTCACTAAAATACAGAAACTGGGTTGACTCAAGGCTGCACTGCTCAGCAAAGAGGCACAGATTCCTTTCACTGTCTCACAGCTCTTTTATGACAGTTTTTCTGATATATTAAAGACAAAATACGTTTAAGCATGTGACTAAAATCCCATTTGTATTTATGTAAGAACAGTACAAAAACCTACAAAATAATTTTGAAGACCTTCTGCTATTTCTGAGTATGCTTCAAACCACCATCCTGGCAAAAAAATCCTATTTATCATTTTTGACCCCTTCAGGTTCCCAGATTCTCACTGTAGGGTCTGAAACAAAGACACAAACATTTTCCTCGCAACAGGCACATCTTTCCACTTTCCTAGTTCCCTTGTTAAGAAAGGACATGGATGCGCATCAGAGTATATGGGCATTTCTTGGGTCCAGATGAACTGTTATTAGAATGTGGCTATTTCCAGCAATGTTCAAAAGAAAAGCTATTATCATAAAGCTAATATAGCTACTCCTCCAAAGAACAGCCTCACTTCTGAATTATTTACGCACATTATTTTTTTTTCCCCATGCTGATATACAGTAAATTGTTCTGTTCTCATTTACAGCAGTACACATTTTGGCTGAGATTTTCAAAGCCAGGAATCCCTTAGGTAGCTTTGAAAAGCTAAACCCAATCTCTTAGTTTATATCCATTTACAATGGATTTGCAAGGGAAGAGGCTCTTTAATTCCAGCAGGCAGCTTATGGTTATGCAAATGACTTCTTGTTATCAGATGACCATCCTTTAATATTGTCATTAATTATCTGGCAACCTACCGTAAAAAAAAAAAAAAAAAAAAAAAAAAAAAGTCTGTTTGCAGGCAATGATAGAGGGGAAAATGTAGGCAGCTTTTCTTTGCTATCAGCAGCTGCAGAAATTACATAATTACATATATTTAGTACGAAATATTTATAGCTGTACACAGCTTATTGTGTATTAATATGATAATGAAAATAAACAAGAGATTTGATTTGTATTTTTGCATGAAAAAGATGTATATAGTATATTTCATGTTAAAGCTACAAAATGTTCGTTAATGTATACTGAGATCTACATTGTGAAAAAACTCATTTTGTGTTGTTTCTGAGCATTACAATGCCAAAATCATTAGAATTCATTGTATGACAGAGCCTATTGTTCTTTTAGGTGGCTGAGTTAGGAATGGACGAAAAACTCTGAAATAAAAATACAGTTGTGCAGTACCGCCTAAAAGGACCTTAGATTAAAGACCATTAAAAGTGATGTGTTGTAGATTTATGATTTTGTCTGCTATTATTTTGTATCAGAAATTATTCCAAGCCTTCAGATCAGTACAGAATATAATTTAAATTTTGATCCCACTTTGGATAGAAAGATTTTTATTAGCATTCTGTGGTGGTTCCTTCTATGAGCCTTAAAATACATGATTAACCTCCTTGTCAGAAACCTACTCAAGTATTCATGTAACGTTTGGAACATACCTAGATTCCTCTTAATCTCTAACCTTTTTTTTATGCTGAGTAACCTCTCAGTGTTTTCACTGACAAATACTTTCAGCTGCCTCTTGACATTTGGTTAAACAATAAAAATGGCTATTAATCACATAGCTCATAACCTCCAAAATAAAAATAACAGAGCTGCACAGAATACTGTAAACAGGAAATAAGGTTAACCTTGTAATTTTAATTGCTATAAAATAGATTTGCTGATCCCACCCAATCATGGTGTATTTTTTCACTTCTGTTCATTTACATCAAATGTAGAAGAAAGGAAAAATCTCCTTACAGGTTGTAGCTGATGCAAGTTACAGGTGTCAGATAGTCACCGCTCAGTGCTCAGGCAGGACAAACTGACATCCATTGGCTGCTACTTCCTAGTCAGGAGCTGAAGGATAACCCAGTTCTTAAAAAGCAAAGCAACCTGCCAAAGTGCAGACCCAGTGCTGAGGATATTCCCTTACTCCTCCTGCTGAGTCAGCATGACTGTGGGTTCCTTAACCTTCCTAAAGAAACTTACTCCAACTGCCCTTGTTTCAGCTGGGACAGAGTTGATTTTCTTCACAGCGTCCGGTAAGATGTTATGTTTTGGCTTCAGGAGAAAAACAATGTTGATAACATACCAATGTTTCAGTTGTTGCAATTGAGACGTATAGAGCCAAAGAGATTTTAGTTTCTCAGATTCTTGTGTCCTGCCAGCAAGGGGGGCAGGGAGGCATGAGGAATTAGAAGGGGACAGAACCAGGACGACTGACCTAGATCGGCCAAAGGAATATGCCATAACATATGACATCATGTGAGGAAACTATAAAAAAGTGAGGGGAACTTGGCCAGGCAGGCTGCCACTGCTGAGGGACTGGCTGGGCATTGGTCAGGAGGTAGTGACCTCTTCTTGTTCTGTTTTAGTAAATAGTTTTCATCTCAATCTGTGAGTTCTGCTTATCTGATTCTCTCCCTTATCTCACAAAAGGTGAGGGGGGAGCGAGAGAAAGGCTGCACAGTGTTTAGCTGCTTGTCAGGTTAAACCATTACACCAGTCTATGACATGCCTCATAGAAGACTTCCTAAAGTTTTCTGGTTTTATTTCTGACATACATCACTGAAGCTTTTTCCAGTTACTGACCCTCTCTATCCTTCCACCATTCTTTGAAGCTTCAAAACTTGCTATGAAAGTTCTGAGCTGTTTCCACTACATAGTACTCTGCAGTCAACGTTTCTAATAGTTGGTTTTCACTGATAATCCAGAGTGTGGATGATATTCTAACTGTGAAGAATCATCTCATATCTGAAACAGAAAGTCAAAATCTAACTCAATAAAGAAGCAGTATGAAATTGAAAATGAGATTTGGTGTATCATGGAACTGTCAGCACTTCAAGAGAAATGTGGAAATAAAAAAGGAATATGGAGGAACAATTGATTAGGAAATAAACGTTGACACTAATGCCTATGGAAACAAGCAAATTAAGAAATCAGACCTTTGGATAATTGGACCTGTGTTCACATCCCCAACCTGACTCCAATCCCAAGAAAATATAACACAGTTAAAGAAATACTCCAAATCAATAACACACTTTCATTTACTCATATCCAATGTAGGTGCATGCATCTTTGAAAAAAAGAAGTCACTGCTGCTTCCACAAAAGGTCTCAGCACTGGTGAAAGAGGAAGAGAATATCTCTCCTTTTGTTAGGGAGCTCTTAATACATGAATACCAAGTTCAGTGGCAATATATAGTAATGAATACTTTATTAAAGCAGCTAGCAAAGATAAAAACAAGATGGAGTGGTTAGCAGAAAAGAATCAGAAATAGTAGTAAAATAATTAGGTCATGTAAATATCTTAACAGCCTTGCTCTGTTAAATCTCTCTGCTAAATCAGACAGTGCATCCTTATCATATTGTATTATCTCTGACAGAAGGATATAAGAACAGATAAAAACCCTAACTCTAAATGACAGTACAAGATCAATAGTATAGTCAATACAGCTACAGGGTACAAGAAATTATCCGAGTATATTAGCTAAATGTGAATCCACATATGGAAGTGTGTCGCACAGAGGGGGAGAAAGTGCATGTGAATAGCTTCATGCTGATATAGATGTCTGCATAAAGCAGACATATTGAGAATTAAGCTGAATTCCAAACAACCAACAAGATGAAACACCATGGAGAAACAATTTACTTATGCCAATGTCAGCTAACACATACACGAGCAATTTGAAATAACTATGAAAAGACACAACATTACTATTTCAGATTCCTGAGGCAAGTAATGTGATTTAGAAACGCTTAAACTTTTTCAATAAATCTAGCTATAGTAAAAGAAAATGCATTTTCAGCAGTGTTTCGTAGTTGTAGTTAAACTCAGGGAGATTCTAACAGTCAATTGCTTACACTTCACCCCCACACTCCTGAGTCATCACTCTCTTTCTACCTAGGCTCCAATTTTCCATTCCCCCCCCAATGGCAGACTGTCCTACTGACTGTTATGGGGTAATGCACATCTTCAACTACATGAGCTTAGTCTCCCTTACAGAGTTCACTGATGAGGCAGTGACTGTAAAAATCAAAACACATGCATGAATGGGCATGATGAGCCTCCAGCTGAACTTCATCCATCCCTGAGGAGATGAACATCCAACTCTCACTATTCACAGCCACTTGCCTCTCTTTTTCAAGGAAAAGGCAACAGTCCAGCTGGAAAGCCCTCAAGGTTGGATTCAGCATCCTGGCTGGCAACAGGACACCCAAATGTAGGTTAAATTTTCAAAATGAGACATTCTTAAACCTTCACGCTGTAACAGCTATATAGAAAGATATTCCAGATTTGTTTGTGTGGGGGAAACAAGAACAAGATGGTTCTCTGTACACTAGCAGTTGAACATTGGGTAGCAAAATCTAGAGTTCTGGTTACTTAGCCAAGTCTAATTCTACGTTTTATATAAAACTGTCACTGACTCCTCTTATTCTGAAAAAAGACACTGAAAATAAGTCATATTCAAATGTCTACACAACTCTGCTAAATGATCCTTGCTCACAGCTATGGCTGTATCTCAGTTTTAAAGCAGTGACATTTACAAAAATGGATAAAACAATCAGAAAGAAGGAGTGGCATCTGCTACCCATCCTAGATTTTCCTTTGGGCGATAACTGTGCTATAAGTTTTAATTTACTTTCTTTAGTATTTGTTTCCATTACTAACACAAAGCACTCTAATTTACTACACTAGAGCTGAAAAACCTGTTTGCAGGTGCCACAGGCACTGCAGTGAAGTCAGGAGTGAGATTTTGAAGTCTAAGGAGGTTGTCATTCACATTACTTGAGGCAACAAGCAGAGAAGGAAATAGATCAGCCCATTAGAGACCTTTTAGTGCTAAACAAAATGCAACAGTAGAAACTATATTTCAGAAAACAAATGTGAAGTGTCAGGGATGATGGGCAGGATGAAGCAACAACCTTCCTTTCTGTCTATAAATCTGGTGATAGCCAAAAGAAAAAAGGAGTCAGAGGCAGCACTTAAGGGCTATACAGCTCACTCATGAAACAGGATTACTGTGATAAATACGTTTAAGAGGTGCACCTTTTCTCCTTCTGTTTTGGACAGACAAGAACTAGCTTCAGGAAGTAAATGTGTAATTTAATTTTCATGAATCAATTATTAAATAATCTGGAACTGCAGTCTAACAGAAACGCTGATATAAAACTCCCTTTCTCAGGTATAAATATACATACCTAATGCTACTTCAGCAAGTCTATTTAAATTCTTTTGATTACCAAGATATTGCAAATCTGTACGGGAATTGATTCTTTTCTTGATCAAATACAAACAATATGTAATCAATGTTTGCATATTCATAACACAATTGATGAAGTACACTCCTGAAAAATGAAAATTTCTTTACAGAATGGATATTTGCTGGTTAACAAACTCACCTTTGTTAAGACAGTGGATGATTTAACCATAAAATAGATACAGAAATCTCAGCTACTTTAGATGAGCATTTGGCATTGATTTTAGAGATCATAAAGAGCAATTTCAGCTTTCTCTCTCCATAGGATAATACAAGGACATTTCCATTAGAAGGTAAATAAAACTTGAACGTAAGTCTTGTTGCACTTCATGTTTCTTGTCACAGGCACTAAAATAATAATCTAACAGGCTTATATTTAAATATCAGCAGAAACAAACCACTGTAGGAAAAGACAATACACAGATACTCAGGCAGGAGAAATTAAAAGTTAATATAGAATACTTCTTTAGAGAAGTACTATTTGATGCTAGGAAAATACACTGTCAAATTTGTCAATACTGAGAAATCTTAAAGCCATCCAAACCAAAGTAGTCTATAACACATCACAGAAATTTCAAAAGGAAGGCCTGCTAGGTTACCTAGTGCAGATGAGTTCCCACAACTGCATTATTGAGTTTTAAACCAGTTCAATTCTAAATAATCCACTGACTGGACTTCCAACTGAAAATCCTCTTACTAGGTTTTCTGGTGCCTGGCCTTTAACCTGAGATATTATCTTTTAAGTGGTACTTTTTTTTTTCCTTCTTTTTTTTTTTTCCCAATCCTAAGACATTCTTAATGAGTTCTTCCTGATCTCCCTCAGACTTGTAAAGAACATTGTGCACAAAGGTATTCTAGAACCCTTTACAGAGTGAAAGCTTGAACACCCACTTGCTTAATAATTTCTGTAGGCACATATGCTTATCTTGTGGAGTCAGAAATACATCTTATTTGACCACAAGGAAATCAGGAAAAACTTGAGTTGGAGACTTCTTACTTTTTCCTTTCAATAGCATTGCTTAGGCTTTGTATTACACCACTCTCCTCCTCTCTTATGGAATAATCACTATCTGGGATACGAGCTTTTAAAAATACAATTGAAATATCTCATTTCATGCTCCTTATACATAATATAAATCATATTTTAGGCACACTGACAACTTACTCTTTGCCTTTTTGTTTAGGTTGCAGGATGGCATATAATACTAATAGCATGAAATACTAATTCACATCCAGGAATTTATGTTAATCTTGAGTAAAGGCAGGTGGAAAACTAATGGGACAGTATTTCAATCTTTCATTGAAGTTCTGATACTATATTCACAAAATCTTTCTACTGTCTTCAACAAGTATTAGATTAACTTATTCAGAACCTATGTAAGAGTCTGCTAGCTAGTGTATCATGAGAAAGAACTTCTGAGTCCTAATCATAGAATGAATCACAGAATGGCCTGGGTTGAAAAGGACCACAATGATCATCTAGTTTCAACACCCCTGCTATGTGCAAGGTTGCCAGCCACTAGACCAGGCTGCCCAGAGCCACATCCAGCCTGGCCTTGAATGCCTTAAGTGTATTATAACATTAGCACTGAAAAAGAGTGAAGGCATGCATAAAGAGCTCAATAAATTTATTGTAAAACCCATTACTAATCATCATTTAGCATTTGCTCCTGAGGCTGTTATGCTAAATTTATGGTGTTATGGTTTCTGTTCAACAGATTCTCTTAAAATATTACATAAAAGATTTAAAACTACATTTATAGAAACAATAGGAATCATAACTAACCACATGAAGAACAAGGATTTGTACTTTAAGATCATCTATGGAACCTGCAGAAAGAATTCCCCCCTACATAAAGGGGAAATTTTTTTGTATTCATTTTGTCCTCTGCTGTTGGTATTCATAGATCACGTGCACTACTAGAATTTGCAAAGCTTCTGGAGTAATTGAATGGATACAGATAAGAGAAGACAAGAACTGATCACTGAAACATTCAGTCTTCAAGGAAATGTCAGTTCTGCTCCATTCCAATCCTTTCATGCAGATACTGCCTGTCTACCATTACCTTGCTATATACCATAATGTGTCAGCAGACACTTCTCACCAGAGTATTCCTTCCAAAGGAAACTGCTGTGTTTCCAGCTCCAAAGCTGTATTAGTTTGGATACCCACTGCTTTCCTCAGCATCAGTATCAGGTGCTGATCTATCACTGCTCCCTCCACACCAGAAAGGTTCCAAACTGCAAGCAGAATTACTGTGTCTCACAACCAGCTCAACAGTAAAAAGTGTTAGAGCTACAAAGAGTTTACATGAAGGAACTCACATAAGAATATACACTGCAACAAAACAATTAATCATTTATGAGATATCTTGTACAGAAATGCAATTAAAATGTCATATCAATATATTAACCCCAAGATACATTTAAATGGCTATCAGAAGCTGGGATTCCACTGCCAAGCAGGATTCCATTGCTGTCACTAAAGGCAATAGCAGTTGGGGATAAATATATCCTTACACAATTTTTATCCCTCTGGGATTTCAATCAAATGCCAATCCTTCCAAAGACACTGTCCCTTTGAGGATTTCCTCTAATTTTTAGATCTCTTATCAAGATCTTAAATTAGGGACTGAGCTACAGAGTTTTGAAAGTACTGACATTCTTATGGTACTAATTAAAATTTGATCAGACATCTGAGGATCAAAGTCAGGCTTCAGATATTGTCCGTAATGTAAGGAACCTGTTTATGCCATCTTTTTTTTTTTTTTTTTAAAGTTTCCCAGTAGAATTCAGATGCACAGACTATTTTAAACTAATAAGTACACTGACTTTGAAAATGACAACTTGCACTCTGTACACATACCGATTGTGATTCCTTGACTCACTATTTATTTTTCATGGACATAGACATGACAGTACTCAAATGACTCAGAACTCAATGCAAGCTTTGAGCAAGCCACTTCCTGCGTAATTCCACAGAATCCCATCTGCCTGTATCCCTCTCCAAACTCCCTTCAGATCGTATCCAACACATGGGAACACTGTATCTTAGAAGTACTTTCAGGTTTTGACACTTTCAGCTGAACAAGGTCTTTCTTTGATGTCATTCACCATGCTTCATTGCAAGAGACTCACTTTTTAACATCATTTTAAAATATTTCAGTCTTTTAAATTCTGACTGTACAGATTCATATCCTCAAGGTATAGACAACAATGGTGGTCCTTAGTAAATGAATGCCATCTTCCACTTACACAGACTGAGTTCAGGCTCTGGGTAATACTGAATGCCCAGTTCCCGCTGACTTAAAATCTCATATGACCTGGCCCATTACGTATTATAAATTTAATTTTAGACCAATTTAATTTTAAACTAGTTGCCACAGTAATGAAGGTTGCTCTGCAAAGTCATTCAATCAATTCAGATTCTACTCACTCCCAAGCAGATATCCATAACTGCATCTGGGAAAATGAAATTAATTTTTCTGACAGTTCCGATGTTTTCCTTTTGCTCACTGACAGTGTTACTGTGGCTGTATCATGATTTGGCTTACAATTTCTCTTGAAAATCTCAATTATAGCATTCACACCGTACTTAGGAAAGGGTTAGGAAGTAAATGTCATTTAACTTTAGGAACAATTAAATGTTGAGAGCACATGAAGTCATAATAGCTGTTAGGAATGTGTGTTATTTAACACAAGAATAAAAGTGTAGGGAGTACGGGTAGCAGCATTCCAGTTTCTGAAAGGCCAAAAAGAAGTTAACATTTCGTATGATGAAAAAAGCTAGAGAATGCTGGGCAATTTGAGAGTAAATAAAAACAACAACCCTCAGGTTATCACTGACCTTCACATCTCCTTCTTATTTAGACATATATCTAATTTAAGGGGGAGAGGAAAGCAATTTAGATCTCCAGAGACCTACATTTAATTAGTTTTTAATCTGTTTCTACACCCAGTGCCTTTGAGGGTGATTTTTATCTTTAAATACATATAATTGGATGTGTCCTAATTGAGAACGCCTACAACATGCATAACAGAACCATTAGGAGTTAAAATGCGGTTTTATATTTTAACATGTTCATATTGAATTAAAATCCAGTAAACAGGGTTTCATTGTTTGCTGGAGTAAATTTGTGAAAATCAATTAACTTCCAAGGCACTGCGTGCAGTGTAGCATATGTGAAACGTTGGAAGCTTACAGTCTAAGCACACCTGAAAAGCACTTTTATAAAGCCAGTGAAGAGAGAAAAAATCCCCAACTTATTTTGCAGTACCTATGGAAAGATCAACTTGATAGTGCAGGGAGAGGGCCAATACGACCATATACTGTCACGAATATACGAAAGCTTAAGTCTAAAATTTAAACATAGCAAATATCCACTCAAATCAAAATAATCTGAATTCAAATTAAAAGTCAGTCCTCAAAAAGATAATCAATAAACTGTCTATCACACAAAATGCTTTGAAGATATATTTTCGTGAACTCTACTTTTCAGCACTTACATTTGGGTACAATTTTCTTGTAGAAATATTCTTTTGTACAGAGTAATATATATCAATATAAGGATGTCAGCTGGGACATTAAAAATACAAATGTTTACTTCAGAGAGCAGAGAGGAGTTTATCCTTCTGCTGGAATAAAACTAGAAGTTACAACAAAAATGAGATTACTGTCCTGTACACCTAGCTCCTTTTTTATTATGATCATTGCTAAATAATTTATTTTGATTATAGATTATTTATTTTTTTAAATACTTTGGAAATAAATACCTCCTGCAACCAGATTTAAGTGCCTATCAATCAGCATACTTTTGACACTGTAGATTTGGATTAAAAACTAAGCAACAGAAATAAAAATATTCACTAATTTGTGACTTACCAACATCTCTTCCTTCACATTCTCTCTTTTTCTCTCTCTCTGTTGTGCAAGCTAATTCTACAATGTTTTAACTGGGAAAGGATATGAAACAAGATAATTATTGTTCTCTAGACATACAACATTATTCTTTTTCAGTGAGGCAAGAAGGCAGCTATGGAAAAGAAAACCTGAACTAGGATATATATTAAAATACCATTTCTTGTCTATGGTAATATTTCCTGATAATAAAATTATCTTCTCTTGCATTTAAAGCAGCTTTCTAAATGGAAACAGAGCAGCTGTTTTTCTATCAGGGGCTTATAAATCTTTTTATTTAATTTCTAGAGTATATTTGCTTTTCTGATTATACGCTTTGATTTCTTATTTGTACTCTTAATTAAACAATCAAGCTAGGACTCAACTTTAATTCAGCAACCTATCTTTTATGATGTCAATCAGCTGTATAAAATGAGCTTTTGTGTACAATAAGAAAGAATAATCCTCAATCAAGACACTGGTCTGTGCATACAATATAACAGAGAAACACAGTAGAAAACCTTGAGCAAAGCCCTTACATCTATACTGCATACATAGAGATGCATCCAAAATGTAACACAGCTACTTCAGAATGGTGTTGTGTATCTTACATGGCATTTTTCTGCACCATGCTTAGAAAGGCCCAGGGAATTGTTCAAATTGTGTAGAGAAAGGTAATCTAAGCATTTGTTTCCCCACAGGAAAACAATAAAATCCTAATATGAAAACAAGGAAAGCACAAATCTATCATATAATGATTCTCTATCAATGCACAGTACTTATCCTGTTGTCTCAAGCAGAAATCTTTTCTCCAGACTTGCTGTATTATGATCCATCTGCTGCTCTGTAAATTCAAAGCATCCACCCAAGCTCTGTATGGTCTAGCATGAGTTTGCAGAAAGTATTCTAGCCATGACAGCTTTGGGTATTAGTGCTAACTAGTTTACACCCTAGAGAAGCAAGCTACCACACAACTAACACAAGCAACTTGAAAGAATATCCCTGTACATTAGCAGAATGAACAACTCAATTAGCAGCAGAAATTATACCATCCTGTTCAGCAGGTGTCTTCTCCAAAGAAAATTACGTTAAGTGGAGCTATATTCGTTCTTTTAGTGTTGTGTTACGACATTTAAAGTTAGCTCAAGTATTCTTAAATGT
Source organism: Tetrao urogallus (assembly GCF_951394365.1). Taxonomy (NCBI): domain Eukaryota; kingdom Metazoa; phylum Chordata; class Aves; order Galliformes; family Phasianidae; genus Tetrao; species Tetrao urogallus. The sequence goes on along the minus strand of NC_136822.1, from coordinate 10,737,758 downwards.
ACACCATCATCTGCAGCATAACAAATTTTCAAATGCTCTGAAGATGCTGCTTAATAAAAATAAGTGCCACCAATCACTGTGGTTGGCATCTCGTTACGTGGTGATCCTAACACAGAGGAACAGCAGAGGCAGCCTTCCTCTCTGAAGGAGAACTGCATATCACAGAAACATGTGTCAGGTAAGATGAAGAGGAGTTTTTATACACCAACTCTTGAGTTCATTTGAAACTCCAAACTGATGACCAGAAAGTAGTAGTGCCAACATATAAAGGGCAGAAGAAGGATCAACTATTGGTAGTAGCTTCATGAAGAACATAATTAAAAATAAAAACATAATTTCAACAGAATAAGAATTTGTACAAAAATTGCCCTGATAGGACAGGAACAGTACAGCTAAATTTGCCAACAAATTTGAAACAAGAAATGAGAAGGAAGATCTAAAAAATGTCACAAAATACTACAGTAGAAAAATTCAAATGGGGTGTTCTGTCGGAATGGATGTGTTCTTCCACTGATAAACAGTTCCAAAACCTTGCTGAGAAAAAGAAGAATTTAAATAACTTGTCAGTTTGGTGAAATTAAATAGAGAACAGTTGATTATCTCCAGTTATCCTTTTGCCTCTGAGCACACAGTTCTGGCATTTCCCTGGCATATTTATGACTTAATATAAAATGGACGCGAGTCTACAGTGCTTAACACATGGGAGTAGAATCTTTTCATATTATTAGTGTACTGCACAGGCACAAGATCACTCACAGCCATATACAGTCTAGTATCATGCCCAATCATTCTACATCTCTCTGCTGGAAATATCGCATATATTTTGATCTACTCAGAATAAATCTGGCTAAGGCACATGACATAGAAGGACACTACTGACAATTTGTAAAAAGTGGCAAATATGAGTATTTTTCATGACACTTTTCTTCTGCTAAGTATCCTTTAATACTGATTGGATTCGTTAGATTTCTGTGAATGTCACTGAATACACTGGAACAAGAGAACATATTCTCTGAACTTCTGCCACAAAATTAACTGCCAATAATGAGAAGCAGATACTGCTTTGTACTAAAATAGACAGATGGTCAGTTAATCTTAGGCCTTGGCAAAAAAACAAAAGAAAGCATTATAAATAATAAAATAAATGGACGTATCAAATCCAGTCTGTCTTAGTCTGGATAGATAAATTAAACTCTACTCATGTTATTTTTGTCCAAAAGCAGTAAGTATATTGAACAAATAAAAATCCCCAATGAAGAATTTTCTTAAGCCAGAATTATCTGCTCATATTGCTCCAGCAGTTGTCAAGTAGAATTGATAACAGTATTGAAAAGACTGATATTTACAAGGAGTCCTCTTAAATTTTAAGTGTTCTCTAAAAATTTACTGGCAAGCTATAAAACTAGACTTGACTTCATTCCTAAGAAAGTTTGAGAGCAAAAGGACCTATGATTAATCAGACATACAGTATTTGTGATAACTGAAATTTAAGTTCATTTATTTTATAAATGAACTGAATTAAGTGTAAATAAAAATATTCAAAAGATACAGAAATAGAAAGAAATATTGGAAACACTCTCTAATTAGTGTGTTACCTTCTAGGTTGCTCTTACCTCTTGTCTTTGCTTTGCAGTTGCAGAGAATTATGAAAGCATGCAAAAAAACTACTTGATATGTGTTTTTTAATTCAATCAGCCCCTCTTCAAAAGAAATAAAAATACTATTTGGCATTTGTTTCTCTTATTCAAAGTCGATGGATTAATAAAAACTCTTCCTAAGAGCGGAGGTCTGCCATACAATGTAGATGTCTTTATTCTTATCAATAATTCCTGCTTTTATAGGCCAACAATATTAATTTTTTTTTTTTTTTTTAAGGAGGACTATCCACCCATAGTTATGTTCCTAATTGTAGCAGTTACAAGTACATATATACAACAAAAAAATAAAAAAACTAAATAAAAGAATAGAAAAACTGAGTCCAGTATTTTTTCTTCCATTCCTTTCATTCCTGAAGCTAAACTATATTCAATGCATACATTTTGTTCATTAACCAAAGTTCATAAAAGCTCATAACAACTGATTGAATGCTTTCAGAGTAGAAAGATTGGGATTTTTTTATCCTTTCAGGTCCTGTACTGCAATGGAAAAAAGGTCATTCTTTTGTCTCTCTGAAGTTCTTAATACTTCCACCAGCAATAAATATCTCCAATGCTCATGTTCAAGGCCAAGAATAAGATGACAAAACTACAGTTTGAATACTTTCAATAGCCACAATTAAAAACAAATAAAAGGAGGAAGACTGACACAAATGGAATAAGCAAAGAAGGAACAAATTAGGGAACTGAGTTATATGAAGGAAATATGAAAATTGAAATTACTGAAATTATAAAATGCATGCAGAACTTGAATACTCTTTCTATTCCCTGGTGAGGCAGCCAGATATTCTTAATTAGAATTCAACCATCATTGACTTTCATCTGTTGATGCATGCTACATATACCAGGTAGACTTACATAAGGAAAAAAAGGAACACACGTTGTTCCAATTAGGTGATATAACGCATTCTTACTACCTTAAAAGTTTAAATTCATGAAGTTGTTTTTTTGTTTTTTGGTTTTTTTTTTTTTTTTTTTTTTTGTTTTTTTTTTTAATCTATCAACAGATCACTAAATTTAAGCCAGCAACTTATTTGAATACAATAACCCTCTGAAACCCAAGTAACCAAAGCAAAGATTCAGACCCTGCATTCGCCATCAACCATCTTTTCATTAGTGGATGAAACATGTAACTGCCTTTGAAAAACCACCTGCTCTGTTTGGGAACCATACTGGACCCTGACATTACAAACAGAGCAAGCTACTAAAATGTAGCTAAAAAAATACCACATTAAGCAAAAAAGCTACTTCTTTTCATTTTTATTGCTATGACCTGAAAAACCCAGGCAAGTGCTAGAGAATCTTCCCATTTCACTGCAGACAGTCTGGACATCTCTTTTTAGGAATAACAGCATGTGGCACAGATGTTCCAACACTTTCAGCCAAGACGAGAAGTTTAAATAAAGACTGATTAGGAAGGCAAACAAATTCAACTCAGTGCTTTCACAGGCAGCTAAGCAGAGGTTCGCATTTACTTTTGAAATTTGTATGTAGAATAATAAATTCAAAATGTGTAAAAGGTGAAGGGAGAGAATATACAGATGAGTACTTGTATTTTCTAGAAACTACAGAGAAACACACGCTGATCAGCCCTGTGATAAACAAATGGTAGGAATGAAATAAAAACCAGGAAACAACTCATCAGTGATTCTCAGGTTATTATTTTATAAGCCTTTTTTTCTATTTCAAAATGAAAAGAGTCATTGTATCACTAGGACAGCTTGAGGCTTCAGTGTTAAAAATCAACCTTTTCATTCCCCATAGATTGGCCTGAAAATGTTATTCAAAGGACAGAGCTGGCATCAGAGCTCTAGCTTTAATCACAAAAGTCAGAATCCCTCTGCTTATTCTTTCCTTTTTGTCTCATTTCTATTTGTTTTATTTTGTACTGCAGCAGGAATATTAGTTATTCCTTTAGCATGCCCATACCACAATGGTCAGCCCTCCCCACCACCCTCAAAACAACAACAACAACAACAACAACAACAACAACAAAACTCTCGGCACAAGGCCAACTAAGGTGTCCAATCACCATACAAGAAATATTTCACGTGCCTTTAAGTTGATATACAAACTGTTGCTCATTTTCATGTACTCCCACTTCATACATATTTTTAAAAAACAAGTCTATAACCCAGAAACAGAAATTTATGATCGGACAGTGCATTTGCTTGGAATACCTTGAACAGTTGTACAGTTCAATACATAAGGTGATTTATGATGGACTCCTTAATGAGCCAGTCTGAGGCAGATTTCAGCAGTCTTTCTCCTTGTAACTAGCACAAAGACGCCCAAATATATCAATGTTAGACTGCAAATCATAGGACCTTAAAGATCAACAGTTCCATATCTGTCTTGTGCTGGGATCCCAGGGCTGGATGCAGTATTCCAGTCAGGGACTCAGGAGGGGAGAGCAGAGAAGGACAACAATCTCAGCCCTTGCCTTGCTGCCACCACCTTGTTGATGCAACCCAGGATGCAGTTGGCCTTATGGGCTGCAAGGGCACACTGCTAACCTGCATTAAGCTTTTCATCCAAATAAGAAAAACAATTTTTAAATAGAAAATATTCAGAAAGATTCAAAGGAAGAACTTAAAAAAGAAAAAAAAAAAAAAAAAAGCAGCAAAGCAAAAATCTTTTTCCTGTGCTTTTTCTTTGGTGTCTGTTATAAAGTTTGAGAGAAGGTAGAGAGGAGAAAAGTAACTGAACTGCAGTCACTTGAGGAAGCTAGTAGCAAAAATCAAGGAATAGTATTTTAAAGAGAATTAGTACTTTAACCTTCACAGAAAGTGACATATAGCTCCCGATAGTTAAAAGTCCAGTCGTATTTGTTGGGAGCTTTATGAGTCAATTTTCCAAGTTTGAGGGGAAAACATGTTGGCTAACTGAATAGGAGAGGACTGTTTTCCACTTTTCTTAGCTAGTTCACAAACAAACAAAGCAATATAAAAAAGAAAAAAAAAAATCTCCTTTTTTACTATCACTGGAAACAGACGACCAGCAGGTTCTAAAAAAGCTCCTGAAATTCTTTAACTTGCAGACTCTGTCAAGTCCTGCCTCTCCTGCTACACAGGATATTTAAAATCCAACCAGTGGATTTTATAACTGTGCGTTTATCATACAGTGTTGTCATTCAACTGGAATTGCATATCAAGCAAAAGAGCTGGAATTGCTTAATCACTTGTTCTAGCAAGCAAACAATTAATATTAATTACAGTCTTCCAAGTATAATTTAGCTTCTTACCCTTCCTGGTGCTGATTACTTTGTATCACTTTTGTGCAAGGAGCTTGTTTTACATTCATTTACGGTATGTGAAACCCTGGAAACACATCCATGTGTTTTGCATCATAAGCAAAATGATATATGTGATGCATAAAACATAAATTTGGAATATATGCACTACTAAGACATACCAGCTAACATAGTTTCAGTATAAGCATATCTAGTTTAAAGCATCTATACAGAAAATTTGCAAGTCTAGAGTTAATAAGTAATTAGGTGTCAAAATACATAAATGTCTAAGAGGCAGATAACTAAATATCTTAAACACGAGAATTAAAAACACTTCTTTGCCATTAACCTTTCAGACAGGAGGTAATGTCTGGATCTACAAACTGGCTAAAGGATGCCAATATCTCTTCTGAAATTACTATTCAGTCAGGAAAGAGGGAAAGCATAATCAGACAAAAACACTGCTTTCACTTTCTCCAAAACCAGTACACAAATAATGTTCCGATTAAACAGATGCTGCAATATAATACTAATTCAAAGTGGATTCATTTAAAAGCAGTGGCATTTTCTACATTACACTTTCTAGGGAGCTGGAAACCACTCAATTAGCATGACAAAAGAAAAATGAAGAGCTGTTTTCAGATGCTGATCTGCAGTCTATTCTGTCATCAGCCAACTGGCAAAAAGAGATGCCTCCTTACTGCACAGGGACTCCTACAGAAAAGCTCATAGTCTGATTGCAAAATGGAACTAATCTTAATGCTTTAATAACAGGAAGTGAAACACTGTCAGATTACAGTAAAAGAGCTTTAATATCCAATGGTTTTAGGAAACATGAGAGGTTTGTTCTCCATGAAGAAATTACCCATGAATTACAGAAAATATTTATAAAAGAAAATAATATTTTGGAAAAAGGTAAGAAAATTGGACATATTTGAAAATTTTCATGACAAGACTAGGACTCAAATTGAATAAATGAAGAATTCAAGGTCATTTTAATCTGGGGTACTGCAGTATTCATCTATTGAACATCTTGTGGCTAAAGGAAGGAGCTTCTCAGTATTACGCAGTTTTAGCAGGATATAATTAAAATATCAAATCTCAGACTACAAGTTGTAAGATGTCATTTTAGGAGAGCAGTTTCCAGCATTAGATTAAAAAGCTGGAATACACAGCAGTGACTAAAATCAACGGTTCTGGCCATAAATAAAACAGTTAAGAAATTATCTGTCATACAGCTGCCAAGTCATCACAAGAAAAAAAAAAAAAAAAAGAAGAAGAAGAAGAAATAAGACAATATAACTAATGAGGACTATACAATAAACCTAAAATCAATCAACTGATGCTACTGATGAGGAATAAAAATCACTGTGATTTTGGGATGCACAGAAGTAATAGCTTGTGTAATCATGGAACAGATGTTCTATAATAGAGTGAGAAGGCAGAGAAGCATGACCAGGTATCATCCTTTAAGTTCAGAGAAGAATGAAGGGACACTGAGTAACAAATATTCCTACAACAAAATAGAATGGAGTAATGAGATCTCTACCACTGATAAGAAAAATAAGCAATGAGGTTTAAATTGCATCAAGAAAGATAACAGACAGACATTAGGAAAAGCCTTCTTAAAGTATGAAGGGTAAATCACGGAATATACAGCTGAGAAAGGTTGTAAAACTTCTTATAATTGGATAGACTCAGTCATTGCTGATAAATTTTTGGTTAGGTTTTGATGGAATGGAGTGGGAGATTAAGTTCATGTCATCTTTAAATCTCAGAATTCTAGTTTTACTTTCTTCCCCATTCTCTGCCTTTCATCAATCATCAATATCAGGTGAATAAAATTGAATGAAACAATATTCTCACTTGTGTGAACTTCCATAAGCTCTTTTCTTTATAGCAATGCGCATAAGAATGAAAACAAAAATTTCCTCTTCCAGCTCTAACACAACAGAAATCCCATTTGTTGAGATAGCCTGTTAGAGGTGCTGTATGTGAAACATTTAGACTGCTTGAAGGCATAAAAAATCCATTTGATTAAATTTCTTAATCAATATTTAAAAAGAAACAGCCACCATCACCTAGCTCAATAATGTTTAAAATTATTGGACTAAATAACTTCCACCAGCACACAAACCGCAAATGTTCCACTGATGTGAGTTATGTCACTGATGTCACAATGGCAGCATTAAATTCTCACAGGCACATCTTAACAAAGGGGTATGAAATGGATCCTAAACATCTATCTTAAATGGTATTTCAGTATGCCATGCCTCCTCACCCAGACAGTCAGCTTTGCAGTCTATATAATCACATCCTTATCACAAGTTTCTCATCTCTGTATAGTTTGTTGCCTGTGAAACTTTGGCAAGGTAGAAGGTGGCAGTTACATTAATCTGTCTTCATAAAGTCCCTTCATCTCACGGTTAACTAAGGAACCACAGTTATACTTTGAACAGTAGATAAGAATGGATGCTTCTGGAATACAAGTTTCTTTTACCCTACTCACTGGCACTGAAGCTTAGCAGTTGGCATAATGGAGGCCTGGAGAGACATTCTTGACAAGCTAACTTCTTCCTTTCTAGCCACAGCAAAACTCAGAAACAACAGGTCTACTTCTTGCCATCTTGCTGCACATTTACTATCATTTATTGCACCTGTCTACCCCAGAGTACAGTTCACAGTAATTATGTATCTATATTTTTTCATACAGTTTGAATTCATAAAACAACCAGCCCCTTCTCTAAAAGTAAAGTCAAATTTAAGTTTTCAGTGTGCAATCATTGCCAACTGATGTTTACACAATCAAATTTACACATTTGAAAGATAACCTTTCCTCCTTTAAAATAAATATTTGGAAAGCTTGGTGAGCAGAAGATTGTGAGAAGAGAAAGACTGAAAGGGAAATTGTCAAAAATGATTAATATAACTTTCAGAAAGAAATAATTCCTAAAGGTTAGCAGCTGCAAAGATAAATTGCCCCTAGAAGGGACGGATCCTAGCTACAGAGAAATGAGCTATCACTTTTGGATAGCTTAATTTATAAAAGAAACAAACTTCTGAGCCTAGAATTATTTATGGAGAGATATTACAAGAAGCATGTCCAAGATGTTAATAACAATGAAAGAGAACAAGGAGGGATAATGGTCAGTTATCTGTCAAGAGACTTTTTGCTTAAAACCGCAGATCAACTGCTTCTTATTATATGAAAGGCATCCTTTGCTCTTTGTCACAAAACAAATTTTTCCAGTCACACCTGGCAGTGGAGAGGAGATGCAGCACACTTCACAAGAACTCTTCATTGAATAAAACATGTTTGGCCCTATTTTACTTCAGTTGGGAAAAGGAAGACTAATAAATTAGACAGCTCCTCCAGAGTACTGCATACTTACAGATAGAAGCCCTGGGCTTTTCCCCCCTGATGTATCTTAAGTGGAATTGCAGTTCCATAGTGGGTTGTTGTCTTTGTAAGTGAATATATCATATTACTGAATAAATGTCCACCGAGAGACTGTTTGTTAAAATAAATAAATTATCAAGCCCTTGACACATGGTAGCACTCACTTGGGGAATCAAAATGCTAAACTGGACGGTCAGTTGCTGTCTGGACAGCCACAGGATTCTCTGTTGCAAAGGTCCTGGAGATGGTGCCTTTGGTTGGAACGGGAGAGCCACCCTGAAGCTTCCAGCATTTCACCTGTTCTGGCATTGCATGGTAAGGTGGAGCGTGAGCCAAGAAGGAACTACTGTTCCTATTAAACCCTTCAGAGTGGGCTATCAGCTATCACAGCTTCACCCCTAGCAGCTTTCCATCTCTTCCCTCTTCCTTCCCTCACAAAGAAGTTGAACTCCCATTAGGAAGGCAGCCATGGGTAGGTCCTGAAGGGGCTGCATGACACTCCCATTACAGCACACAGGCTTAGACAGGCCCATGCTGAGCTTCTGGGCTGTATGGGAGCTCAGCTGCTGTTTCTTCTGAAAATAGCCTACCAATAAACAGAGGGATTCAGCTCTTTTGACTGATGCCTTTTTCAAGAATTTAATTTGTTTAAGACATTAAAAACAAAATTATGAGAATCTGACAAGTTATTTTAGCATAATTTCCTAAGGTTACTACCATTTTGGCTGAAATGAGGAGTGGTATGATTATGACTGAGGGGAAAAAGCAGCCAAGTTGCAGAAAGCTATGATAGTGAGTTAGCGTATTATAAAGATGTTAAACCCGAATTATTTTCTAATACTCTTTCCTCAATATTCATAATAAATTTCAATGCACAATGTGCCAGTCTCTGTTCACATGAAAATCTGAAGATTGAAAATACATTACAGTAACACAGATGTCACTGGGAAAACTTCAGTGACCTTTAGGTAACAAAAAGCATAGCCTTTTACTTTAATAGACTGACATTATTATAATTCTGTCCTGGTTAACCACAAAATGTGAGTTATTACATATTTTAATCAGGTCAACTGGGATAGGAGGAGGATTTTAAAACAAGCAGAAAGAACTTCAGTAGATTACATAAATCATGTTCTGAATTTGATAGGTATGAAACAAAAAAAATTATTGAGGCCTTTCAAAGAAGGACTCGTGAATGCAAAGCATGATGATTATATTAGTCAAAGAATGGAAAAGATGTGGATTTTATTTTTAGCTCCTCAAAGTAAATCTTCTTTTCACTTTGGGGATGAAATTTCTAGATTAAGACATATCACAGGCAAGGTATTTCACCAGTCAAGCAGTCTCCAACCAGTCATCCTGGCATAGCATGCACTGTGTTAAGCAGCAGCTGCAAATATACATGCTAGGGGAATCGCAGTCACCATCTTTAGTGTATTAATATGCTTTGCATGCTGTATTAGAAAGGCAAAAATTCAATTCTCAGTCAGATCAAACACATTCTTATTTATAGTCCTTGAAGTTACCGCTTGCCATGGGAAGCAGACCTTCTGCAAGTATCCTCCTAGTGATTAGAAAACTGAAGTAACTTTTAATCTCAAATCCCACCTCACCATGGCTTGCATTAATAGTTTCCTTAGCTTATGCTCTGTGCTGCATCACAACCCAGCACAACTGCTCACTCTGCCAAACTGCTGCAACTGAGTTCTGAGAAACTTGTTAATCAATAGAGGAAGAAAGCAGAGAAAAGAGTCAGTTCTCACAGAGACCAAACCCACATATCTTCTGCTTCTAGAAAGTAAACACCACTGCAATCTCAGGCACAAGAGAATCCTTTTGATGCAAGTTTAACAAAGCTAGGAGGATTTGGCACTTTGCTTTTTCTAAATAATCACAAGTGGTGAATGTAAAAGTTACACAGCCAAATGATTAGGAATAATGAAGTTTGGGCCCATCAAGCTCAGTGCTTTACAATAGTAAAGATCATTCCAATCAGATGATGGATCATGTTGATGCAAGTGGTAGCTTGCTTAGCTTGGGTACTATTGCAGACGTTAGTTGTGATGTCATCATGACAATCACACAGACAGTTAATCCCTCATTTGCAACAACATTGCCAGATGAGAGATGGTTTGAGTTTTAACTGTTGATCACCCATTTTCTTTAGGAATTGTCCCTTTGGGACAATAGAGTGTCTTGAAGTGGGAGTACCAGAATTATTCCATCACTCCACAAGATATAAAAACTGGTGAAAAATGTTGGTTTTTAAAGTATACGTTAGTTCAACAGTTTCAGAATGGAAACTGTGAGTAGAAGCAGAATTCAGACAAGTTTCATATTGCAGTCGAAAAATCAAGATAGTGCAGTAAAATTAACTTGAAAAAAAGTGTCATAAAATATACATCAAACTATCTGTCTGACAAGAAACAACAATAAGCCATCATTTATTGTAAGTAATTTCAACTTAAAAGTTATCTATTACCTCTGTAATTTTACAGTGTGAAAATGCTTCTTATCCAACTATGATATTTCAATATAGCTTTCAATATCCTTTGTAAAGTACTAAAAGGGAAACAATGCAGTCACAAACTAAGTGCAGTAAATTAGAATTAATGAGCAGAAGAGTGCAGAAAGTCTTTGCTGCTGCATAATGCTACCCTTTCAGAAGAATCCTATATCATAAGGCATTGCACGTGTACATGGAAATTCATTAATGCTACACCAAGAACAGACCTCCTTGTTGCCTACACAATCTTTTACTCACCATATACATTTTGTCCTTTGAATATGAATTGTAGTGAAATGAGAAAAACCTCTGTAAGGTAGCAAATGAGAAATACTGTGGATATTATCTTACAATGAGTGTTTTGCAGCTATCTAAAAGGCTCATCTTCCTTCTTTCTCTCCACCTTGGCAGGATTTATGCTGATTACTTGTCTTTATCCAAATTAGGTAAAGTCATGCTGTAGATATCGCTCTTATTCTAATTCAATCCCTCACTCTTGAAATATTCGCTCACAATACAATCGCATATTTTATTCTTATAATATTCTTTCTTTTCAGTAGATACAGGTAATATTTCAGCTCCCTTTTAGAGTACATGACAGCAAATTCTAGAGAATTATGCTGCAAAGTGATTGGATCATGTCACTCATTTCTTTGCTTCCCTTCACATCTCCATCTTTGTCTTCAGACTCTCCTGCCATACACATTTTATTTATTAAGATCTGAAAAGTTCAATTTGGATTCTAGAATTATTTGAAGGCAATATCAACACATATCCCGTATTCTTTTAAGTAATTTCTCACAAAACATATGAAAAGTGGTTTGGAAAATTTTCCTTCACTATGTCATCACTAGAAGCGATCCAAAAAAGAAGTGTAGCTGTAAGGACAATTCTGAAAATACCCTATTTGGAATGCTTATTCTGTCAGCATCCTAATATCCATCTACAGATCCTTAATCTTCCTATTCTGTTGCCTCTCACCTTTTGCAACAAACCCTTAGGGGCAGAAACTCTTCTTTATGCTGTAAAGAACCTAGGAAAAGACTAACTTAACTAATACTGGCACATAAGCAAAATCATGAGACGCCCAGGGAACATACACAGAAAGTATGTCCCAGCAATATTTGCTAAGCAAAATAATAGAAAATGCAAAACAGAAATCTTTTATTTCATACCAGAATCACTGACCCTACAAAGTGGAAAATAAAACCAACAAACAGAATTTGAAACCTGTGCTCGTTATCAACAGGGCATGCTCAGTAGATGGAAAAAAGTATTGCACAGATATTTTAAAATGTATCCTCATCGTGAGACAGAGAATTCTGATCACTGATAAATTTAAATGATTCAAGGGAAAAGTAAAATAAAATAATATATAATGTAATACAAAGTTTAACAGTAAAAATATATTAAGTTTTGTTGCTTTTTTTAACTGGCCATTATTACTACAGTTGCAAGACTGAATATGAACTACAGTATAATTTCAAACATTTAATGAAGTATCAAGCTTTGATAACTTTGTTCCCAATATATCTATGCCACTGAATCTAGAAGAGAAGATTAATCAGTGTGGAAGGCCCTGTTTTACTACAGCTGGTAGGCTGAGAAATCCATCTGCACAGCAAGCCAGCATCATAGAAAATTAATGTGCCATACCTTAAAGTGAGAGACCACAATATGTGTACGTATGGCTGTGTTTCTAGTAAAACCACAAAAAGATCTAGTCTTTATTTTCTTATTTTGCAGGCACTGACAGGAAAATAGTCAGACATGCATTTGAAATAAGATTATAAAAGAGCAACAAGCAAAATACATTACCTATAAATTAGCTTTTTCTCTTTACAGCACAGAAAGTCCTGGAGCCTACATATGAACTCTAATCATTCACAATTTTTTATGGGTTACTACAGGAAGGTCCACACTTCCTTAACCATCTCTTATGTATGACTTCTACAGCATTTGGATTTAGACTGGAGATAGAACTCAATGCGTTGGAGTTTAGGGATTTGCAGTCCCATTCTTTTTGCAACTAATCCCCACATACCTTTAATATATATAAAGAATTCATTCCTGAAATCTAGTCTGCAATTCACACACAAAACAATGAACGTAAGATTAGATTTGTGGAACTGAAAATAAATATGACTTTCAAGTAGTAGTGGAAATAACTTTTTCCCTGTTCATTGCAGAGGAATTGGTCTAGATGATCTTCAAGGTCCCTTCTAACTCAAATGATTCCATTATTCTATATTATGCATTTTAAAAATCCAATTTTTTAAAATACATATTGCATGTCCTTATCATAGATAAATATTATAAAGCAAAATCAAACAAAAAACTTCAATAAATTTCTACTCACATTTTGTTACTAGTCTCCTTCCAGTCTGGCTTGCCATATACATCCCATCTCTTTCTCTTCTATTCCTAAATAGAATATAGGGAAAAAAAAAAACAACAAAAAACAGTTAATTACTAAGTGCCAAGCAGCAGAAATTACATAACATTAAGCTCCTATAAACCAAGTTATCAACTACAGGCATTTCTGCAACACTGAAGCCATAAGAAATTCCATGTTTGAACAAATCATTATAGCTATAATTAGTTATACCTGTTCTTAAATTTTCCAAAATTTTCAGATTGGAAAAAAAGGCAATTTTCATTATATTCTTTTCTGTCACAGGAAGAAGTTTCACACACATTAGAAAATCTTTGGATGCCAATAAATCAACAATTATAACTCAGACTATCACTGAATGTAATAGCCATAAACTACAGCAATAAAATTAAACAAGAAAAAAAAACGAAAAAGTAACACTGACAGAAAAATAAGAGAGAGAGAAAGAGAGAAAGAATGAGAGAAAGAAAGAGAGAGAGAGAGAGAAAGAAAATGAAAATCGCTTATTCAAGAGACTGAAAATCCATTTTCAAGGAACACACCTTGAAACTTTGAATTCTACAAAACACAAGGAATTATTTCAATATCAAATTCTTGTAGCATTATCTACACAACTACATATAAGCCATATTTTCAAAGACAGTACAGTACAAGGAAGTTCAAAGTTGTCCAATCACACATGCATTGCACATGTTGGAAATGTCTCAGCACTGACTCCCACAGAGGTTTTTTTGGTTTTTGCTTCCTCTCAGCCACTTTAAAGGGAAAATATTAACTGTTTAAACATCAGGTAATCACACAACTATAAGATACTAATAACAGCTTCCCTAATGTTTAGTTACTTACTGAAGATAACTAATGATAATACCACTTATATCCTAATGGCATAAAGATAGCACAGACATGAAAAAATCTTTCTATACATGAAAGCCAATGTTTTGAACCAGTGAGAAAACATCATACAGAAAATTGTTTTCTTCTGCACGAGAGAATCACTTCTAGATGCTGATGAAAGCTCCTTATGATTTAGAAATTATTTTTGTTATTTTAGTTACTAATCACAGAATTAGTTAAATTGCCAATACACATTACTTTCTGAAATCACCAGCATAGGAGTTAGCCCAAAAATTCTCCTTAACATGAGCTGTAAGAGTTTTCTACTGCTTGTACTAACATATATCTGTTACCCATTCACTAGCTCCATACTACATTATTTGTTTAGTTTTGTTATCATTTAACATCAAAATATGAAACATCCTTAATATCTACTTAGCACTTTTCCAAATTCTTCTCTCCACCTCTTTTTTTTCTGGAAAGAATAGCCTGTATTAAACCTTTTATTTCACCACAAGAATTCTTTAGGCTTTTTGTGGGAGATAAGAGCTCTACATCTCCTTTGCATTAATCAAAACACAGTTTTAGGATCTGTGTTGACATCTAAAAAAACAGCCTGAAATTAAAGAATAGGAGCTTCTAGGATCTGACTATCGTGATGTGATGTTCCACATGTTTTATAAGCTGATCACTCAATCACCACATCTGGAGAGAATAACACAGAACACAAAGTTCAACTTAAAGTTCTACCTGTTTTTTCCCCATACTAAGTAGGATACAAATACAAAGAAAAGCTACAAATAACTCTTTTCTCTTTAATTAGTTACAAAAATGAGCTGCCTTACTGCCACAGTGCATCAGTAATGAACTTTCTTAAAGTGGTGTTCCATACAAACAGAAGTAGTTTATATAGTGAAAGCAATAGTATCCAGTTCTGTTTCAGAACTCCTTGTTTGTATGTTGTTCTTTTTTTTTTTCTTTTTAAAGTAGAAATGTCAGGGGTAAAAAGGTATAAAATAGCATAGTCAGGAAGCACAGTATGTAACTATACTTAGAATTGCTGTTTTTACTGGAGCGCCTTCATTACAGTCTGCCATAGATATTCATAGCTGCTCATATTGCAGATGGTATCCTGGGATAATATTAGTGAATTTTTTATATGAATTGGTTTTAAGCTGAACGTTACTTGAACCTAATCTTCTATCACTAAGTGTCAAACACCGGACAATGTCATTAGTGCAATTAATTAAGCAGCTAATGGATTGTGCAGAGGATATTGAATTATGACACTTTGGAACTGCATAGTATTAAATGTCATAACCAGGTCAGTATGAAATACTTGTATCCATCATTAAAAAACTATTCAGTACAACAGAGAGAGGACTGACTAAATCATCCAGTGGAGATCCAGCTATTAGTTTTCTATTTCTGCCTGGTGTTGAACTATAAACAAATTTTACTTCTTGTTTTCCTCTCTGAATATGAATTCTACATGAGCACTTAAAAGCAGATGTGGTACAACGGTCCTACTGAACAACTGGCTGCACTTTAAAACTTTTTTTTTTTTTTTTTTTTTTAAACCAAGAAAGCGCTGCTGTACAGGACTGGGAAATACGATGTTACAGGTTAGACATGTGTGTATCAAAATTACTTGAGGACAGGAAACTATTGCTGAACTAGATGAAAAAAATGTGTGATCCTTGAAATGTTTATGCAATGCCGTATCCAGAAATCATCACAGACAGTAATTCAGAAACCCCTGAACTGTTAAACATCTTGATAAAAGAGGATAAATAGAGGTTATAGAGCAGAAATGTTGGTTGCAATCAGCAAGGTAGAAGTTTCTGAATAGAAATGTTTCTACATAGCAAATTAACAATTACATTTTAACTTTTTGCAGTTTATGCTGCTGTGGGAAATTGAATTCTGCCATGTCTGTTCCTTTCTGAGACTGCAGTGGATCAAGCCCTCCAGTATAAGCTTCTTCCTCCCCAAAATATTTCTTTCATGTGAATGTTCAAGTACACACACTGCAAAGTTATCTCAACATTTGATATCTAGATCTCCATTCTTCACCATAAACATTCATGCTGAAGTGATTTAAGGTATATTTTGAGATTGTTGAAAATGTTTAGTTTCATTTTAGGATTTGCAAAAAAAAAAAATTGATAAAATAAAAAAAATGAAGTCACACCTAACAGACAAACAATTTGATTTTTATGTAGTTCAATTATTTGTTTCAAGACAAGTTGGGTACCTACAGGTACACTAACAGCGTTGCATTCTTAGTTCTGCTGACACTACAGTTGAAAGAGTTACACGATTAATACATGAAGTGTTTGGCTAACTGGAAAGGACACAGGAATGAGCTGAATTCAGACAATTCCAAACTGATTCTTAATTATTTTCTTTCATAAACTGTTTTGCATTTCAATTAGATAACCTTGTAACCTGCAGAGTTACAACATTCAGTATTTCACTTTGAGGAACACATACAATCTCCCAGTTAGCATGCCACATGGTTTCTGATTCTGTTTATGCAGCAGTCACTTCTAAATTTACTAGCCATGAAATCTGATCCCCACTTAAGAAGACCTTAAGTCCTGAAGTCAAAGGTAGCAGATACTGTGACCATCATACTAGGTGCAGACTCCAACGTGTGTGAAGACATAGGAATATTCCTCACTTTATACTTCTTTTTCTACACTACTGTCTGGTAAGGACCATTTTTTTTTTTACTCTTCCTGTTATATTTCAGTAATACTCAAGATTGAAAGAGATTTCCATAACACACTGAGGCTAGGCTTACCTTCCTGCAAGCAAACTGAAATCCTAGAAAGCAGCACATTTATCAATCTCTTCTGCATTTAATAGGTTTATTAGCATACTACGCACATAAGGCACACATGTTAGAATCAAGACTGCTAGGAAATTCCTAATTAAAATACGATCTCATGAGTACTCTGGCTGCTATGGCAACTCAGGCTAAATAAAAACGTGATACTACATCAGCAGGACACAGCAGGGCAGATGAACAAGCATGATGCTGCACTATAATGTGCCAAAATACTGCCTGAGCTGTTCACTGCACATTGGCTTCTCTTCAGTTCAAAGAAATGTGAATCCCCTCCATATCTCATATGACTAAAAATAACATTACAGAAATGGTTATGCCACGTATAATACAGATTACTTTTTTTTCCCCCCAAGTCCTCCTCTATGGCCAGTTGCTCTTCAGCTCTGAAGAATTCTATGGGCTGTCTTAAAATACATGCAAATATAAGGAGTGCAAATTATACTGTTACCACCAAAATGCAGAACACCATATGCATGAAAAAATTGCCAGCTCCCAGCTTTTTTTTTAAGCAACTGTTCATACAAGATAACGTATTAACCATTAAAGTAGCATCACACAGTCAAAACTGGCACACAATTAATTGATTTATCACCAATAACAATGCTTACTGGTGATCACAAATTGTAAGCCTCTCAGTTTGAGTCTGCAGTTCGTTTATCAAGGTTATCAGCCTTCCACTGGTGCAAGGCAGATGCAATTAAAGACAACAACAAGAATCAAGAAAGTGAAAAATCAAACACAGACATTACTGGACATGTTAAATATTAAAAAAAAAAATCCTCTCTTGGTTCAATGTCATGCATTAACTTTACTGTGGAGCAAGATTTTATTTGCCTCAACTCCTTTCTTTGAACATGTAACATCATACGGGGAGAGAAGCTATTGCTATTGGCTTCTTTTTTGGCAGAATTTGTTTTTGGAGTTCTGCTTGCTTGGTTTGCTTCTTTTTTTTTTCCTCTGCAAAAAAAAAAAAAAAAAAAAAAAAAAAAAAAAAAAAAAAAAAGGAGCAAGTTTTACAGACCAAGGAAATATCACACTGTGAGAGCAGAAACACAAGATGAACAGAAGGAGCCCTTATGTCAAGAGGACATACTGTTTTAAGAAGTCCTTTGTCTTTCTTGTCAAAGTGTAGACAAAATACGGAGATTCCCCCCAGTTCTTTCTATGGCTCTTCATAATAGAAAATTTAGTTTTGCAATGCTTCCTTTTTCCTACCAGTAAAAACAGAAACCCAAACCAAATCACTTTTCAGTGAAACAGCTTATCTGCATTAGCAGCTGGGAGTGTAAGCTGGATACCAGATCATCAACAAAACATCAAAATGACAATCCAAAATTTGTGCTAATTTGCAATCAGATGGAGTTTTTGTTCACCCAAACCTTTTCAAAATAGAAAATTAAAAGTGAAAAATTAACATTAATGACCCCTGTACTGGTTATTCAATGTAATATTTGATTAGACATTTACATCACATGAATATCAAGCAAATCTCTAAGCATTTGCTGTGAGCTTCAAATTGATCTATTATGGAACAAGTAAAACTGCAAAGATTTTCAAAGAAAAATGCAAATGCACTAGAAATTAGAAAGAATCGGTTTCATCTATTTTAAGGGAAAATGGAAATGTTCATTAAGTTGCAGAAGAGCCACTATTTTGAAAAATGCATAATCAGTTTTGTAGATGTCATAATTTCAACTTTTATTCAAGCTTACAAAGAGAGGCAGAATGCAGAACTTAGTTAAATGCAGCTATTTTCACATGTCAGGAAAAAGATGCTTTACTGACATTCGTCATCTGTGTGCTCTAATCAGGTGAGCTCAGAATTACCAGGTTGGGGTTATTCACCTCCTGTCAAATACCATCAAATACCATAGGAAATATCATGCAGAGCATTTCTCCTTTTTTTTATTTTCTTTTTGACAACACAAGGTTGACTGACATTTGCCCTTCAAATGAACTGATTCAGCTGTCACCGGAAGGAACCAGAACGAAGGCCTATGCAGGCAGGGGTGATGCTTTTGTGTCCTTTTCAGAACTAACCAGTTATCATGTGAATAGCATATCAAATACATCAGAAACCTTAACACTTGAGACCTACAGAGCAAATACAACATTTGTGTTACTATAAAAACTGATTAATACAATATTTTCCAAAGCACGATCAAAACATAGTTCTTGACTAACAGTATGACTAAGAAAAAAAAGAGATTCTTCTAAATGTCAGTACATGCATTTTTAGATACTTTTTAGTACTATTAATTGAAGTTATTATGACAAATTAGATTTTACTGCAATTCCATTCATACCCAGTGGTATCTTCTATTTGATTCAGCCCTTGTCAGTCAAACCATATTTAAAATCAAATTTAATTTAAAAGCAAATGACTGTTCTCTCAGTATTTCTGATTTGGAGTATGTACATACTGTGTTCTGAGAACTCAATCACATGAAAATGTCACATTAGCACAAATTATGTTCTAAATGAGAAGCAGTTTTCTCTTTTCTCTGACAAGAAAGACAAGCACAACACAGCAAATTTTATTATTTTCCTAGAATCTCCAAGAAAGGTTGGTTGGGAAGATGGATTCTTCTGTCTTCAGCAGACATATTTCTTGATAAATAGACAACTACTACAGGAAAAGAAGGGGCAGACACACAGACCAATAAATGTCCTATAGCACTTTCTGTTAGTCAATTATGAAGTGTTTGGGGAACCTTCTTAATTGAAACTGCTGAATAAATGATTCTGCTGCGCTTGTAAATAGAGGACAAACAACTAAATGCTGGAATTCTCACACAGAGTTGTAATGGAAGGTACAGGCTTGCATCTTATGACAGAATGAAAATAACTTAATATCTCATGAAGGCTCAGGCTGGAAATTGGAAATGATAAGCAAGCCATTCTGACAATAGGTAGATTTTTCCTTTGGCAAGGAAGAAAAGAGAATTAGACAGTCCAAAAGTCTAGCTACTGGAAATTAGACTCATTTGTCCAACATTGATTTTGGACATCCAACATACAACTACAGAGAAATACAAACAGAAATCAATTTATGTTCTTGTTGGTAGATGGCAGATTTGTCAATGGCAGATTTGACCACAGGATGAATACACAGTAAGTAGAAAAATCAAGTATTTTGTAAAAAAGGTTCTGTTCTACCAAAGCCACTCTCAGCAGGAGTAATTTACATGGATACTAATAGTTCATTAACTGACAACTCAGGCAAATTCCAAAACATGAAACGGTATCCTCTGTGTATGAGGATTGCAGCATTTTAGTTCTCACCTGTTTAGCTGGTCACATTTTTGTTCTGAATAATCTCTCTTAACCTCTAATTCTGTAACAACTTTTTTTTTTTTTTTTTTTTTGGTGTATTTCATTAAAAGCCAATTGTAGTGAGATATGACCCTTTTTTTCTTTGACAGAACAAAAAATAACTTAGGAATCCGCCAATATTGGGTGAAATAATTACTTTAGACAAACTACTCAATAGGTTTCTGATTCTGAATATATTTTTAAATTCTCATTGACATAAGTGACTTCATCAATGTCACTAAAAGAATGTTGTTTGGTCTCATTAAAAAAATAAAACAGAAGAAAGCCAATATTCTTTCCATCCTTAGTTACTAGTTTTCAAAAGCCATTAACAGCTTTCCAAGCTTGTTTTTTCACACTCTTTCTGATAAACAGCTTACAAGAATTCAAGAAAAAAAAAATGTACTATTCATCTAAACTTATGTTAGAATACACTTAACCATTGAATGAGGTGGTTAAAAAAAAAAAAAAAAACAACTAGCTTGTTTGTTGTTGATTTATCTCTTTATCTTCTTTTCTACCTCAATATGACTCAAGTCTTTAGTTTAATAAATTTTGATTAGCACTTGTTGTTCTGGCTGGAGAATGCACTTACAATCAAGGCACATCAGCAGAGCTACTCTGGCATGGTAGAGGGCAGCAGGTGTCCTCCAATAGATACCGAATTATCTTTCAGCTTCAGGAGACAAATGGACCTTCCAAATCAATGCTTCACTGATTTATCAGACAATCTAAAGAAAGCCTCATCATTTCCACTATTTCTGATATGCAGATAAACGAGTCTGTTCAGCATTTTTAAAGTAACAGGAGTTCTTCTTTAGAACTTTTATTTCGTTATTTGTTAAGAGCACTTTCAGAAATATTTTCTAAAACAGAAGTGCCATTCCTCAGTGCTGCTTCTGAGACAAGAACAAGGAATCAACAATGTTACTGAAAATAATACATATGTGAAATCAAATAGAATGTACTATAAATACGAAATGAAACAGATGCATAAATAGTATAATTTGATAAATTATAAGTCTTGTTCTTACATTCTCATGAGTTATTTAACTTAATTTTGGTTTAGAAGGTGACAAAAAAAAGGATTGCTAATGATTAGTAATTAACCTTCTCCTGTAAACGCTAAGAAATATAGTGACATAACTGCTTTCTTCAGACAGTAGAAAAATAAGCTACAAAATGGATCATACTAAGAAAATCGAACAACTGGACATGAAGAGCCTTTTGTAGTCTAATTTGCTCTGAAGAAGATTCTTAATATGAAGAACTTTTCTGATCTGTACTGCATTCTCAGAAGTGAGCCAGTAGCAACTTCGGAAAAGGTAAACTCAAATTTGTGCCATGGCTCATTAAAACCCAGTATTGCAAAAATATAAAAATTATGCTTGTTTACACCCTGGGTTGACTAGGCACTCCCATTTTTTCCTGTTGCGTTTATTTCACTTTGAAGATAATAATGGAGGATTCACTGCAACAGAAACACAGCACAAGCTGTATGACCTATACTGAAGCGCATTAGGAATTCAACAGTGGATGGGAGGAGGAAGATCTTTTTCCAGCACACTCAGGTGCAGACTGCAGTGACTTCCTTCACAATAATCAGTAAATAAGACAATGCTGAGAATGTGCAGTATTTTCCCACTAAATAGAAGACTCGTAGATCACAGTTTCCACTAGCTGCTCTCACACTTGAATTCTGCCACAGTATCTGTCTACAGATTCTCATTACTTACATGAAAACTGAAATTCTCTTCAAGAAAATAAAACCAAAACCACACAATTGCACACAGTTGCTGCATTTTTCAGCTGCTAGAAGCTTTTAAATATTTCTCTATTAACTCCAAAATCAAAACAAAATCAATCATTCATTCAAGAATAATATCAGTTTCTTTGTAAAACGCAAGTGTCCTTCTGCCTAAACCTGGTGACTCCTGGAGAGCTCTACACATTGCTAACCCTCACTTTTGGATTACTATCAATTCTTTACCTCTTCCTGTTTCCACCAATCTTTTTTTTCCTTTGTCCAGTAACTGTACTTGCCTGCCAGTGTGCATTTTATTTTGTACTCATTTTTTCTTGGCATTTTAAAAGGGGAATCTTTACGCAGCTAAGTTAAAAACAAAAACCATGCAACTAGAAGGAGAACCCCAGAGATAAGTCACCATGAAAGCATGAGTTGCCCTACATTCACTGCCATGGCATTCTTCCTTCTCAGAAGGGGTAATTAACATAAATAAACACGTGAATGTGTGAACCAACTCAATGTTCTGCGAGAAGTTCCTGAAGACAGAAACGATCTGATGGTTACAAACTGAGACTTCAACAAATGAGAAAGATTAGATTCTCAGATTTATCCTACAAACTCTTCTGAATAGAAAGCAGCCCTATTCTCAGCAGCTCAAATAGCACATAAAAAGCGGTGCTTTCTTCTTTTAGCTGCAGTGATTTAAAAATCTAGAACTTGTATGTGCCATTAAAAAGCTATCCCATAAGCCTTTTATCTTCTTCCCATTGTATTGACCTGTTTTAAGTGGAATTTTAGTCTTAGGATATCAATATGC
Organism: Tetrao urogallus; assembly: GCF_951394365.1. Lineage (NCBI taxonomy): Eukaryota > Metazoa > Chordata > Aves > Galliformes > Phasianidae > Tetrao > Tetrao urogallus. The sequence goes on along the minus strand of NC_136822.1, from coordinate 10,715,000 downwards.
AGAAGCACTGTTCACTGAAAAGAAAAAGAAAATGGAACTTTTTTGAGGTACGTCTGAAAAATAAATTATTTGTTATGAAATTATTTTTTATCGGAAATGACCTAAAATACATTCAAAGAAAAATGCACACAACCTGAAATGAACTGACATTAACTATCTCTAGAGTTCTCTAACTTCTGAAAAAAAAACCACAAATTCTTAGTGCAGAAATGAAGTCTCAAGGAGCAAATGATTAGTGTTCAGAAGAATACAGATCAGAATTCAGATGTTGTAAAATATACCTTTTGATAATTCTAGTATTGCTATTTCTTCCCATCAACTACCAATTCTTCCCTCCAATAAAAACATTTAAAGGCCTGCAACCCCAAAATAGCCTTCATATAATACTGAACAAAAGGGCTCTTTACATTTCTGTAGAAATAACTCCTGCAGTAAGCATCTCTACCCCCCTCTTGTCTTACACAGTAAAACCTTTACTACTATATGGAGATTTTTCACATACAGTAAAAAAAAAAACCTGTTGATTACTTCTGGACAGGTATGTAGCTATTTCTAATTATGTGGTTTTTACTTTCCTGTCCTAGAGACAAGGAAAGTAATTGAATAAATAATTTTACTTAAGACATTACAAGTTTGAACAATTCTGAAAATCAGATATGAGGAGCACAAGTTATTTCTCATTATAAACACATTCCTATTAGCTCAAGTGAAATTGCTTTGCATGCTTGTTCTCTAAAGGCAATCCCAGGGCTCTGTCCAAGCATATCCAGCTCCGTTATTTGATTTCTACTGGGTTGTCTTCAGAGCTGTCATTAACATATCAAAGCCACTTGAAGAAAATTAGTTATGCAAATTGTTTCAAAAATAAACTAATAACACAGTTACATCCAATGTTACAGGACAAAAAGTTGCATTATCTCCCATTTTGGTCCTTCATCTTCGCATAGTCATTTTCTCTCTCCACTAAATAGTTTTTACAGTTAATAAATTGCTCAGGTTTCTCTGCAAGATTTAATTACCTGCAGCAAATAGGATGCTCTACGTGCTGTTCTGTTCTCTATGTGTACAATATTAATTTTTTATTTTCCTTAATCCTGCTATTCATAGTAGACACATTTCTACCTCTTTTGCATTAAGAAAAGGAGATTCCCATCTCAGCATTATAAATATTTAACCTGAAATGGAACTTAGCTATTCACTATGCCATCCCACACTGAATTGTCCTGTATTTCCACGTGACAGTCTGCTAACTATTACTTGCTCTATTATGTACTATAACCACTTCAAGAAAAGTCACTGAATGATGCAAGAAAAAGCATTTTGAGAAAAAAAATCTGATCTTTTATTAAAAATCCAACTGTGTCTCATTTCTTTACTCTAAAATTCAGCAGAGAAATGAGACTGCACATGGGGCTTTTCACATAGTTCCCTTCACTGTGGAATCAACTTTCCTAATATCACAGATATGCACTTAAAGCAATTTAATTAGTAAATTAACATAATACTTTCTTCTTTCCTCCTCACCTATTACAGTTAGAGAAATGGGCAACTGTGATTAAAACTGAACACATTATATAACTCTTGTTTGTAGCAGGGCCTCTCACACCATTAAGGTAAAAAGGGTCATTAGATTGTGGTCAGATTACATTGAAAACCATGTCCTTCTACATTCAAAACATTAAAAAGTGACTCCAGAATTCCAAGCACTTTTACTTCTGCTTCAGACTAAATCTCCGCTAAATGTTCTGTAAGATGTCAAAAGGCTAGAACCAGCAGATCACAGATAAACTAATATTTTCATTCTTCTGGATGGTACTGCTCCTACTCAGCTTGATCTAGTGGCTGGCAAACCTGCTTGTGGCAGGGGGTTGGACCTTCATGATTCTTGAAATCACTTCCAATCCAAGCCATTCTATGATTCATTCTGTGATTGTGTCTCTACAATCTTTATTCCTAAATATCCCTTCTTTGCATGCTTCCTTCCCTCCATAGACACAAGCTGTACAGAGATGTGAAGACTCTCCTTAACTTGACAAGGGAAAAGCTCCTGTCTATGTGCCCCTTGCCCTCTGAACCCCTCACAGTACTCTGGTTCCAAGGGAATCAGATACGCTCTAAATGTTTTACAGCATTAACTTCATAACATAGGAAGTTCATACAGCTTATATATAGCATACATTGCTGATTTATGTCAACAGATGAAAATAAACATCAATACCTTAGAAGCTTGCTGGAAATTCACATGTAGCATTCCGAACCAGTTAAGAAAGCAAGCAATTAACAGCCTTGTAGTGAAGCAGAATGTCTTCTTTCAGGGCTTTTAGTTCAGCCCAATGAAAATGACCGAGTCAGTTATTATTTAGTACCTGCTGGAGCCTGGCTGCCCAGATTGTTAAGACAGCTCTAGCCAGACAACGACTGCTGTAAGCATCAGTTACAGCAACAAAGTATGCAAAAAAAAAAAAAAAAAAAAAAAAATTAAAATCAGAAGGATGCCAGGGCTTCAGTACTAACAAAAGTACTGTTGCTGTTATTCCAGCTCACTGCTGACTTTAAGATAATTAATTTTGTTTCCTCCCTTTTTAAGATGATTGAAGTCAGGTTAGTATAAGCTCCTCTGCCTTCAGTCCTTGTGCAGAGTAACTCCCAACCAAAAATAAATCTTGAAAATGTAATTGATCATACAGGACAATTCCAACTTTCATTTTTCAGTTAGGAGCTGAGGTGGCAGACCAGCCAATCCTGATGAATGCTAAACAGCTTGCAACTGACTTAACATAATTATCATGCCAACCCTATAACATACTCAAGTACACAAGAAGTAGGAAATGCTGAATGCATTTTAAATTATATGAGCACAGTATGCTAGGAGAAAAACATTAAGTTCTTCTATTAAAAGATTCAGCCCTTCTCTAACAGCTGGTTTCCTCTGCATTTTTTATTTTGGTGATTACAGCACTTGACCAAGAGAAAAAAAGGTTTCAGACATACTCTCTTTAGAGAGAACTGTAAAATGTTCAGGTGAGTCTTCTTAAAAATCTCATTAAAAACTGCAATATATTTCTTCAGCAGATATTATCATCTTGTGAATAATTCCTATGGAAAAATACCAATAATTTTACTCTTTCACAGATAATAACTCCTTACTGTAAGTTCAGACTTGTTATACATTTAGGAATCTAACAGAAAAAGCCTGAGTTTATCAGCTGCACAGATCACCTGACCTGCATTGAGATACATGTGATAACTTTAGTATTGCTCAGTGAAGTGGATGCTAATCATCTTGCAATGGAAGCGCCAAAATGCCTGGTTGGAGAAACACAGCTAACATGCTGGTAACATCTTTGGAAGAGTAACAACAACGCAAAAAAAAAAAAAAAAAAAAAAAAAAAAAAAAAAAAAAAAAGACCAAGAAATATTCCAAGAAATATTTGTTCAGAGAACATAAAAATGACATTGTTGATATCCTTCATTTTGGCAAACTTAAAGCACGCCCTATTTTCCCCCCAGTTACACAATGGAGAGGTCAAACTAACAATGACAACAATGACAAATAGTCATCTAATAGGTTTCAGCAATGCTTCATGAAAAAAAAAGATAATACAGAAATAAACACCATTCCTCAAAACAATTCATTCTCATCCAGTCAGCACTGGGAATATTTTTTGTCAAATATAGTCAGAAATAACCAGAACTAGCTGGAGCAGTTAGAAGTCATTTTTGACACAAACAAACACCTTCACCTGAACTCCTGGTTAGAGGATGTAGGGCCAAATATACCCTGAAGGAGAACATTCTTCCCCATAGAATGTTTAAAAGTATGTGTGAAATGAAGAAATTGTTACTTAGAAAAAGGAAAATTTGACAGTAGAGATGGATGCAACCTGATCTATCTGTGTGTACTCACAGCTGAAAGACAGACTTCTTTTCCTGGCACTCATGATAGGTCTATTGTGAGAACTGCGGTTTTTCAATTGGTTTTGATGAAAAGCAACAAAAAAAGTACGCTGTTGACAGGATGCATGTAACACACTGAGATACAGAAATACGTTTTCCTTCTTTAGAGCAGTATGTTGCATAAAGCCTATTGCATGAATTGCCTGCTTTCCAAAGAGAGCAGGAGAAAATGAACAAAAGGAGAATAAGATCATTGCATGTTTGAAGCATCTCCTGATTAAGCTCACTTAGGGACACTGCGTGCTTGTATGTCTTGTGCTTATGAAATCAGCTTTAAAAGAAAAAACACCATCCTTACCCATTTCTACTCACATCAAGATTACTCTCTATTGAGAGAAGTTCTATTCTATTTTACCCTGATAGGAGATGTTTCAAGGACGGTGGAAATAAAGCTTTTATTTTATAACAGGGAAGGTTAAATCAAAGTACTCTTTTCCATATTTGACATTTACAAATAGCAGAAGTCATACAGCAATAAATTAATAATGAAATTATAAACACAATACTCTTCATTTGAATTGCAAAGATACGCTTTTATGCTTTCCTCAGAGCTCAGGTTTGTTGGTGTATAATGACCCACTAAAAACAACTTTTCAGAGACAACTCAAATGGAAAGTTCATTGGGCAATATATTGTCCAATAAAAGTTTCACCTTACAGCCTATGCAATTTTACAGTAATATGTATAACTCCAGTTTTACAATGCCTTTTATGCTGATACCTCAGCCTACTTAACTAGAGTTAGTTAATTCATCTTTATGACCCCTGAGGGATTAAACAGCTATGCCAAATTTAGAGAATTTGGACAGAGTGAGAATTTAGAGAGAACAGAGTAAGCAATGAACTGTAAGCACTGAAGCTTCAAACCTGTGTTAGGTTGGTACTGGGAAAAAATTTCACTCACAAAACAGAAGGAAATCCATTTCATTAAATGTATTAAATCCTACTCCTGCTTATTTCAATACACATCAAAATATATTTCCTAGTAGCTAGCCCTAACAAATTGCTTTGAAAAATTTCAGAAGTGGCAGAGAACACCTCAACCTCTTTAACCATAGCGGTCATTCTCCTCCCCTAGGTGAGACGTGCTCTCACACCATACTACTCTGTACACAAAACATGTGACAGACTTCCTATTTTAGCTGGACAAAAACTAAGGAGCACTGTCCAGGATTAAAGAGAAACTATTACAAAAACCCATGCTTTTTGGCAGTGTTTTTCACTTAACCAGTCCATACCCCAGCTCTCTCAAGTGTCAGACAAGTGCTTTGCGTAAGAGCTGACAGCTTCTTTTAAATGAGAATGAAAACAGAAAAAGGAATAAAACTATAATGAATAAATCAAAGTTAAATAAATGCTAAACCAAATATTGATCATCTGCCTGGCTGCAACACACTCTCCTGGCTGATACACACTGAAGTTGTAGAAATGTGCTGTCATGCACTGTACCATTTTGTTAAGCACAGCTTTCTGTTATTACAGTTTTCACCATTTTTATCATTATTATTATTATTATTCATGTGAATCTACCCCTTTCACAGCCCCTTGGAAGCTGGGAAGCCTACTCTGGAATCACACGTTCACTCAGATTTGTAGACCCTTTCTGCCATCTACATTAAACTATCTACTTCAGGGTTTTTAATCTTTTGGACTGCAACAAAGGCAAACAAAAATTACTTAAATCTTTGCATGAGAAATTGCTTGCTTTCTTTATGTAAGAAAATCTGCCACTGTTCACTGAAATGAAATATATCAAGTTTTGACTGTACTGAAAACAGGTATTGATTTTTTTAGGTTTTTCTATTATGAGAGCTCTTGTAAGCAATAGACCATTACATCATTCTGGTTTAGTAGTCAGGATCTTTTGTGGAAGATTTCCAAACTGCAGGCAGCTTTTGTAAACTGTTTGCTTTTAAAATGACTCCTATTTCTTGTATTTATTAACATCACCAGTGGCAACTTTACTCAGTGGCTGAATACAAGTATTATATTTTTGATATCCAGAAGCATGAAGAAGCTGCCCCTTTGTCACCACAGAGAACTTACTCAAGCAGAGACTGAAAGGCCATAATCCCAACTAAGCAAGCAGAGTGGGGTTATACACCTTATCAAATATGAAGACACACAACAGTGAGGATATTTAACTACATGTTCAATAATGAAATAGTCTTTTAAACTGCACAAAGGCCATCAACCCACGGGGCCAGTGGTCATCCCTAGTTATACTGAGAAGTAGCTTTCAGATTTACTCAGATTCTTGGCCAGTGTGACATCCTCCACAACTCTGAATTCATTTATCTAGCTCCATGTGTCTCTCAACCTGCATTATTTACTTTGCAGTACATTTTCGGGGATTAGCTGTAGAACTGAAATAGAGAGAACCAGAAGACCTTTGACTGACTGAATTTTCATGGAGTCAGTACAAGGTACCCTCAACTATCTGCAGCCTTACTTAATCTCTATCAATCACTGTAAGTGCTCAAATAAATACAAAACATTGTATGTTGTCCAGTAATGTTTAATATGAGGATGTAACCTGTCACAATTACAGATCAAAAATCTATGTTTATTTATATATTTGATTATCCTGAATTACACTTTTTGCATTGTTTGTCAGTTTTGCTGTTAGGTAAGACAACAGTTAGGCAATATGAAAAGAATCTGTCCCTTCTGAAGGAGGGGATATGCTCATTATAGTACCACCAACAGAAAAAAAAAGTGTTTGAAATTATTTCTCAAAAGCTGCTATAATTGAATACAGGTTGAGGCTAGAGAACCGGGATTAGTAATACTACTGCAGAGTACATTCTATTACTTTTTATGCCCAGCTCCAGTCTTGCTCATTTATAAGGCAAACCTATTTTTGTTCTTCTATAGCTCAAATATATTATTTTTAGCCAATACTGAGGAAAATAAACGGCTTCAAACATTACTTTCTACTCCACACACAATTAAAGTATTGTAACAGCTCTCAGAAAGTCTCACCTGAAGACTATATTTTATCTAAGATTTTGAATGAGGCATTATAATTACTGTGGGAAAACTGAGTGCTACTTTCCTGATATTTCAGATGATAGTGCTCGGAAAATAACTTTGCTAGAGGCTAAGAAGTATTCCATGCAAAATCAATTCCCTATTTAATCAAAATGCTTAGCAAAAAAGCAGGAAAGCTAATCAGAGAATAATTATCTTCCAAGTAAAAACAATGTGTATTAATATTAATTTCTTATATGATAAGTTTACTTTTTACCACCCTGCTACAGCCATACAAAAGAGATGCATTTGTACTACGAACTTCAACAACCACATCTCACATCCAAAGGGTAATTCAAGTACAGCGCAGAGTGCAGCAATGTCCAAACAACTCTGACGTTCCGACCACCATCTGGCCCAGCCTGGCCTTAACAGAAATTAATTCTAGGTCATCCAATTCCTCTGTCCTTCTCTTTTGACAGATTTGCAATAGCAGTTTGCACTAATAACAGTTGCAGAATTTGCAAGAAAGAAAGAATCTTTCACGGGAAAACAGATTTTTTGTTTTGCTCCCACAGCACTTACCCCATAATAGTTAGTGGGATCTAATAGCCTCTTCAATTCAAATAACATAGTGGACATCTACCTTCCTTTCTACTTTTCACTGTGGTGATCACAGGCGGAGTGTTCAGAAAAGGGAAGGAAAGAAACACAATGCTAGTACACTGTAAAAACAATTCAAACAACTAAATTTACTTAGTAAACTGAGTTACATATATCCATCTAAGTTTATTCTTAGATTTCTGCTGGTACCAGACAATATAAGTGCACGAGAACAGAATTAAATTGTTCTTTCTGGTACTTTTATAAAGAATATCTCTGCCTTCTGTTCTTTTTCGATTCCAAAGGAATCAACTGATTTCTTACTATGAGGTCAGTCAGCAACATATTTTATTAGTCAAATTGTAAAGAGAAATAATATAAGAGCATAGAACATCTTGAAAATACAAGATTTTCAGCAAGATGTATGACAGATTTCTCTCCAGGAATGTAAGTTGCTTATCGTTGCCAGATTTGTTACAAAGTGGGGCTTTCCCAAGCCCTCAAAGACTCTACACTCTTTCCTAACAACAGATGGCAATATTTTCCTCTCTTTAGAAGAGATCTGTAATAACACAGGAAATGGTTTAAGACAGAATTCAGATTTTCTAGTCTCTTATTTTCTGGCTGTTCATATAACAATTACCCATAAAGTAGGCCTGATAGCTTAGATGTGATATATGAGTTCATGGAAAACAAACTGTATCCATATGGGAGATAATGTGCCTTTATCTGACTGCTTAGCAGGAACTCCTTAGCCATTTGTAGTACTTGCAAACTACACAGTGCTGCTCTAACTAAGTGGCATATGTAACTACTCAGCACAACCACAGATTTTACAATTGGTTATGTAACTCAGAATTGGCTTACACAAGCATTTCATTTAAACTTTTCCCTTAAATAATTTTCATGCATGAGAAGCTCAAATGCTCTAAGACTCAAAAGCAAGTGCAAAAAGATCATGAACAGGACAGATACTTGCTTTAGGATTTGAATAAACACTCCAGTACAGAAAACAGGCTGCCAAAATGGAAAGAAATTTGAGAAATCCAAATTAAAAGAGGTTCCTGGCACTCCGAAGGTGTAAAAAGTCAAATATTATATGTTTAGTAGTCAGGTAGTGAACAAAACTATAGAAGCAGTTCTCAGTACTTTCTAATTGTAATCAGAAATTCCTTGTTTGCCTTCTATATTTAATATAAAAGTTGGCATAATACATTACTGAAGACCAATGATGAGAATGATGAGATGGACAAGGTGTTATAGAAGAGGCTGGCAGAAGTTGCACAATCGCCCACCCAAAGAAATCCCTGCAGATGTTCAAGAAATGTTCAGATGTGATACTGAGGGAAGTTTAGTAGGGTTGTATTGGCGGTAGGTGGACAGTTGCACTGATGATTTTCGAAGTCTTCCAACCTTGGTGATTCTATGACATTCAAGTCTGGATTTTCATCATGTTGACATAAAAGATCATATGCACCAATTAAAAATGATGTTGTCCATCATTTTTTAAGGTTTATGGAATTCTAGTTTTGTAATATTATGCATGCTGTAATAATATAGCTTAATGAATTCACTGTCCTGGACAGTGTAATGACATATTTAAATACAGTGGCTACACTTCTGTTTTACTGATAATTAATTTGTATTGTTGATACAGAACTTTTAACAATGGAATAAATGCAGGTAAATGTAAATGGTAGAGACTATTAATCTTTTTTCTATATAGTATTTGGATGTGTAATTTCTTAATCAGGATAAAGTACCATTTGTTATAATGTGCTATGAAACAGATAAAACCTGCTGCAAATCCTCTTAGAGATACAAAAATCCAGTTTTAACTGGAGATGAGAATAAAATACAACCATTTAAAAAGGACAGAAATGCTACTAAATTAAGTTGAACTGCACAGAGTGGTGACCAAAATGTTTTGATGTTTTCCAGGTTAAAGGGTCATTCCATGGTTTATTATATATACAGAGAAAAATATGTACTGGATAAAAAGCTTGCAGCAGAAATTCTGGATTCCTGTACTGCCTCCAGGGGTTCTTAATCCACTAAAAGCATTTCTCCATTTGAACTGCTAATCTAGCAAAATACAGAAGTGAGAAGAGAGAATGGTGCTGCATCCTCAATATGAATTATTTCTTTGCTGTGTTGAAAATATAGCCTTACTCTTTGCTGTTGTGAAGCATGAAAGTAGACGCTGTGCTTAGATTTCACACCAAAAAAAAAATTCTGTTGTAATTTCCCTGATCTTAATTTTGATTAGTTTTGTTCTTGTTGTTATTAAATAAATATACATATACCATAATTAAAGGGCTTTGTTGACATTTGTCTTATTGCTTCACCTTGAAATACACTTATCTAATACAAAAGTAATTCATTTGGCAGAACTTATTTCAGAGTCTGTTTTCCTATTCTCTTTTAAATGTTAATTTTATACAAAGTAATATCAATTTTAGCACTGGAATTGGTATATTTAAATTAGGCATCTTTTATATATATTTATAGATAGACAGATAGATAGAACACCAGCATTTAGCATTAGACATGTCCAGATTCTGCACCAACAGCAAACAACAGGCCTTGCTGAAAGCTCTGGGCTTGACATGACAATTCAAATATTTTAAAAGACTATTTCTTCTTTTTATGATTTAACAGCGCAGTCACATAGGAAAATTTGGGTTTTTTCCTTGTTTGTTTTAATTACATTTAGCATCCCTAATAGTTTTTAGTCTATAAATCTTGTTGATGTCTTGCAATTCTATAGTTAGTCCATACGAGCACAAATGCCTTGTAAAACTGACTACCTTTACATGAGTATTTCTTTCAGTAGACTTTATGAAAAATTTACAGGCTTAAAATTTTGAAGATTATTTCATTTACCCAACAAAGTACTTCTAAAGGAAGCCCATATTTGCAATGCATGCCTCTGTTTCCTAAACTCTACTCTCACTTTAAAGACCAATAGTGCCATTCATGTACTAAGAACATTGCAGCAACAGAACAGAAACTTGAAAGTCTGTTGACATTTTCTTGTGGCATCCAGACATATCAGTTTTGAGTGTTATTTCAACAAGTCTCATGAGAAAAACAATCAGGCTGAGGCAGTATTTCAACCGAAGGTCCACAAAAACAATTCCAGAACTCAAAAGCAGTAACCTCAGAAATCTGATAACAAAATTCTTCACCAAGATATTAAAACCAACACTGGTTTTAAGATTAGACAAGCAGATTTGCTTTAAACAAAGTGGAAATGCAGTAAGAGATTAAGCAGAGAAGGAATTTTAAAGAGAAATCTGAATGGCTGTTAAGTGACAATGCTGAAGTACAAAGCTTCATTCTGCTTTCCTCAGTTGTTCCTGAAACTGCCTCAGACAATGTTGTTTGAATTGCTGGGTAACATTTAAGCTGCTAAAATGTTTTCATAGACCAAAACAATTTGCCTGCTTTTCCCTGCCACTGGAAAGTTTCTTTATGAACAAGAGATACAGTGACACATTCTCCATTAAACTGCTGCCCATTCAATTCTTCTAACGAGCTTTCTGACGTGAATAAGAACTGCCTGCGAATAAAACATGTTCGTTGTTAATGATGGGAGGTATTCTTTAGAAAGACAACCTGTTCCTCTACATGCTGTGAGAGCAGTGCATTTAGATATCTTTACTTACTTGAAAGATGATGACAAAAGAGCCAAATTAGCTAACACCAAGTTAATGTTGTCAGACCACAGTACTCAGCTGCAAATAATGTGAGTTTCATTATAAGACAAGGATGAAAATACCAGGAGTGAGATTAAGACTTTTATTCATGTATCAAAGACTTACCAGCCACTGCTAGTCAAATTTTAATTGTTTTCAAATTCCAGCTAACGTTCAGTTTTACTGGTATCTGAAATATGTATTTTTATTAAAGCCGGTTTGAAGAAAACTTTTCTGTAAGATGAGCTAGACAGGTATTGGTTCATTTCTTATTTATTTTTGTGTTTATGTAATTGAGTATATCAATCAAAGGTTTAATTAAGTCTCTGGAGAGAAGACTGGAAGGTGTAACAGTTTGTGCTTAATCCATATGCAACAAAAACCTGAACAGAATTTGGGAATGCAACGTATTATTTCTGCCCAAATTACTTTTCCTTTGTAGCATTTGTCCACAGTTTTAAAGTTTCAACATCCACATCCACATAACATACCCATGCAAATGATGCACATGCAAATGGATGAATCAAACTCCACTGCAATTTATACATTCTTTTATATATTGCAGAATCTGGTCACATATGTAATAAAAATTTATTAGACGATCCCAAACACGTGCAGTCCTAACAGAGGCTGAAAAGGATACTGAATAGAAAAATATAGGCACGTGTTGAAAAAAGTTACACTTACAAAACGCCCTTGCTTTTTATTAGCATAAAAACAAGAGACTTCTAAATTCTGCACATGAAAACAAAAAATCTACTCTGTGCTAAAAGCACTGGAAGTACAGCGTCTGAATTGAAATCCCTGCACTGCCTGATACCTGAAAAAGAGTACTGTCATGCTTTTGCCTTTCTAGGTGTAAATATTTCCCACTGAAGTTGCTTTAATGCAAAAAAGTATGTAAGAAAAACAGCTTGTTCCAAATCAGTGTCTCCCATGCCACCCACAAACAGCAACTATGGAGTCACCTTACGCATTGAATGAAAATCTGTGAGGGCACAACTGTCATAAGCCAGTTGGCCAGTATGTTAATTTAAGTTGTATAATAGAAGATTTTACAGCATTGGACATCACTTTTCAACACACGTTTAGTGAAGAAAGACAATCTTGAATTAGACCACAACTCCATTACTAAGCTAAGACTAAACCAAAAAGTCTTAAAATTGATATTCCTGCGCTCCATTACCATTTTCCTGACAAAATGTCTATTTAATAAGAACAGAAAGTTTCTGATCACAGAATCACAGAATTGTAGGGGTTGGAGATCTCTGACCTCCAGAGATCATCGAGTCCAACCCCCCTGCCAAAGCAGGTTCCCTACATCAGTCCCAGTTCAGGTACCTTGACAGTCCAGATGAAATCCAACAAAAAGCAAATAGCATTAAGTGCCATTTTCCATGATCCCTAACTCCTTTCACCATTAGGGGCCGAAGGAGCAGATGGTACAACTTGTTGAGTCTCACATCAGTTCAGCCGTGAGATAAAGGCTTTGGCATATTTATTCCACACAGCCAAGAGAGTCTGACTATCCTCACCATTGGAAGGGAAAATCAATGCTGCAAAGAAATCCTTCTGCTTACAGGGTCGGTAGGAGCTCAAGAGATAATCACTTCTGTTTAAAACTGCTTCTTCAGTAATTCCCCATGTCTCAATAAGGCTACTGAATTTACTAACCATGTGACAGAGCAGAGTATAAATACATCCTTTTCTAACAGCTGGTGCTCAGGTTAAAATCTGAGCTTGCAAAATAATGCTCCAACTGGACAAGCCTTTTGGTTATTAACAGTTCAAGTCAGAAACTTTTGTACTTGCCTATTTAGGGAGGAATGAATATCTGAAGCTTCATTTCAATTTTTCTTCATTGAGAATTTGTGGCAAAATAACTTTTGAACTATAATTAGAATAAAAAGCCCTTTCAAGTGAGGGCAATTCTTTCAACTAATTTTTTCTTACACAGCTACAGCAGTCTGACTGGTTATTTTTCTTTCTGTGTAATTCTTCCTAGTAATGGCTTGCTGGGTTCTGAAAAAGCAAGTGGTCAGACGTTTTGGTTGCTGGTGTGGTTTTCGTCAGGGAATGAAATACTGCCCATTGCGTGTCAAATCCAAATCCCTGGACAAATCATCAGATGTATAGATCCTTTCATAATGAAAGTGCACTGTGACTTCATGTCTGAGTATTCTTACTCATATGTTCTTATCCATAATCATGTTATAGAATTGGTTTCAAAACAACTCTTCTATAGCAGTGAAGGATAGGCTAATTACACTACCGTTTGAGAATGAGTTGGCTAAACAGATCAATTACTGAATCCAAGTTAAATCAACAACATCTGTTCACGTTTATACTGATTTAGAAAAACACCATTGTAAAAGGGTTCACATGCACAGATAAAATTTAAATTCCTGGTATGTTTGTTATCCCAGATATATACGTTTGTTGTCCCAGATATTATTACAAATGCTAAACCATTTTCTTTTACTCAAGCAAAGCCCAATAGAAATTATGTTTTTAAGATTTATTAAATTATTTATTATATTTTTCATGGTGGTCAGGTACATATGAGATGGTGCTTATTTTTTTTATTTAAACAGTGCTGATACACTTTAATGTGGCATTAAATAGTGAATTTTAAATAACATGCCCAATGTGCTATGTACCCAGGTGTACGATCTATTAATTTTAGAATATAAATTAAAATGAGAAGCTACTTTAATTAAACATGAAAATGAAGATAATAATAAAATTGAATTGATTACTTTGAACACTGCAAGAGAAAAGTTGCCCTGACAAGAGCCCTGGCTGCCCCTGCCCCACAGGGAGATCTAAACTAGAAACACCTGTGCAGCAGCCCAGGTGCCCAGGCCATGCAGGGAGCAGCTGCATGAGAGAAGCCTGATGGCAGTGCAAGAAGGCAGAGAGACAGTGGCACCCACAGGGCCTCTGCCACTCAAGCACCTGAAGAAAGTCACCACCTAAGCCAGAGCTGCGCCAACCCTGCCAGGCCGCGCTGCAGCAGCAGGGAGGGAGAAGTGCCAGACTCCAACCCCATCCATTGTCGTGCCCTTTTATTTATTTACCCAAATGGTTCTGGAAATAATATGTCTGAATAATGAACCAATTTAGTTTTTACCTCCTTTCAGACATTTATTCATTTAATGGCGAGATCTCAGGATTTTCTCTCCCAAAAGGAAGCAAATGCAGTGGTCCTAACATCAATTTGATGATTTTCTGTAAGAATCAAGTTCTAGCTTCTTAGCTCTAGAGATGCACAAATAATAACAAGAAAACACTGTTAGTTTCCGTAGATTCCCTTATTAGGTCTTTTAAGTGGTACTTCCTGATTCATACTGCTATCAAGCATGAGTTGCACTATGGCAGTGTTAATCTCGTCCTGTGGGAATCTTTTCCATCTATCAGCAAGTCAGAGGAAACCATTAGATACAATAAATTTGCCAAACATGAGCTCTACCATACGGACAGGCAAATGCATACGACAGCTTGTTTGGTAGGCATATTTTAGTTGAGATTTTATCTTTGCTTTAGAGGTCAGGTAAGAATGTTTCACAAGTAGGCTTATGAAAAAATTACTCTCAGAAAGATCCCTTACTGACAGAGTCACTGGTAAAATTCCATACCTGAAGTATGCCATATAACTCAGGAAACTAAGGGTTCATCCAGAACAAAGTAAAATATAAAAATCAGTACGAATTGCCCCCACCCACACACCCTTTTTGCTACACAAAAGCAGCAATATCTCCCGTTTTACCTGGTTTCAGAAGAAATAGACTTTTTTCCCCTTTAACTTAATTATATACACCATATTTAAAATAAATCTGATATAACAAAATGATTGAATGTCATACCTTGAGGAAAAGGCAAAATGAGGCCGATTTTTATACCAGGACTAAAAAAAAAAAAGTCAATTATTATAAGTATGTAGAAATACTCTATAGGTTGTATAATACACATATACTAGTGATTTCAATGCCAATTGATACGTATGAACTAAAGGAGGAATGCTACCAGGAGAAATCTCAGAGTGCTGAAATGTTAGCTAAGTGACAAACTCTAGATCTCCAGCAAATCCCAAAGTGTTGGGCAGAATGGGAAATGACTAAAGCATTAGAAGGAAACTCTGATGTTTTCACTGATTTCTGGCCCAAGCTCAAAGTACAAAATACAGCAACCTTCCACAGGAAGGAACTATGGTTAAGCTCAACATGCAAACATTATTCTTCTCCTTCTTTTATCCTATAGCCTAAAGCATATGTCTGTAAGAACACAGACACAGGCCCTTGCTCTTCTGCACACCATTCAGACACTTAGATGCATGCAGTCCTGGCTGTACTTCACAAATCCCTTTGATGAAGCATCAGAACTGAGGGATTCCAGTGTTGGTGACATGTTGTCTGAATGCCTGTGTTTGGGAACTACGTAATAATGAATTTTTTTTGTTATAATTTGACTGGAGTGTTCTTTTTCATACTTAAAGCAGAGATTTTGTAGATACTGTAGCAAAAAACCATTCTGAAGCTTCATTCCCTGGGCTGTTTTTCCATATAACTTTGTGCTTAAATGAACTCACAGTTCCAAGGTTATGAAATCCTACTTAGTGAAGGTCAGGCATCTTTTTTTCCTTATGAAGAAAGAAAAAAAATCACTTTAAGTAAGCTGGAACAAGGCATTTTGTTAACTATTTCAGAGCTTCATAATAGGACATTAAGCAGAGCACTAGTTTCTTGCAGCATACCAGAAAGGAGAGTTATGAAATGGCGGAAAATTGGCACATTTGATTTTACAGCACACAGACAACAACTGAACTCTGATGAATCCAAAGTGCTCATACTTCTCTCTTACAGTATTTTTCTTTCACACACAGATATTTTGCATTTATACCGAGGCTTACCTAAACAGCACATTACTGTTGCAGGCTTTTGGAAATAGTTAACACCTGTTTTTCAAAAACCCTTCCACATGCAACGAATCTTTGGTTTTCTGCTTTTATAGGCCTGTGGAGGCATCACCAGAGTGAAATAACAATGCAAATCAGAGATGGAGCAGACTCTGTTAAAAACAAAATTAAAGACTTCTGAGAAATTACAGGCCTCACACTTATTTTATATATCTATAAAACCAACAGCCTGATGAAATGCAAGAATAAACACATTATTTTCTACTTATAGGTATATGGCTTCCAACAATGAGAAAATACCCCTTTTTCAAAGGAAGCACTTTGGAAAAAAGGAATGAGAAACTGAATTTAAGGATGGCTGGAATTAAAACCTTTTCAAAGGCTATGATCTTGAACAGTTTATTATGTTTTCTAATCTTATCTATCTAGATTTCCAATCTAGCAGAAATAGGAGATGCTGAACTTCTCATCAGAATAGACAAGACTTAGCAAGAAACCCACACATGAAAGGTAAGTTCTTGCATATGTAGGAAGTTTGGGGAAAAAAAAGTAGATGGTGACCATGTGGGAAGACTGAAAAAACAACCAATCCACTCATACAAAGTATGCACCTTCCAAGTACAAGAGCACAGAGGAAGTATTTCCCATTAACTGGTACCAGCTAGGACAGAAGAGTCAGAGTTAATACATCCTAATAGTCTAGAAGACAAGGTATATTTAAAAATATAAATATGTATGAATTTTGTGCACACCTACACTTCATCTTTTTATTGAATTCCTTAGAAAACAGACTGTTCTAGGCAGGAGTGTATGGGGATATTCTTATCATTTCCTATTTATCAGACCTCAGATGCCTAAGCAGTACATTGTACAGGTTAATCCAGCTTGGAGGAAAAGGATGGTAACATCAGCAAAGCTCCGTGGTAGGAGAAGATGGATTTGGGGTAGTCACATAGGCCACAAGATTTTACTGTAGAGATGCTGCATTGTGCTGTGGGCAGCAAAAAAAAAATGCAGAGATTCGGAGGAATGATATGGGAAAGAAGGCTGGGCCATGGGAGAGATGTGGAGAAGTGTTAAGTGCAGGTCAGTGGGGTGCTGGGGAAGATAGGATCAGGCACGATTTGGGCAATCAATTTCTACAACCATTGCCAGGAGATAAAAAAGCAGAATTGTGAGGGCAAGGGAAGGTGAGCCAAGGGCTGGGGTAAACCAGATCATTCGTAGTCAGTTTTCTCAGAGCGCATGAAAAAAGAGAAATGGGAAAAGGGTGTGATTAGACTTCAAAGGCAATGAAAAGGAATTGTCTAATCTGCTCGAAAGAAAAGTAAGCTGAGACAAAGACAGAGGACTGCATTGTTTTCTACAACAAAGGCTGGTGGGTTTGATCTGGTGAGTGAGTCTTTGTTTAAATTTCCCAGTGGTAGTTTTTAACCTCAAGCACCTATCATTTCTTTGCAGCATTCCCTGCATCTCTCCTAGCTGAGAAGATACAACAGCAAATAGGAAAACATTCAGGGATTCAGCAATTCAAATACTCTTAATTCACTCAGGAGATTTTGATTTTTGTTTTTAAGTAAAACTAAACTTTCATAATACCTGTATTTTATTTAGACTTATGAAAGCTATTTAAAACACATTAAACATTAAATTTAACACACATCATATCAAGATGTCAGACCACTAAATAGTTCATGCATAAACAACATCTTCAGAACTTGAGTGTAACCCCTGCTCTGCTCACTAACAACTTGCAAATTATTAAAAACAAAGAAAGATGTATCTTCAAGAGAAAAATGAAGCAGAGCAGGGACAAAATGCAATACTCACCACATGACAACTAGAATATTTTCAGGCAACTCCAACTAAGAACTAAAATACACTAAAAACAGTTATGATAAGACAGATGCAGCCATTCTAGCCAGTATCCAAGGCTGCCTCCTTCCCCATCTCACCTGTACCACTTCAAAGCCCCCAGGTGCTATTACCATCTATTCATGAAACTTCACAAGCAGGTGTTGCTACAGTGCGATTCTACATCAGATGGTCCCTAATCTCCAGAACAGTGCCTTGTCACATCCTGCTCAGAGACTTGCTGCCCTATGCACCTGGTGCCCCTCCCTCAGTAAACCCATGCAGACATATGCCAAGCTTTATTTTTTTTCCCCTTAGGCAAATATAACCACTGACAAACCGACAGAACAAGACTATTTTAGAAGTCTGCTTATCCTACTAGGAGAGGACGGTGTTACAGTGCACAGAACACTGATTTCTTGCAAAATACCACAGGTTTCTAAAACAGGCAGTTCTTCAGCCATTCCTTTTCTATATTCCTTATTTCTACCAATTTACAGGAATGAATCCATTGGAATTCTTTGTTCCTCATTAATTTTCTAATTTAAAGAAGAATTGTTTCACATAGTAACAGAATTTTTAGTTAACCTCGGAAAAAACTGTTATTTTCCTCCACAACATACAGTTCATGCAGAAAATTCAGTTATTCTGATGTTTATTGAATTGTCTTTAAATTCCATTTGTCAAAATTGTTCTGTTGTTTTATAACCTTTACTAAAGATAGAGGAAAAAAATGCTTTAGTTTTTATCTAGACTCCAAGCTTCAGTAAATCAAAATCAAAACAGGTACAGGAATCTCTCTGAAATTCCTTGTCTCTGTCCATTAGCACTAGCTAACAGGAAAGAGTGGAATTAAGTCATAATACTGATTATTTTAGAGTGAATGCTCTTTATAAAATCTGGAAGCATACCCTGAAAAGTAAGTGAAGAAGCTAGGGAAACAATATTGACTTGGGTTTCTTTGTTTTTACATAAGTAGCTACATTTCTTTCAGAAAGCAAAACCCACATGACAAGAAATGTACACCAGACTTTACAGGGCGATTTGTTTGGAAATATCATACGTTCTCATTGATTTAGCATTGCTCCCTCAAAAATCCCTCTTCTAATTCCCACTGGACAAAACCAAAGTAGCTAAATTCAAAGCAACTGCTAAAATCCCCATCAAGTGTTATGCAGCGCAGGGTTACTCACTAGATCAAAAGTGCCTGAAGAAGCAGCAGTTTGTTTACAGTTTTATGAAAAGTAATGGAAAATACACATTGGTCCCTACTGCAGCAGAGAGATACGGGCCCCACATGCCTATTTCTGTATTCTGTGAAAATAGGCTTTCTTGAACTAAATTCAGTATTTCTTTCATGTTATAAATGAAAACAGAATCCCAGGAACCAGTGCCACAACTTCAGTTTGTTGCAAGCTAGTAAGACTTGATGTAAGTCATATTAAAGACTGAACACTGATGTTCCTATTCATAGTCCCTGATGGCTGTACGATCCATGATTTTCTCCCACTAGAAGATAAAATTGATACAACCTGGCTATGCAGGACATGATGTACAACTGTCAAGAAATTCATTACCATGAACAGCTTTGCAAATTAGTGCCACTCGTGTTTTAAACTGGAATTGGAACTCCTGCTTCTGAAACGTATCAGAGGAAAGCTCTGCTTTGCATCGATCATCTTGGATTCTCTCTCTTCTAGCTTTCAACTTGTAGGATTAATATTTCAGAGAGAGATTTTCTCCAGTGAGATTCACTTGACTTATACTATCTAACATCTTTCAGATACGTCTTACCATCAGAACAAGTGCAAAAATCAGTTTAAATTTTGTAATGGTTAAAAATTCTGGAAGAAAAAATATATTTAATGTTACTGTCAAGAATTAAGCTCATCAATTAACTGAATTATTTCAAAAATTGTATGAATATCACTTCTCTGCAAACAGTTCCCTGATTTACTCCTCGCTCATTTGCTATTTTTAGAATATCTACATCAAACAAGGATTTCACTTTCATTACGTTTGAAGTAAATGAGGTATTTTTGTCTCATGAATTACTTGGGATATAAAGACTGCAGATGTTTACAGAATCCTTCTTGAATCTCACTACAAAAATGAATATTTTCCTCTTGTGCTATACATTACAAGGAAGAAAAATTAACCATTAATTTTTCAGTGCTTGTCTGAGTAGAATTTGTAATAAATGTTTCACTACCAGTAAAAAAAAAAAGTATCTAAAGTATAAAGATAATGAACATTTTTGTATGTTGAGGGAGATAAATGCAACAAGAGAATGACAGATAACAAAACTAAAAATATTGTATGTATTATTTATTACACATAAAGATGGCAAAAGGCTTTGATTTCCTGTAGATATTCTGCACCTTCATTTTTTGCACAAATTATTTTCCAGCCATGGTACTGTGAATGTCAAAGTGCCAACTCCATCAAAACAAAACCTACACACAGTATTGGCTCTGCAACATTCCCAATCACAAGAAGTAATACTTTCTTTTCAGAAAAAAAAAAAAAAAATAGATTGAGAATAAAGAATCCACAGATAATATAGCATTCTCATTTCCAGTTTTTGTTTTTTCTGCAGCAAAAAATAAGTTTGGTACTTTTAACTGTGTTCCAGACTCCTATTTTCTTCCTCTTTTTTGAAAGCTCTCTGATACAGCTGCACTTAACTAGCGTGAAAGCAGGATCTCTTTATTTGATATGTCTATTTAAAGGGGTATAAAAATAAAGTTTTCATCAGAAAGAAAACTTTGATTCTTGTTGAACATTTTCCATTTGAAGGGCAGAGATTAAGAGCTTTTTGGAATTAATTTGGGAGGCTTCTTGCATTTGGGCTTTTCAGCTTCCTTTATTACAAACCAAGCATTCGCAGCTGTGCACACCCCAAAACATTTCCTGGAAAACTGCAAACAAACAATGCTTCCTAGCAAGTTCTGCCAAGATCAAGCACCCTAAAGACCCACACTTAGACACAGATGTACAAGAAAATGAGGCTTCCCTCCATCAACCTTCCATGCTAAGTCCTTCCTTGCAGGCTCAGTGAATAACGTTCCAACAATGAATATAACAGGACATTTACTTCATATAAAACAAGGGCTAAACAGATGATGTAATTTGAAAGGCATGTGACTAAGGATATGGTGATCTTCAGAAGTAAACTTGTCTCATTTAATCACACATTTGTTTCTGGGGGAAAAAAAAAACAAAAAAACAAAAAACTTTGAAGTGTTTTTGCTGGTGGAAGGAAAAGCTATTTTCTTTCATCGTTTATTTATACTTTTAGATGGCGAGCTAGAAATACTTTTCTGCAAGCATCTGCAGAGGAAACAAACTTGATAACATAAGTGTTCTTGCCATCTGTACGTACTTTGCACATTGTCATATAGAGTCACTTTGATAGCAAAACAAACACAAAACTGCTGTGTTTTGCAGGTTATGTAAAATGCTCAGCCTGTCGGTGCAGTTCAGCAGTGCCCTCATCCACACTGAAGGAAAGATGTCAATGTGACTTTGAAAGGAGCGTTTGCAGGAGGTAGGAAGGACTATCTGTGAAGCTAAACAGTCACAGCAGTTTAAGACGTATTTAGGCCTTCTCACTTGCGCTAGGCAAAATTTAGGAGTGCAGTGAGCCATCTGCTTCTGCACAGAATGGCCTTTAAACAACGCTTGACTCATCCTCAGGAGCTTTTTCTGATGGGAAAACAGTTTATACCACCTGAGGGTATTGTCTTCTGTTGTTAGAGAAGTACATTCACTGCTTTCTCCTACGCAGCCATGTAGGTAGCAAGATCCTTGGGTAGTTTGCTGCTTTTTGCCATCTTGGCCTGAAATCTGCATCTTGCATTTCTGCTATAAACAGTCTGAGGGCTACCTCATCTTGATTCTGACCCTAAAAGCATTCAAAATCAAAAACTTAAGAACCAATAGTTATAACTGTTTCACTGGATTCTGGCACAGCCTGCACGTTCCACCCTTTCTATAGAAGTGAAACCTCTTCAGCACCACGCTTTTTTTCCCTCTCTCCACACTCACAAGTGGGCACTGATACCACACTGCCTCCTTGGAGAGCACACACTCAGGCTTTCTAGCAGCTCCTGGTCCTCTCTAGTCAGGCTGCAATCTAATTGAGCAGCCTAGAAAGCCCTACACACCCTTCACAGAAGCCATAAGCACTACCAGCAAGGCAGGAGGGGTAGCATAACCCAGAGTACCTGTACAGCATCTCTGCTTTTGTGATACAGAATTTCTACATTAAGAAAGAATTAAAAAAAAAGTTCTCAGTTTTCTGTAACACTTGAACAAAAAATTTCTTGAGGAAAAATATACATTTTTTCCTCTAAAAATGATACATTATATAAACATCGATCAAGTCAGATTAAGCTTCATAACAGAAAAGCTACGGGTATAGTTGTTTGATAACAGGCTGGGAATCTCCTAGACTGAAAGTAGAAAAAAAAAAACCAACCCTTCACAGTCTCATAAAGAAGATATTAGAGGAGAATTTATGCACCTGAGATTACTCTTACTCAAAAGCACAAATTGTGTCTTTCTGACTTAAGGCTAAGGAAGGAAGGATGGCGGGTAACGTATGCAGCATTTAGGATGAACAACCAGTGAACAATATGTACTCTGAGAAAAAAATATATATGTGAAGAATACATTTGAATAATGACAAGGAGTCATTCCCCCACGCACACTCCTTTCACTCCAGAAAGAACTTACAATACATGCCTGCCATTGGGGGGAAACTTGGTTCAGCTTGCCTGTGTTGAAAGAGCACATAAAAGCTGACAATCGGGTAATGAGAGAAAGATGGCCTTTCTATGAAGGATACTGAGAGAGAGCTTCTGCCTTCGTGAACAGTGAGAGAAAGAGAAACAATCAGTAAAGGAACAAGGAACGTGTGATGTGGAAAAGGAAGGAGCTCAACAACTTTGCCTTGGAGAATGCAACAGAAATGGTTGTTTGTTGGAGATAGTCACAAATAATGTAAATTTCTGCAGCAGAATCATGGAATCCCAACAACAAACTGCAGAGCAACCTCATGAGGTGAAGAACTGTGAGCATTTTCATACAGACATAAACAGGAAAGATGGGGAAATGCACAGTTCCAAATACAAAGCCCATGCTGTATGACTCACATTATGAATTATAAATTCATGTTTTTCACATTCAAAACACAAAATTCACAGATAACATTCTACCATGTTAATGAAGAAGATGATACAGTAAAGCATTAACATCTCCGTACAAGCAGGAAGAGTAATACCTCAAACAGAACCTTTTAAAGAGCAGAAGTATCAAACTCAAAAAGAAGATCTCAAGATCTCTAAATACAGAGATCTAAACCTAAAATCTGAATCTCAATCTCAATTTCACAACTTGGGAATTTATACAGTTAAAGTAACACTAGACATTAAGCATCAGTCCTCTGTGCACTGACGTAAAAAACTCAGCAAACATATTACAGACAGGTTTATGCTCACAAGAAAATACAATTCACCTGAATGCTGCATTATAATACATTCATCTGAATGCTGCAACCTAATTCAATATCTGTCACAAGGAAGAAAATTACTATGATTTTTCAAGTTCATCATCAACCCAACACTACGTAAGGATCAGCATCCTCTGCCTACAGAAGATAACAGAAGATAAATGCTTCATAGACAACAGAGAGAGAGTTTTCAATACAATAATTCACTGTCAGGATAATACTTCATTGCGTGCATCTAAAATGTGAGACGGGAAACAGATAGATACTCTATTGCATGGTACCGCCAGGGGGACAGGACTTCTTTGGGAACAGAAGCAGCTTTGTGATACAGCCTTCTATATCTGAGAAAACTCGTGTTTTAATGCACTCAGTCAGACAACTTAATGCAAAACATCTTGAGAAACACAGACCGTATGCTTGAGAGGCTGAATGTAAGGAACGGGAAATGAATCCTTCCAAAGTTCAGTCGCAACAAAACTGTCAGCAATTACGTACCTCGTATTTATTAAACATGTCACTGTTAATGTCAAACAACTCAAAGATACACTCAAAAAATAAAAATGCAGGTTTTATTCTTTAGACAAAATGTCACATTCTGAGGAATAAAGAAGCGTTTAACAACTTAAAGGCATCTTTGCTTGGAAAACTAACTTCCTGTGTTTATTTTTTAGTGAGAAAAGGATAACATCTTAGTACATCATAGAGTTCCCTACTGAATGCCAGCCATCTTTGCTTCTAGATGTCTTCCCTCACCAGAAAAGAGCACAAACCACATCATACCAGAAAACAGATACTAATCATATTGTTTCTCAAGTATAATTTAAAGCTCTCATATAACAAAGGCAAATTCAGCAAAACACTCAGAGCCTAAAAGCACTGTTTGCATTTTGAAGAAAGGCTATATGAGATAATTAGACAACAGGATTTATTACAAAGAACATATGTTTGAGGGTGACAGAGAACTATTTCTGAGCACTAGTTCCACTGAACAGGGCCACCGCTCTTAACCACTAAAGCAGAGACAGATTTTGACTGCTCAGGCAACAAACACAAGAACTCAGCTTTCAGATGTTGAAATAGCTGCAGAAGTAGGCTTAAACACTATTACACCTTCAGTTGTTATGACGCATGGAGGAAGAGGAAGTGCAGTTTCACAAATTCACCCCAAAGCACTGCTACGGCCTGTGTTCCCCATTTTGCACACCACTGAGAGCACAGCTGAGAGCACTGGGGAATTTGCGAGTGAGAAAGTAATGAAGTAATGCTTCCTATTTTGTTGGCCTACAGCATCAGAGTCAGATGGTGGTGGTACAGCAGTAGAGGCTGAACCTTCCCACCAATATCTCATTACATTTTCATTGCTGTACAACAGATGGCAGCAGAGGGGCAGTCTGTCTGACATGGGAGTGCATGTAGAGCAGGGAGGTCAAATTTAGATTCCTCCAAGAGGAAAAAATTGCCCCCACTGACATTCATCAACCCTTGCTGAGTGTTTACAGAGACCACAGAGCGAGTGTGAGCACAGTGAGGCAGTAGGTGATGCATTTCAGCAGTGGTGACAGAGGGTCACATCTGCTAGTGCAGATATTTACAAGTGAGGCATGCCAGCTGTGTATCTTCACCAGCAATGATGGTGACCATGCTGAAAAGCAGTGCTTTGTAGCTGAGAATTTTCTCTATGAAACAGTGTTATTGTGCTCTTTGTATCTGCGTATTTTCCATGAAAATAAATAGGAGGCATTACTTTTTGGAGTGACTCACACAAAAAAAAACTTCAAAACGGCAAAACCTGAACCTTCATGATAGAGGCTGAAGGAGAACTATAAGACCATAAAACAGCAACATAACGGTTATGCATTTAATTACACTGCAAAAAATTAAAAATATATATATCCAATGTATCTCAAAAAGTACCAGTTATTTTACCAGATGGATTCACAGCTCCGTGTATCACCGTCAATAATTGTTAACTTTTTTTTCACTGTATTATCACCGTGTGTGCATGTTCTTTAGAGCTCTTTTTAAGAAACGAGAAAGCGATCTATCAACTTTGAAAGCTTACGTATCTGTCTGTTAGTGCGGACACAATTGCAGCAGCCCTAGGGGCTACAGCAAGCCTTTGAGTAACAGGTAATAGAATCAAAGATATCTGTAGTGCAAAGCAGAGCCAAAGCCTACAGACATCACCATCTCATGATTCACTCTGAGATGCACAAGGAGTAACACATTGTAGACCAGAGAATGAGTTCTTTGTGGCAACCGACGTTGCACCAATGTGATAGTCTTCAACAGTACATGGCAGGGTAGGGTGGGGAGAGGGCTGTAACAGATCACTGCAAGTAACTGCACAGAACAGAGGTCCACAGATGGTTTTAAGATTCTCAGTCTCCTGCTAAAATACTTGATGATGCCTAATATCTTATTCTCTTTTGCTGATGATGACTGGCAATTAGGGGAGAGAAAAATCCAAATAAAAGCACCGCAACAAATCACCAACTGGAGCTGGACAAGCTGAATTTGCTCTGAGGTTTGGTTAACAGTCAGACTGTTGAGACCATGCAGATACCACTGTCTTTCTGGTAAATGCAGCTATGACAGGCACTTTGTAGATAAAATTATCATTTGGAAAAAAGTCACCTACTCCTTTTAGAAGTCTGTCTAGACACCAGAGGAGAATTAAAAATCTTACTTACATAAAAGCAAAATAAGTTAGAATTTATTCTTTTGTGGGGGAGGGTGAAGACTAGGGTTGGGGATTAATAATTAATATTTTAAGAGAGGATCAAAAAGGGTTCATGTAATTAGCCTCCTTCATTTAATCTAATGCTGAACTGGTTTGTGAGCGATTGGATGGTTCTGCTCTCCTATTCCTTGTTTGCTCAGATCTCTGTCCTAATGCATTCACTTTTATTTTCAGTTCTATTTTGGGGGATATACTTCTATACATCTTTTTAAAAAATACGTTATCCCCCTTATCCAAAAAAGTTACAGGACAAAACCCAGGAGTTGTTTTATGCATGCAGACCTGCTCAATTCTAGCATTCCAAAATGGATAAGCATAAGGCAGAATAAAAATCTTTTAAGGTAGATATTAATTATCCCACTTAATCTAAAATTGTTTTTCCAAATTTGAAACATGCACTGAATCAGAGTGGCAGAAATGGGCTCTAACCTCACGAGGTTTTCCAAATATAACACAGCCCTGGGTCTGCCATATGGTTTTCACCAGGGAGGTGCAACAAGGAAATGTAATCTTTTGGAAAAATCAGAGATACAAGTTACCAGTTGTAATTAAATAGCCCGTGGAACTTCTAATGA
The DNA here is from genome assembly GCF_951394365.1 of Tetrao urogallus. Classification (NCBI taxonomy): domain Eukaryota; kingdom Metazoa; phylum Chordata; class Aves; order Galliformes; family Phasianidae; genus Tetrao; species Tetrao urogallus. The sequence goes on along the minus strand of NC_136822.1, from coordinate 10,688,165 downwards.
AACTGCACTCATTAGTGATGCAGCCAACCAAGGCAATTAAGCCTTTTTACTATTCTGGTAGCTCGAAGACTGATTATGGCATTCTGTTTTCTTCCCTTTTTATAATTTTGCCTTTAACAATTATAGCAGCTGCAGTAACCCAACCCAAAAGAAAGACGTGTAAGCTAATCAACTTCAGTTCATATTGCATATGGCTTTTAATTATGCAAGATACTTTAATTCTTCACAAGGACCAAACATTAAAAAAGGAAAGATAAAAGACGAATTATTCCTGGAACATAAAACGGACAGACTTTAGGTGGCAAAAAGGGACAGAAAAAAAAAAAAATCAACAGTACTTTCAAATTGTTTTTAAAAGTAATTTTTGATCCTGCAATGAATGAAAAGAGTAACAGTGATTTAAATTATTTGGCAATAGACTTTAAAAAGTCTGTTTTCTTTTAGGAAGAATAAAGGTGTACATGCTAAACACTAAAGAACACATTAACTTCATTAAGGTAGTCATTACTATTACTTGAAATAATATTCAGCTAAGTCTAGACAGAAAAGCTATAAAAAAAATCAGTGGGAAACTTTAAGAAAATATTAATTCTTAATTTGCTGTTAACAGTGTAATTTCTTATCAGGCAGCAAAATATATGAAGATTGTATTTTTAAGAGCAAAAGGGAGAGGCATTCCATGACAACTATTTTACGGGCTACAGAATTCTAATTTACTTCAGTCTGATGGAAATTACAATGAGGTTATAGTTACCTCATGTAAGGACATCCACCCTTTCTTTGGTCTGCACAGGCAGGCCTCTAATAGGACGCAAGGCCAGTTGGAGAGTTGTCAAATACTTGTTACTAAGCCATTTTCATGCATCTCAGTTTACGCAATGCAGTAAAATATAATAATATATCCTATGCAAGGCAAATGTACTTTCAATTATTACTGTGTTGAAATGGTGAATGAGGATAGTCTACTAAAAGAAGGACTTGGAAAATACCTAGAGATAAATGCATAAGTTACATAATTAGACAACTGTATTAAGATGTAGATGTTCCTGAGGCTGCTGTGTACATAGACACAAAGATGGCCAGATGTCTCATTACATATCTTGTTATCAAACTGAAGGTGTTCACAGCAATTAAATCCGTAAAGCAACAGCTATGGGCAGAAAACAAAAGCTCAGCATCTGAGCCTCACTTTCAGATGATTAAGCAACCTGGAACATTCAAAGGCTTATGCGAAACAGAAACTACTACCTTTAAGAGAAACAACATTCTTTCAGCACAAGAGACTGACAGAAATCACTGGTCTGCAATCAAGAGACATTTTAAGAACTACAGTCACAACCCATTTCCATTAACAAAAATAGTTGAAGTAATGTAAAGTTACTGCATTGTAGAACTAACCATACATTAAATGCTTAATTTTAGGTTAAGACCTCGATGCTTCAGAGAGGCTTGGGTCATGAAATAACCTGAACCAACACATCAGATAAGTTTTACTCTACAATTACCAAGAGACTTAAAGCTATTTCTTGTGTTAGTATTGCCTAAAGTTTTCTACCTATCCTTTCTTTCTCTCTTGCCCTAAATTCTAATAGTATGAAATTACATTCAGTTCTAATTAAGCCACCCTAAGGCTTACAAACTCAAAGTTTTATGTTTTTTTTCTTTTTAATAGGTAAAATTGCTTCAATTTCAAGGGCCTGATGTTTAAACAGAAAACATTTTCTTAAGCCCTCAGCTCTGCTTGTAATAAGGAATATCAAATATTTGTGGAATTAACTGGTCATTGCTCTTCACTTTCAACTGCTTGGATCAAAGTCAATTAAGGTGTGCTCACAGCTTGAATAGTGCTGTAATACAAAGCATATATGTTTTAAAATACTGTAAATTTTCTGGAAGCTAGAGTAGAACCATGGACCAGATGAGGTCTTCACACTGCGAACGCCAAGTTAAAGCAGACAGTTTCTCTAAACATAGATCGTAGCAATAAATACTGCAAAGAGGACTTGGAAATTTTATAAAACTGTTATAGTAGAGAGTTTCAGAGGAAAAGGAGTAAGAAATGTGACTTGTTAACTGTGATCCTTAGAAAATAAAGTTTTACTCTGTTTTTCCACGCTGAGATTAGAACAACTTGTCTATACACCTAATCTAAAAATTCCAAGAAAAGAAAGAAAACAAATAATAGATAAGTAACATGCAGAAAGGACTTCACAGATATGCTGAAGGAAATCTGGAATTTCTCTTTCAACTGATTAATGCAATGAGATCACTTCATGAAATAATATTACAATACAAAGTCCAGGATTCCAAGTACCTATGGAAAAGTTCTGCTGGACTAAATATATCTCACGGGAGCAGGCCCTCATTGAACAGCTAATTAATCCTACACCTGCTCAACTTCAAAGAATACCAAAAGAATCTCTTCCTTTGGAGAAGGCTCTATGCCAAACAACAAGCTTATTTCTGCCCCACAAGTGTAAGAGCAGAGAAAGGACGGGTCACAGCTCTAAATACTAAAAATATAACTCCCTCCTAAGCAAAGCTTTTGCCTTGAGAAGGCAAAGTGTAGCAACTGCACAGCATCTTACTCTGCACTTTATTGTTGCACCTTTCTCAAACTGTATGAAGGAAAGTGAGGTAATGCAATGGGATTGGGAAGTAGCAGAAGGCCTTAAAAGAATAGATCAGAAAGAAAAAGTTATCACAGCATCTGAGAGAAAGAAAATGAACTGCTGAATATTTCTGATCAGGTATCTTTGCCCTGTTTCATTGCACTCGCTCTCACCATTTACTGTTCTGCATTAGCCCACAAGCACATAACCCACCCTGGCAGCTCACTGTAGACCAAGATGTTCACACACACACACACACACACAAAAAAAAAAAGAAGTGACAGTCTCCTCCTTCTCTTCCCTTCACCACACCAGCATATACCCAGCAACAGCTTTCTACAATGAAAAAAGTAAAATGAGCTGAAGCATATATCTTACTGACGTGAGTGATTTATAGCCTCAAGGAGGGATAAAATGATCCATGACTAGAAGTCAGTCTTTTTATTAGAAATGATGATTCCCAGTCATGGTGTTTTTTAGTTATGTGCGTAATTAATGTCAGCTTGTGAAAGCTGCCAGTGATGCTCATCACCAGTGGATGTTCTTATAAAACATGTGTGGATTTGAATGCAAGATGAACTTTTTCTTCTGCTCTGGGATTCAACACAAGTTTGTGAATAATGCAAAACTGAAAACAAAAAATAATGAAGAAACAGCTATTTGCCTAGCAAAGAAGAGAGACAAGAATGTAGCATACAAAGTAAAGTAACTAAAACAGGCCCAGACTTCTCTATGCAGTACATGATTGTGTAAAGCTCTGTTGGTTTTTAATTTAGAATATATTTGCATACAAGAAATTCAAAGGTACTTCACTGACAGCATCAGAAGCAGCAAATTCCTTGCCTGCTCCCTCATCACAATAGCGAGAGACAATACAAGAAGCCTTCTCTGCAGAGCTCTGGCTTGGAGACAGCATCTCCCCTACTGAGGAATGAAGTCAGTCTGGAGACTACATCTTTCTTGACTTCAGCATGACATGCAGTAACTTGACTTTTGGTAGCGTATTCAAATCTAAGCACGCATTAATTAGCTGAATTGGCCTCATACCCAGTTTTCAACAATAACGTCGGTCACTCTGAAAGTAACGCCTCCTATTTCTTTCTGTTAAAAATACAACAGATATAAAGAGCACAATAACACCATGACAGAGCAAATTCTCAGCTATGAAACACTATTCTCAACACAGTCACCACCATCAGCTGTGCATTTTCATCAGTGATGAATAACAGCCTGCATGCTGTGCTCGTAGCAATCTACACCAACAGAGGTGACTCACTATTGCTGCTGCCACTGTAGAAAGGCATCATCACCCACCACCTCACTGAGCTCTCATCCACTGGGCTCCATTAAGACTCAGAAAGCATTAAAGAATGTCAGCGGGGGAAATTTTTTCCTTCTGGAGGAATCCAATTCTGCATCTTTGCTTCATCCACACTTACATGTCAGACACCATTCTGCCAGACTGCGTCTCTACTGCTGTCAGTGAAATGTATTGCAATTATTGGCAGAAATTTTCAGCCTCTACTGAATGGTGGCAGTATCGCCACCATTCACCTCTGATGTTGTGGGAGAACATAATAAAATAGAAGGCATTACTTTGGAGCAGCCATTGTATAAAGGTAGTTATAAATGTTATCTTGTTTATCATCAGGTGGTAAACAATTTTGGTAACTGCTGGGAACACTATCTACTTTGTATCACATTACTGCAATAGCATTATACCATTTCAATTCATTAATCACAGAATATCCCAAGTTGGAAGGGACCCTCAAAGGCCCTCCAAGTCCAACTCCACACAGGACCACCCAAAAATCAATCCTTCCAGCAGCATCCCAGAGCTCCCTGAACTCCCGCAGCTCGGGGTCGCGCACACTGCTCTGGCAGTTTGTCCTACCTCCACCGCCCCGTGGTGCAGAACCTTTTCCGAACCGCCTCCTCCCCTCTTCTGACACAGCTCCACGCCGTTCCCTCGGACCCGTCACTGCCCCCAGAGAGCAGAGCTCAACGCTGCCCCTCCGCTCCGCGTGAGGAGCTGCAGCCGCCACGAGGGCTTCCCTGAGCTCCTCTGCTCTGGGCTGAGCACACCGATCACAGCACTCCATCAAGCACTTTGTTTTTGCTTTCTTCTTAAAACCACTACAACATGCAGAGTAGCCTTTTCCTGGACTAAATACTAGTTTCCTTGGAATTTCTTTGTATTATTAAAAGCATACCGCACAAAACCAATCAATAGTAATACTCCAAGAAGAGAAGTGCTGCCAATGGTTATGTTTCCAAGTAATATTTCTTTTCATTCTGCATTGCCCATTGCCTTTTGAATTTATCAAAATATTTGCTTTTGGGAATGGCTTTACTCAGTGCCTCGTGGATCACCAATTACACATTAAAGAACAAGGTCATAAAATATTGATAAAATCATTAACTACAGTTTTCTTCATTTACCATGGCTAAAAACACATGCTGCTGTGATCTCCATTTGATTCCCTGGGAAATAAATTATTTCAAGAACAGCATTTAATTGCTAGTACACTTCAAAAAATGAATGAAAGAGTACCCATTCCCCAAAATTCAACTTTCTGCTCATGTATTTTCCTCACCAGTATCCTCTGATGATCTGATTGAATGTCTCAGGCCCAAAGCTTCAGTTCTGTGGGCGTGCTGTATGCCTGAAATAACACAGGCAGCAACTGGGGCTGCAGCTCCTCGGGCCTGCCAGTAATTAGGCTCTTTACAAGATTAGAAAGTGCTGAGTTGAATTTCTTGATGATCTCAAATGTCTTTCTATTCATCCCATCACACTAACTGAGGAGATGTTGCCATGAAACTGTGTTTGAATTACGGATTTGATTCTATATTCAAGGGTCATGATTTCTTTTTCAGAAGGTTACTCAAGAAACCTTTTCTTTCTGAGCAAAATGTTTTCTGCGTTTTGTAGCATCCAGACTAAATCTTCAACACACATGTAACAACACCAACAGAACTCCACAAAAGGAAAGCAAAAAAGGACGGGATTACCTTTCTCCCATGCAAAACTGGTGCAAATTCCTGCTGGCAGAAGGTTCTGGAAGTGCCAGAACCTTCAGTGTGTGATGGCTGGGGGTAGAGCAGGTCGGTTTCCCAGAGGAAGAAATGAAGGGTCAAATTACATTTCTCACAGAGAGGAACTGTCAGATAGCAGGAGAAACCAGCGGCTTTGGGAAGAGAGCTAGATGCAGATTCTACTGATACTGCCTGACACATGGGACACCACTTTTCCACATGTGCAGGAGATCTTCCTCTACTCCAGCACCTTCAATAATAACAACAGTACTGATAAATTATCCTGACGCTTCAGTATCCTGATAAAAGCAGAACTGTTAACTAACTTGACAAGACGTCAAATAAAATCCAACAGAAAGCACAGCTGTTTAGTGCAAAGAACGACCTTTCCGCTGCCTTCGGCATTGCCAGAGCAGGTACAGAAGAACCACAGACCCCTCCCAGCTCTCCGCGGAGCCTGCAAGCAAGTTCAGCCAGGAAGCACTGCGCAGCCACACACTGCAGAGGAGTCACCCAGCACAGCCTCATGAAAGCTTGCAGGAGTTGCCTATGCAGGCGTAATTTTCTTTGCCTATATAATTTATTACCTAGGTTGTTTTCCTAACCTCATTTTAAATCTGGTTGGAGACTTTCAGCATAATTGACGAGCAGATACTTTGTTCCCCCATTGTATTGAAGTTGTTTTTCTCAGTTGGCTTTCAGAGCTCCTACTGAGTTGTTAATGAGCTGTCAATTATTTGTGCAAATTGGGAGGCAGGCTCTAATAGGTGGCCGCTGGAAGAGAAGCATTTCCTCAAATCTTATGAAATGCAATATTTAAAATTAAGGACTCTTCACTGATGATGTGAAGTAAAGCTTTACTTTCATACAAAACCTACTGTATACAAACGGAGTGTAATTAAAAAAAAAAAAGATGACAGTCAGATAGCTAACTCAGCAGATATTCATAGCAATATTTTGAAGAGAAAGAATGGTAGAGAACACTCTTTGCTAGAGAGATATCTGGGAGCCCGCTGAAGCGGGTGGAAGTTAAACTTGCTTCACCAGGACTGGAAACACCAGGGTGCTCCTGTACCCATTGCCACCGTGCAGTTCCGTGAATACTGGTAACACGGGCAACATTCTGAGAGCATAGAAACTGACATGAAAAACGAGAAAAATCATGTTCTGTCTTTTTTCCTCTTGATTACCCGCTGCATTTACAAGGCAAAAGCGGTAATTTTAATCACAATGACTACTTTTAAATCAGCCTATTTGAGGAAAAAAAAATATCTAAGTTTTAATTATGCAGACACTTAAGAGCAGCCTATGTAAAGTGCTTAGGTTTATCCACAGGCAAAGCCAGTACAGACTGAGAGCCTGGTATTTTTGCTGAGTCCCGACTCTTCCCCATGACAGGAGGACGGCTGCTTCTCTTTGACAGTCATCCCAACTCTCACATTCTGGGGAACATACTGAACAGGCATGAGTGTCCAAAAAACTGCATTGAGCTACAGGGAAACTCCAGACCTTTCCTAGCAAGTGTTTTGAGGAAGGAATACACAAAATATTCTGTTAATGCTTGCTTGCAACACCACAGTAACCTTTAGATATTGCAGATGATAATCGGGACATAGCATTGTAGAAGGGGAGAGATGTTTTAAGACTTCTGCTTTAACAAGGCAATGGAAACAACAGCAGAAATAAACTGCATGTTTTGTGGAACGCTTATAAAGCAAGATCCACACATACCAGATGGAATTCGCCTAGAATATGACAGACAGCATCTAGGCATTCACCCTTGTGTTTCTTATCTGCGTGTGCAGACTTCTCCGATTGTCCTTACATTCCACAGCAATCTTTGGGATAAAAGGAACATTTGGAGGAAATAAAAGATCCCCCCACACACCAACGACTAACAATGGAGGGACAGTGGATGGTAGATGACATGAAGATTGCCAAATAAGGCTGTGCCTGTTGGGCAGTCATGGGGGATGGACAGGATGATGAATATGTAATACCTGTGAAAATATAACCTACTCACGAACGATCAACTGGTGGAGCACTCTTGTAGCACCGATGCTACCCGAGCACTGCCAATAAAGAATACCTTGCTTAACAGTAATGAAACTTCACTATTAATCAATGTGTAGACGCTTTCTTCAAATGAGAAGAGGAGGGAAAATTAGGGTAATTTCACCAGATGCTGCGTTATCAAGTACAAAGAGAGGGTAGAATACAAGGTGGAGTGACAAGGGTTAGAAATCTCAGAGGATTAGATTATAAAAAATTAAAGCTGCTTTTTTTTTTTTTTTTTTTTAAAGGTAAGAGAGTACACAGCGTCATTTTCTTCACATATCTTTTTACCCAGATACATGTATGGGCAATGCAGAAGCAACACACAACAGAACCTTCTTGACCAGGGCACAGACCCCGCACCAGATGCCAATCAGAATTTAAATCAGCAAGGTAGCAAGCAGGAGTTGTTGCCAAGAGCTGTTCCAGCTTTACACCTGTCTTGTTATAATGCCCTGTGCCTGAAGGCTCCAGCTCTTCTGCCAATAATTTAATTCCTGTCTAAGCAGAGTAGAAGTCAAGGACCAGGTGCTCCATCCCTTGCAAGGGGCTCCAGGTTAGTGCCGATGGAGAAGCCCAACACCTTTGAACAGCTGCTGCACATGTTCCACCTCGTCTCTAAAAAAACAATTTTGTTCTCCAGTTCTAGCTCCCTCCTCACTACCTTTTACAAAACGTTCACTTGAGGAGACACAAATTAAATGCCCCTTTATGTCAGGAAGGTTTATTTCAGCAACATCTGCTGAAATTTTCTGTTTAAGAATACAGATCCTCCACCTAAAGACATAAATAAAGCTTTCAAGATGCTGAAATGAGGACAAATGTAAGCTTGCAACAAAATCTGAAATACCAAAAAACAAACAAACAAGCAAACATACAAGCTAAGTGTATAGACCATCTACTGATTTATAAGTACAGTGGTGTTAATTCATACTAAGAGAGAAACTTTGGGATGTAAGCATACAATTGTAAAAGAAGCAGAAATGTGCAGTCCATGAAAGAGCTGAGGGACGAACTACATTTCTTTATTGCTATTAAAACATTACAAAAGTTATTACCACCCTATCTGTATCACAATCAGACCCAGAAGTCTCAGGTGACAGAAATGGAAGTGAAGTAACTTGCCTATGGGCAAACAGATGATGAACAGAATTAAAATCCAGATCTCCCGGGTCTCAGACATATCCTTATAATTACTGTTTTTCTGCTGATACCATCTGTAATGCTTAAAAAGTCACCTCCACTGGGGAAAGCGTTATAGTGAAAGAAGGTACGTTATTATAAATTAATTTCAGGGCTTTTAGCATTTTTCCAGATTCGGTAAATTTTCCTGATGCTAAACATAGATTTCTAGGGGGAAAAGGATGCTTTCCTTGTGAGTTACAGAAACAGCATCTGGCAATGTAACACTGGAAACAACAGACACTAACAGCACCTTCTCAAAAACTTGCACATTTAAATGGACTACAGATCTATTAAGTTTCCCCCGAACTTTCTTCTTAATTGGCTACACAAAAACAAATTTGAAGTGATAACACACCAGAAAACGTGCCTGTAGGAGTACTTCTCTTCTGATGGAAATATGAAAAATAGACCCACATGACCTTTTTTGCAATCTTCTGCTGTACTTCCAATGTTTCACAATTCTATTATCCATCGTAAAACACACACAGATGCTCACAGGTAAGACAAACTTATTCTCTAAAATACTTTAAAAATATATCAAAATAAACCACCACAACTATTTTTCTTTGTTCAATGAAACATATGTCACAGTGTGCTCTATGCATTTTAGGAACTGAGGAATCAAGAAGATGCGCAGCATCCTCCAAGACACTAAAAACAGAATTTTGTGTTCAGTTATTATTAATATAGTCTATTCAGCTTTAGCGCTTACTTAGCACTTCATTTCTCAAAACCACTAAGATAACGGTATCTCAGGATCTATTAAAACTGAAAAGCATTTTTCTGATCCCAAGATTGATAAGGTCTGACTGCTGGTGTGCTCTGTTGTACGGACTTCCTCATCCATAATGCTGACAGAGATGGGCTGACATTTGAGCAATACGAAAACCAGAGCTATTAGAACTGAAATATTTGAAACAAAAGGCGAACAGATTTCTCCTTGTTTGTCATCCTGTATTTAGGAGTACAGTCTTGGCCTCACTGAAGTCAGGATTTCCTCCAAGATAATATAAAGTGCACTGCATATTCTCTACTAACAAGAATCAAAACATGGAAATCAGCAGTAAAGATATACATGCACAACTCATGACAGTTTGCACTTTTCCATCAGCTTGACTGGAAACCAGTGATAAAGATTAGTTATCATTGTGTAAGAAAAGGAAAAACTCTGTTAAGTATTACTTTGAGTTTACTGCAGTATAACTAGGAATGGAGCACAAAATACTGTTTCTTCAAACATGCCTCGTTATGAAAAGATTTCTTTTCTACCACATGGATTCCTCACTGCAGTATTTTCTAAGTGAATTACACAGCACACAGAACTGAGCTTGATGACTTCCCATGGAAAAGTAGTCAGAGTACATTTCAGTAGGAAGGTGATTAAATTCCCCGATTGCCTTAAACACTAAAAAACACATGCAGTGAATAGCTGGTTTCATGACCTCTAAACAGCAGTACACACCTGCAGATTTTGCACAGACATATCAGACAGTGAATGAAAGGGACAAGTCACAGTGTTGATTATTTTTTAAATATTAAGCGTTATGTTGTTGGTTTTTTTTTAGCTCAAATAAAACTTCATTATACAGAGTTCATTGCATTATGCTGCAATCAACTATGACTGATTTTGTTCTGTGAATAACTAGCAGAATTAAACAAAGCAGCTGGCCTAGTGGATGTGACCTTTGAAAACCAAACTCTGTATATTCCCCCAAACAGCTGATGTTATTTTATTTCAGTAACCTTTGGAAAGAAGTCCACACAGCATCATGACAGTACTATAATTCTCACAGAGAGGTCACTGGCCTGATCCAGTGCCACTGCTTGTGCTTAGGAATCCTCTGTGCCCATCGTCCCCTCCTGTAGAGCAAGATTTAATCTAGCACCCTCACAGTCACATCTCCACCTCTACATGTTTCCACCTTCGCATGCCCATGTGGCATAAAAGTGTCAGGAGTGCTATACAAAAAATTTGCTTTTGTGGAAGCATGCTAAAATTCATTACTAAGAGAAACTCCTTTCTGAAATGAAACAGAAAGATATCTCTGCTACATTCATGACATGGGTTTGTTGTACTGAAAACATTTATGTAGAAACTGCCTGTTTTATATTTGACTTTTTATAAAATAATTATTCCCATATACATCACAATTTTATCCCCTGGTCTGTGATATATCTTGAAGAGTTGCGTAAAGGTCCAGCAGGAGATACATTCCCCTCATAGCAGTAGAGTGCTTTACTTCTAGGTTGCATTGTGCCCATCAGCAGAGCTGGGGAAAAGCCCAGCTGCCTGCTCTCCCAGTACTAAGAGATGCTTGGTTATATTGCTATCAAAATCCCTCTGTACCCCCTCCCTCCCCCCCCCCCCCCCCCCCAATAAAAAAAAAAAAATATATATTTTTTGAGCAAATCAATAAAGCATCAGCTCAAGGTTCTTTATCAGTATAGGATAAAGCATGAGACCAGAACTGTTTCTCCTGCCAAGCTATGGGAAGGAGACAACCTCAGCCAGGGTTAGTGGGCCACAAAGTAGTCCTGCTGCTTTGGATCCCTGTGGTGCCCAACAAAGAGCAGGAAAGACAGTGACTGTATTGCAAAAGCCTCCTCCTGGTGCAGCCATCTCTCCTCATCACAAAGCACAGAAGTTAGAGAGATGGATCAGAAGCACTGGGGGACAGGCAAAACACCACAGCATCCATTTTGCTGTCTCCAGCAGCCTGCTACTCCAGACAACTGCCTGTCTTCCTAGTCCTGACTGTAGAGATTACATAAACCCTCTGCATCAGAATGGAATCCTGTTCTTTAAAAGCAAATAATGCTGGTTCTTCATGTTTGTCATAAAAGCAGGTGTGCTAAATAAGCACAGCATGTTCTTCTATCTGCCAACCAGCAAGTACTAACCTCATGCCAAACAAAGATACCATCTGTACCAGAGCAGTATTTTAAAACATGTGGAAGTGACATTCTTGCTATCATTTTTATCATTTATGACAGGAAGATCTTTAATATAAAATTCCATTTTAAGAAATCAATACTCTTAAATAACTAAGCTTTCAGGTCTTTCAATCACAATGCAAATAACCTACCATTAACTTTACAAATGAGAATCAAGTTAAAAGGCTACTAGCAAATTACCAGTGAATCACCAGAATTTGCTTCAGGCACAGATATTATTCCTAAATTGTTGCCTATTCCTAAATTGCGATATATAGCTTTAGCATTTTTTATTGCTAATTTGTACTGGATTCTCATACTCTTCTAAAGAATCATTACAGAAGCAGATAATTTGTAGTGCTACCAATAGCTGTCTCAAGGTAAAGCTGCTTAGGTTGACCAAAAAGGATGCAGATCAAGAATAAGCCTTCTAAAAGAAATCCAAATTTAAGCATTGTTGCCAAGAAGAACTATTTAGAGAGAGAAAAATAGGAATCACTTAATAGGATAGAAAGCTATGCCCTGAAATACCTGACTCCAAAATAACGGCTCTCACGAATAAAATGCTGCCTTAATGGCATACTGCTAAGGACAGCCTTTCCCGCTTCTTAAAAATCCATTCACTTTATTCTACGTCATAAAAAAAAACATGTTGGGTCAGGCTGTACTTGGAAGTATTGCAAACAGTCCCACGGGTGTTCAAAAGAACTAAATTGTATTACAATGGACAATATAAAAAATTTACACATGCACTGAGATTTCTCATGCTGCTTCAATATTTGATCTGGTATGAAGCACATCCTAAATGTTACATCTGCTGTCAGTTATACAGTGAGCTGTGATAAATAAGAATAATTTATGAATGACAAAAAAAAAAAAAGATTTAAACAAAAACTAATAAAATCACAAATTAAGATGTGTTGATCATAAGTGATACTGAATTTATCTTCAGTAGCATGTGTTTTCATATTTTTCTTTAACTACAGTATATTTTCCCCTAATCTCATCTTTCCATTACGTAAGTCTAGACAATGTTCTCAAACTTGTAAAGATATACAGAAGTATAGAAATTCTGTTTAGTCTGAATTTAAAAACAGAAAACTATGTCACCTCCATTTTTATATCCTTAAAACCTAGACTGCAAAAATAAAGAGATAAGAAAAATCAATATTCCACTCAAGTGATACATAAATCTGAGTAACACCAAATACTGGAAGCCTATATTTACAAATGACTTATCTTGATAACAAAGTATAAATTATAAAGTGCAGATAGCTCTAAAGAAGTGTTCAGAAGAACTTCATAAAGAAAATATAGAGGAAAAAGTGGATCAGGGAATGAAAATAACTAACCAAACTCAGCTTATTGCTTTAGCTTACAAATCACCTCTTTTAGGAAAGAATTATCACAAGCCATTTAGCATAAATACATGAACCTTCAGTTCACACAGAAAGCGAGGAAGGCTATTCAAGTTTTACTGTGCTGTTCAGTCATAAATTACTTTAAATTTTGCTCACTGGTTTACATTTGTTTTCCTTAACTACTGGGTTTTCATCTAATTATTTCAAACTGTCTCACACAAAACTAATAGCAACAATAAGGAGCTGAAGCTGCACCCACTTTACCTGCACTAATACATACAAGCCTTGTCTTCTGGGAGGCTTCTAATTAGGACCTGAATAACCCCTCAGGTTCCAAGCATCTAATTGGTTTGGTTTTACTGAATACTAAAGGAACGAGGGACTGAGGTTGTTTTCATCTGAGCTGCCTGTATGCCAAAGGTACTAAAGCTACCCCCACCAAACACCAGACAGAATGGTCCCTGTTTGGTTGAATGACCTTTTCCAGATAGGTATGAAGATATAAAAGTACAAAAGACTCACAGAGGTGTGGATGCTCTTACAGGTGAAGATGTGACACAGGTTCAAGCTACTGCGGGCCAGGGTCAGCCTTTAGAAGCCTTCAGTGAAATTATAAAGGCAGTATAAATCAGCATTTGGTCTCCAGATTATAATTAATTTCTGCATTTCTAACCTAGACACATCTTTCCCTTGAGGCCACTCTTCTCTGGAGAGGATTTTTTGATGTTAAGAGTTCTATATATTGATGGAGGACTATTTCTAAAAGGTTCACTACAAAGGAAGATGTTGCTAAAAGCAGTGAGAACTTGCTGCCGTCATCTCAAGCATCTTTTGACTTGATTTATGAAACCATGCAAATGAGTCATTGTCTTGGCACAGCTCCTTTCTCCAGCTGTATGCATTCTAGAAATTATCCAACAGGAGCTGTATGTGCTGTAACACTACTGATTTACTCTGTACCCCATGCCCTGTTCATATGAGCTCCTATTTTTCAGCACCTGCTATTTCCTTCTCTACCATAGTGTTTGATAATTTTTTTTACCTCCTCCCACGTGCCCTGTTTGCTAGATACAAGGCTTACCAAAGGTTAGAGAAGAACTGGAAGGAGAAAGATGAGAGATTCAGGATAAACTCACGTACAAATCACAGACAACAACCAGCTTTTTGTGACAAATCACTGCAGAACAGAGAGATGAAAAACAACTGGCCTCTGTATTTAGACACTTCCCAAACATGTAGGGAGAAAAAAAATGCCTTAAGATATAGTCCCAAGTGCCCTCTTAAGAGACAGCCTTGAGAGAAATATCAATATTAGTAATTAATGTTTATCTGCATGTAGATTGACTTACCACTGACACACCAGAAACTTCAGTCAATTACAGCCAGAGGAGGAAAACGGAGCAGTAAAAATTGCAGAAAAGCTAAAGCACATTAACACAACAGTATCACTGATATCCCACTGGGCATGGAAGGCAGTCTGCACCAATAGGCACCTGAAGAGCTGGCTGAGCAGCTAGCACAGCAAGCACAGGTGAAGACTATTTAAATCAAGGGGGAAAGCCACTTGTGTTAGAGAAAAGTTGAGAGGAGGGGGGAAAAAAAAATACTTTTTTTTTGTTTTTATTTTTTGGTTTTTTTTGTTTAGCATCCAGAAAGTGAAGCAAGACAAAAAATAATTTCGCCAGTCAGTCTCTGGAAAAAATAGTAAGAAGGAAAAGCAGCTGAGCCACAACCTGCTGTTCCAGATTACTCAAAAAGTAAAACTTCTACTTTGAAGACCCATCAACCCCCTGAGGCCTACAAAGTAAATGTCCACAGCTGGGCAAGAGCAGCAGCTCCCTCAGAGCCCTGTGTGGTGAAACAGAGACTGGCTGCTCTGCACAGTGGTGCTGACGTTCAGTTCTCTAAAGTTTATAAAGCACTTTGGCATCTATTAAAAACAAGGTGTTGTATTCTGGATCATCATCTCCTCTATGGCAGTATGATACCTGCATTCAATAGTAAGCACGTACCACTATGGGTGGTATGATCTTGAGTTTAAATTTAACTGAAATTAATAGAAAGTGTCAGTATGATACAGTTCGCTTTTCTACTGCTGAATAATGCAGTAGAATGAAGAATGGCTCAGAGAAAATTCTTCAGACAAATTCAGTCTACGTTCTTGGTTAGGGTTCTTTTCCCACCCACCAATTCTTTTTCTTTTGTAAACATACCACTTGCTTTCTTCAATTATACTGAAGAAGGAACAAAGACAGAAAAATTGTGTCCAGTCTGTTTCTGCTTTGGAAGGTTATAATCTGCTTAAAATACAACTGAAACTTTTTAAACAAATATTAAGGTATGCCTTGAGCATAACTGCACAAAATGATCTCTAAGTACGATTTAGTGTCCAGAGGAGCCAGAACTATTAGAAAATTTAAGCTTGAATTTACAGAAATGCAGTAATTTTGTAAAATGAATGGCTTTGGAAAATGTGGATGAGCTTTAGTAGTCAAACTATGAATAACAAAATACTTTCCCTAAGTTTATGCAGTAATTCTTACTTCATTGATCAGAGATAATACACAGATGAACATCAAAATATCAGTAGAAACAGCATCTTCCTACAGCATACAGAATAGAAATGACTTTACCCAAGTAGCACAGCAGACATAAGGCCAATGGATGCTCCTTTATTGAGGGCTCATCTGGCTGACTGTTCAGCTTAACTTGCTAGCATCCGTTGGACTTGAAGTGACAGTGTTCAAAAGCTGATAAAGGAAAAGCAGTCTAAAACATCAACCCGTAATATGCAAATTAACAACTGTAATGATTTAAAATACAAGATTTTGCCATGTGAAAACCTGCTTGAGCTGTCTGCATCAAGCAGGAAACACTTCTGTCCAAATGTAGCAGGGTTATACATAAATTCAATATATCAAAATTAGTTAACATAGTAAGAGTAGCAACAGATAAATTAGATGAATATAAAAGTGGTAGGCCATAGAATGAGATCCAAATATATACTCCTGAACATCCAATACATCCAAAAATACATGTATTTTTTTGCACAAGCAGCGTATTTAATGCATTGTAATGCATTGCCATTTCTTCAGTTTAAAGATGCAGAACTAGTACTTGCAGAAGTTCTATTATGTGTGAACAGTCTAGTAGTTACACACCACATGCATAAGTAAAGGCAACTGGAAAAACTGATACCACGATACTCTCATGTATAATTTTTTTGTGCTCCACTATGGCCTTGTGACTCCAGAAAAACAAGAACTCCAATGTGTGCATGAGAACTGTTCTCCACACACAAAGCCATGTCCCCATCCAAGATCTGACAAGCACAAAAGACTCAATAGCCAAGCAGTAGGTAATATAAAGATCACAGTACTGCACTAATGAAACAGGTATGTCATTCCCACTGAGTTGATTTACTTCACAGTGCCAATGAATGAATTGCTGTGATTCCAAATGATGAGGAAAATTCAAATAAGGGAAAATGACTGGTGTTGCTGAAAAAGAGAATGGAGAAGAAAGAGGACAGTAGAGGACAGTGCTTCACACCAATCTGAAGAAAGAGTGGGAAAGCTGTGCCTACAGAGGAATATTTTGAGTGGGAGCAAAGAGTTGGCACTGACACTGCTCTAGTTGCAGGTTAAAGCTGTAAGCTCTACTGAATGTGCATTTGAAGTACAGTCACTTCTGAATATACAAACAGTGAAATCTACTGTTCACCCAAGATTTGTGTTTTGAGAATCTCCCATTTTGAAAACACATGAGAACGTTTGCAGCTATTGTAAAGCTTACTGTAAGTAGAACACAAAACCTTACATCCACAACATGTACGCTTGTGCAATGTAAATAAGTGCAGCTATCCCAGAAGATCATAGATTGAAACTCAATTCCACTGGAAATATTCTTGAAATGAGCTAATTACATATTCCCTGTTACAGATTTTAAGTCACTAAAGAATAGCTAATACTTCATGGCAAGAAAGATATTGTCCCTTGAGATTGACTTCCCATTGAAAAGAGCTTTGATTTATTTATAGCTACACTTATACTGCAAATGACACTGGGAACCCAAAAAAGCTGTTTGGAAGAATTGTTCTCTCCTATTAAATTAGTTAACTGGTTTAAGTCTTATTGCGAAAATAAAATGCTCAAATAAGTTTCTCTTATAACAGGGAATCCAAATACATTCAGTGATTAAACCTAGTGAGAAAATAATGACTACAACAAAGATTTCTTCTACAGTTCCTGAACGCCCCTTATGCCAAAAGAGATAAAGCAACCTTTACAGAGAGTAAGAGTGCTGTCCAAAAAAGCTTTTTGTGTACTGAAAGATATGCTTCCTGAAATGTTGTGAATGGACACTCAGTGTAGGGCTGAAGAACTGCAGAATGGCTGCTTGCTCTGTGGTATGGGGATCCTCTGCAGAGCTTATACTTTAGAACAAAGCGATTACTTACATAAATGCTGTGTTTTGTTCAGTATTTTTCACTCAGTATCCAGTATTCTCAAATGATGGTACTAATGCTCTCTCTATGAAGATTTTAATAATTTCCTTTCATTGAATAATCAGTATTTGGATATTCTTACAGAGCTGAGAATGCTGTGCAACATCAGACAGATTCCATATGAAATTGCACCTCTACTGACAAAAGTCCATCTGGAATGGAAAATGAGAAATGGAAGCCATTGGCTGCAACAAATGTCAAAACTTTTAACAATGCCACCTCCCTTTGGTTTTCAATAGTAACTGATGTTCTTTGGAGATTCCCAGTCCACGTTTCTTTGTTAAGGCTCTCAAAGACTTAACAGTCAGTTGGAAGAATCACAAGTCGGAAATGTGAGTATTGCTACTAAGTCAGTGCTTTCCATCAACACTTCCCTTTATTCATAGCGCCATGTTTCTCCCAAACGATAGCAGATTCAGATTGTTCAGCTAATTGATCAGGTGGGGATTCTGTACCTCTCTCTGCCAGG
The DNA here is from genome assembly GCF_951394365.1 of Tetrao urogallus. Taxonomy (NCBI): domain Eukaryota; kingdom Metazoa; phylum Chordata; class Aves; order Galliformes; family Phasianidae; genus Tetrao; species Tetrao urogallus. The sequence goes on along the minus strand of NC_136822.1, from coordinate 10,670,003 downwards.
TGGCAGGCATGGATCTGGGGCTGTTGCTTACGCTCTTGGCTTGAATATTTGTCAGAAAGATTTATAAAGCCATGAGCCTCTGAATCTCTAAATTTGCATTAAAAAAATATTCCAAGTGAGGACTGGAAAGTTATTTCCAAAGGTTTGGTTACTGACTGGGCTATTTAGCTTCCACACCCACAGGTGGGGATACGGTTCTGTTTTGAGTTTCAAATATAAACACCTTCTCTGTATACAACAGATAAACATCTCATCTAAAGGCTGGCATTAACAGTACTTTATTACTAATTAGTTCAGAAGTTTATTACACTGAAATTTAAATGCACTAATCAAATGTTTATTCTGTAATCATGTTACATTAATGCTAATTAGAGATGCATTTATCGCTTCATGGATTACATTTAAATTTAAATGCTCTAGTCAGAAGTTTGACATTAAGTTGCACCTACCTACTTAAACAGTCTCTAATGCATTGGCTAATTTTAAATACCATGAAACTAACACTAGTATGTTTTCGTATTCTAAGGAAGAATTATTTTGAAAAAGCAGCTAGATAATCTGGTAATCCATATTCTGTAGATGTTATAATGTCTTTTCTGTAATTAGAAACGCATATGTATGAACCAAATATGTTTTAAATAGCTTTTTTTTTTCTTGCCTTTACCAGTATAATTTAGACAACCAAGTTTATAAAAACATTTTAGTCCACAGGACCAAAGAAAAAAATCAGTAGAATTACACCTCATTCACAACAAATTATATGTGAGATTTGATAATTAGCCATAAATGCTGATTCATATCATTCTCTTGCTGTTGTAAGGAGAGAAAAATATAGCCTATACCAGGAGACTACATAAAAGTAAGGAAACCTGGCCAGGCACAACCCAGTTCTCACATAACTGTACCTCTTTGCAGCCAAGTTTTTCCATTTCTGTAGTTCTGATAGAGATTTAAGCAGATTTAAGAAATCACAGGTAGAATAATTGAGAGAAAACTAAAATAAAAGCAAACATTCTTCAAAGGAATGATCTGCATATGAGCGCTTGGCAACATATAGAAAAATATATACAATAATACACATTTCCAACTTTCCAAATATTAATACACTGCTGTTATCTGATACCACAAACTCCTGCTCAGGGAGGAACAACACTATGATCAGAGTGAACAGTTGGGACAGGGACACGAACAAGTCTCAGGACAAAAAGCTTTGCCATATTTATGAGGCTGCTCATAAACAATGCAGGTGCATCTTTTGCTCCCAGATATGAACATCAAGTTGCATCTGGCATTACCTCCCCACAGCCTGTTGCAAAGCACATCTCTCTGAAGATATGTGAGATTTTTAGTGGAAAAATGGAAATGTAACTGTGAGATGTGAATGATTTACTCCATGTCCTGTTCTCTCTTTATATGCCAGTGTGAGTCACAAGGTTTACTTTTCATTTCTTTAAGAACAGACAAAGCCTTAAATTCATATACTATTCTAGTCTAAAAACAACTTCCCAGCACCTTAGCTTCCTAGACAGGCCTGAAGGTTTGTGCAGATCACACACCTGAACATATAAATATATGCATCTGTTGTTAGTGGTTGCTCCAAATAGCTCTGTAGCTATGTATAACGTAACATATAGCCCAGACAGCTTCTGTTAAACCACAAATTAGGCATGCAGCAGATTTACAGCAGAAGGTAGTGGGCCTAAAGTAACAATGCCTTTATTGCATTGACTAAAGAAAATGATTGAACAGGAAGAACATTGAAAGAAAGGGATATTATGAAAATTTGAATCAAACTGAAAATGGAAAATGAAAAATTGAAAAATAATAGAAAATCAATTTTAAATACAAAAAGAACAGCTCAGGGGCAGCTTTGTGACGAAATGACTCAGTATCACAGCAGTAGCTCCAATGAACAGGGTACAGTCTGTAAACATGTCAGTGTTTATTGCACTCAACTTCGAACTCAACTTACACACTGTCCTGACAATGAAAGAAACCTGGGGTTGATCAGCCACTGGATGCAGGATTACCAGGGTTTACAGTAAAACGTTACTGCACAGAAATCTGTTGGAATGGATATGTAAGAAATTTTGTGCTTTCAAATACTTTGGAATGTCATATTCCTGCACACACAGATGGCTTGATATATCATGTTTCAAACACCAGCTTCTCAGAAAAGAAATTCAAGCAGTGCGAGCCATGCTGATCCCACACACCCTCTAGGTGTCCCTGCCTGCTTCAGCCACCACAGCCACCCTTGAGGTGTCCACTGAAAGGGAGTTTGTGCTAATCATGTCCTACTTCAAGGCATCCCTCGCCCTTAAAATGACTTTGCCCACTTCTGACATGGATGAACCAAATTTTTTACTGCAAAACTTTGTGTTGAAAAAACCTTAGAAGGTAAACCTAACACCTAGTGGTAACTGACAAGTAAATGAGCTGCGGGGAAGACACAACACCACTGTTGGCTGCGCAGTTCAAAGAAAGAAGCAGAACAGGCAGAGCTGGCCTGGGGTCTGCTCTGATTTGAGGAACAGAAAACAACAAACAGCAAAAGGAAAGATAATTAAGTCCAATGCACACTCTGCTTTTGTGAACTACTCCTTCTTGTTGCTCTTCTGAAAACTGTGTCAGAACTAATTAATGTCAGTTGTGACAAGATGGCCCTTCTTAATGAACCTGCTTCCCTCCGCAAGTAAATATGTCTCTCACACTTTGAAGGCAGCATCCACGTACGGACTGTATCACCCTTGGTAGAAATATTTCATTGAGTTCCGTGTGTTGTTGGAACGCCCATATTGTCCATTTAAAATTTATTTAAGCTGTTAGCTGAATAAATTTGAGCTTTTGTTTCTTAACTGATTTAAAAAACACTAAAATCAGCTACTTCCTCTTAGACCTTTTTTCTGTACATACCACTGAAATGTTTTCATTTTAATCAAAAGGCATTTATTTTAAAATGTTTTTTTCTTTTATTTGTAAGTAATATAGACTTCAGTATTTACAAGAAAAATTACTAATTCTTAAATAAATATTTGCATCAAAGCTACTTTTCATTCTCTTTTTTTTTTAATGTTTTAGAACAATTATTGTTTTAAAGAAAAAAAAGTAGGTCAAATTTTCATTTCACAGGGAAGGGATAGCAGCACATTTTTACTCATTAATTTAATAAAGCCTACACAAGTAATAATATATGAAGAGGTTAATCCCCACTAGAACTGTATTTTAATTATATACAGTTATCTCTCAAGTTAAATTTTTCATGCCATTTGACCATTATAACTTAAATTCTTTGAGTGATTATAGTTATTTTGAACATACTTTCATATGTCTCTTATTTCATTACAATTTTCCTGTAAAATACTCTAAGGAAAAAAGAAATCTAAAATACAGAGGGAAATATTTCCTACTTCTTGATTCAGGAAACTATGAATAAAAATGATTTTTGCCCACAGGAGTCGTAGAGAAAAAATCTAAAATCTTGCTAGAATATGGACCAGTTTCTTCAATACATGGAAGACACTATGGATCTCATTTGTTGCTAGCAGCAAAGCAATCGCACAGTGCAGCAACATTGATGGTGGAGGTCAGTTAAATTTCAGATTTACAATTTTTGTATACAGACAACTGGATTGAAAGTGCTTGAAGGAATGTCCACTGTTCATCTTCTATATGTACAGATCAAATCCTTCAATGGCCTAAATGAAACAAGGCATTTAGATGTGCGAAGCCAAAAGCTAAATATCAGTTAGGAGTATAGAAGACACATACAAAGCATCCTAAGAGCCACAGGAATCATCATGTTGGATTTTAGAAGCATTTACCCTGTTCCTGTATGTATATCTATTTGCCGGATGGCCTCTTTGAAATATTGGTCCACCTCCTGATTCCACCTCCCTACCAGATGTTTTAGAAGGAGACTAGAGGACTGTGTTGAGCAATGCCTCCAAATGGTTACTCAGTGCCATTTGCCAGCTCAGAACTGCAGCCCACCCAGCCACAGAAGTGCAGCCAAGAAAGTGCCTGAGGACAAATGAGGCTCTACAGATGAAGAGGTGATTTAGGAAGTCTGCTGAAAAGCCTCAGATGAAATTTATGTGGTGTCAGGGAACACAGTTTGAAGCTCAGAAAAACCATAGTCCCAAAACCTCAATCCAGAAGAAAGTAGATGTTGGCTGACTGAGTGTTTTGCTCAGTTGTACACTGTGAGCCATTTACCTCAGAAAATCCTGTAGTCCTACATACAAAGAGAATCTAAAAGATTGCTAATAGCTATCAACTCTAAATCATCAATACATTTATGTTTTTACACTACCTGCCATGCTCATATGTGAACTACAGCACATCATTCCATAACAGCTACATGTCAGTAAGTTGAAGTCAGCTTAGTCACTGTCAGGCAGAGTTAATCTCAAAGATCTGTCCTGCTTTAGGTTAATTTTTCAGCTGCCAAAACACAAGTCATCACCAAAGCTGTCAGAGCTATCAGCAGAATTTACAGAACCATTTGTCCACTTTCAGCATTTGTTTTGATCTAGATTCTAGCTTTGGAAAAGAAAGGTACACCTTAGGATGGAACAGGCAAAACACATGGAGAAGGAACAAAATTACTGGCACTAAAGCATATTTCAAAACAAACAAAAAGAGATTTAGAAAAGATGACAAAACCCAAACTTGACCCATGCTTTCTATGAAAAATTGTGTTATTATTTTATAGTAAAAAATGCTCTGTGCTCTAGCAGAAGTTTGACATATTCCATTCTTATGTTGTGTTAATAATTGGGTCAATATACTCAGCCAATGACTTTTCCAATGACTACAAAACAGAATCAAAGTCCTGATGAATGCACCAGAAGACTGGGGGAGGAAAGGGCGAGATTGTATGAGACTTCTATTAAACAGCTTTTTTTCAGGAAGTTTTATACAGCCACCCATTCCCACCACTCTTCTTCTGTCCCTGACACAGTCATAATAAGACGCATTTTGAGGCTTGTATGCTGCACTTCTGGAACAAAGCTGCTGCAAGCAAAAAACTGCACTGGAGTCTTCAATGGCCCTTCCAGGTCATAGACATGCCCTGAGGGAGCTAAACTGTGCATGTGTTCCAACCCTGTCCAGCTGTGAGCCACCCTGTGAGATTCTACAAGCAATAACAAAACAATTATTGTTACAGCAGTAAAAACAAGTTAAATTTAAAACAAATAATGGTTAGATTTCAGTCATGGGAAATGGAGGAAGAAAGGAACTATGTAAGCCAAATATTAACAGAGCTTTAGTTCTATTGAACCTGCCTAAGAATGAGGAAGAAAATTATAATTCAATAATTGCATGGACTACATGTCCCTTTACTGTGTAAAAAACCCATCTGGTTTTATTTGAGTCTCTGAAGAATCACTGAATATCACTGCCCATTTAAGAAAAAAAAGAAAAAAAAAAATCCTGTCAAATACTTTGCATGGCCTGCTAGTAGGCTGATGGCACAATTGTGGCGGTGCAGAAAAAAAACCTTCCCTTATTCTGCTATCACAATCTCCCTTGAAATCACTAAAAATGACATTAGCCTATTTGATACACAGGATAACAAACCCACTACAATGAACAAGCAGCATTACTGACCACCTACACTCAGACTGTTTATGATATTTAGACATGCAAAGAATCAGTATTCTGGAATTACCTCACCTAAGTATGCATTTCCTATAAAGAAACATTGATCCTAACAAGTAGCAAATCCAAATATCATTGGTTATCCAGAAAAAGTACTATTGGAAACAAAGTTCTTTCAAAAACTCATTCCATGTCACTTAGAAAATGCATGGTCTGTGTTTACTGACTACATTCTGTGATCACTGAAGCAGCACAATTCCTGCCATAGTATTTAGGGTTGGGAGAAATGAGATTCTGAAGGCTTATTAATTCCTAAAAATACATTACCAAAGGGAAACAAAAGCAAAAAATGCATCAACGTCATCCCAAATTTGCAGAGTCTGAAATAGTAGCTGTGATTTAGCTGAAATACAATCATATGGATGTCAATTAATTATTTTCCTAGCAATCAAACTACTGCCTTTTACAACTGCTGTAAATTCCAGACGATTCCCAGACGTGTGTTTAATATTTTCACATTTAAATGACCGCAAAGCTTCTAATTTTATCTGCTACAAGCATTTGCATCATCTATAGGTTAGATTCCAGGAGGACTGTAAAAGTAGGGATTATTTGTTGCAAGGATTCTGTCAAGATGATTGTGTAATGCACAATCTTATTTTCATCTTCAGTTTGTTGTGTTAGTACTTCACTTCTAACTCAGGACTTCCCTCAAGATGTAACTTCCTATTTTTTTTCCCTCCAAAATAAATCCCCTGACAACTTCAACAAAACGTGTCTTTGAATTCAGTACTAATTTAGCATTGTTCAAAAATTCTGCTCCAGAACTGAACATATAAAAACATATTCTTTTATTTATTCCTTCATGGCTAGAGCTTCTTCTCCAAAGCCCCAGTAATTGCTAAAAACTTTAAATCTAGTTTTCATTTAATGAAGGCTGAATGTAATCTGTTCTGCAGTGACCCAAAGCAACTGCAGCTTTAATCAGACTCATCACCTTTATTAAAGTGATTTAATAATCACTTTATTGATTTGACTCATATTAAGCAGCACATGAAGTTGGCAGAGTTCAACTTCTCCAAACATTACCTTTTTAATTGCAGAAATAGCACTATCTTCTTGCTAGAAAATATCAGCAGGCTCTGAATCTTTACACAACATGCCTTGCATTTTTCCACATATAGTGAACGCAACCACAGTCACCATGATATGATACTTGAGAAAAAGTGCTGTAACAGAAGGGAGCTTTTCTGATGCAGAGAGGCACATGTCAAAACACACATTAAAGGCAGCAGCTGGCCTAGAAATAATTACGCCTATTCAAAAAGCAAATGCACTCAGGCTACCAAGGTCCTAGACATCACTGCAGGTTTGCACACTTATGATTCTGAAATCTACCAAATGAAAAGATGATGGGATGAATGAACACACAGTGAGGTGGCCTGAACAGCCAGCCCCAGCAGACAGTGGAGCACAGCCCAGTTGGGCCAGTAACAGGCAGGATACCCCAGGGCTCAGAACTGGCTCCAGTCCTGTTTAACATCTTCATTAACAATCTGGATGATCACTTTGTTTTACAACTCAGCCACATATTTATCTAGGAAAAGCTATCCACGAATGTCACAACAGCCTTGGCACAGGAAAAATGACCAAGGATCATGAAAAGCCTGGAGCACTTTTGTGTTCACTGATACAGAATTAATTGAGTCATACGATGGCTCTTAGCACAGCTTTTAAGAATCAGCAGAACACTTAAGGGAGAGGGAGGAATGGAAACAGGTCCCTGCTCAGGTTGGTAGGAAACCCCCTACCAGGAGTTGCCTCTTTGGGGCCCAGGTCTGAGACATTACTAGGAAGGTCCCCAGTCTGGAACTAAATTAAGTTTGAAGGGGAGAGGGGTTAAAACTAGGCTAGCAAGAGATGAGACTGGGGGCTGCAAGCTAGGGTTAGAGGTGAGACCAGTAGTCCAGCTAAAGTGCATCTACACGAGTGCAAGCAGCAGGGACAACAAACAAGAAGCTTGAAGCCATTGTACGTCGTGATAACCTAGTCACCATCTTGAGTACTATGTTCAATTTTTAATGTACGGTTAGCTCTACAAGAAAGTAACTTTACTTAAGTTACTACTTAAGTTAACTACGGTGTTAACGAAAATAGACTTCTGAAAATGTATCATAAGCTCTTGTGACTATCATAAGCACTTAAAGTTGTACAGTAAAGTGCTTTTAGATTACAGACAAAAGGTTTCTGTCAACGTGTAGAAACCTGACACGTGGGACCCAGTTCTGTGAGAGTTGTTGAAACTCCTGTTCTAGCAGTCCATTTGCTCAGGAAGGTCTCTTAAGTTTCTACAGAACTGATAACCAAATGCTTTTAATTGTTGTTTTGTTGTGCATGTTGACTGTTTGTATGTAACCATGCTAGAGGCCTCATATTCAAATTCGCAGAGATTTATTGAGATTTGCTCTTGTTATTCCTTTCAATCTATATTTCTTCTTGGAAGACTGTTGCCAATTTATTTATTTATTTATTTAAAACCTTTTTTGTGTTTCCTAAGTGGATTTTTGGACCAGGAACTAAAGCATTTTATTTATCTCCAGCAAAAAAAGACTGCAGAAAAGATAGCAGTACAGTATTTCCATAAACTCACTCCTAGTAAATATCCTCATTTCTAAGCTGGGGAAAAAGGCTTTTTACATGCCATGACCATTTTGTTGAGACTTCATTAAGGGTGCAGCTTCTGGTCTGGATTTTCTTGTTTGTCACATGCATTCACTCGTAACCCAATGGTTTTTAATTACCCCAAGGCATTCTGGCTTATTTAGGCAAGTGCACAGCTGTGTATTTTCTTGGGGATTACTATTTGAATCCTTTTCTGAGCATTAGTTCAGTTATAAAGAATAAATTTAGAGGAGGCGGGCTTATGTATTTTTCATAAGGGATATGTAGTAGTTGGTACATATCAGCAGTTTCAGATGAATTAATCTACTGCACAGCAGCAGAGTCCATTGTCTGAATCATCCTAGTATGTTCTGTTTCCATTCAGATACGTTATAATACCATGTATACCTCTTTAAATGCTCGGTATTCACACTCTAAATAAATGAAATATTTTCATAACCTGAGAACCCTCTGGAAAACAGAAAACAGTATTTAAATGCATTTTTGCTAGTGTTTTCATATGTATCTATTTACCTGTCTGTATTTGGACCAGCAAACTCTTCAGTCATGGCATGTATAAGTTATTCAAAGGGCCTTGTATTTCAGTTTACGTGCTTTCTGATGCGACCTCTATAAAGCAGTTTATTTAAAACACACACAAGGCCAAGCTTCAAATGAATATCTAGCCCATGGAGGACCTTACATAAAGCTGTAACCAGCATGTTCAGCAAAACACTTGAAATGGAGCCTGTCTGCTGGTTTCAGGAAACATGCCTGTTCTGTGCTGCTCTGACAGTGAAACACTGAATAATACATTATAATTTTAAATTTAAAAAATGGTGATATTGCAGAAGTGCAGTATAATTATGTGATTTTTTTCTTTTGTACCAAAAGATCCTTTCACTTTCAGAAGCTTTTATTAAAAAAATAAACTCTAAATACTGCTGTTATTTACAGGGATATAAAGTGAGCACTAAGCTTACATTTAACTAACAAAGAGTATTCATTCTTTGTTAAAATTAACAGAGAACATTAATAAAATAAATAAATTAAAAAAAAAAAAAGCCCTTAAGATTTGTTAAGGTATTGTTACCTCCATCAAGCAGGTCATTTCATTTTAGTCTGCACTGTCTACAGTTTGTCAATAATACCTTATTTTCATACGCTGTACTATCACGCTGCTATCAGCAGTGGCAAATCCTGTACAGGATTGATAAGTATCTCATTTTACATCTGTGCAAAGATCTTTAATGGCAGTACACTGTCAGTTGGGGGATTTTCAGGTCTACTAGTATAGGGAGCTAGATGAGGACTGGTGCTTAGCATGGTGGGGCTGGACAAAGTTGTGCCATGCTGCTGGAGCTGCAGTTTCTCCTGGCCACCACCCTGCTGCCATGGCCACACTGCTGTCTTCTGCTGCCGTGCCATACAAGGCACCTCTGGGTGGTGGCAGGGTTGGTGCAAAGAGATGATGCTGATGCATCTACAGGCAAAGATGACCATTTTTTCCCTCCCTAATTCAGGAAATGCTCAGTTTTTTCTAAATTAGGTACACTTTTGCATCTCCAACAGGGCTTCAATGACCTGATTTCTGAATAAATTCACTGCAATGCCCTGTCAGCTAGGTATATAATAACAAAAACATTATGTAAAATAGTTGATTTCATATCTTGCAAAATTTGTCTAATCTTGTTCTCCACCTTTTTTGTCTTAACTTCATCCTCAGTTAGGATGGATTAGAGGCACTGGTGATGCTGCAATTTGAGAACCAAGTTTGGTTTTGAGACTGAAGAAAGATATTGAGGTCCTGGAGTGTGTCCAGAGAAGAGCGATGAAGCTGTGAAAGGTCTGGAGCACAGATCTTATGGGGAACAACTGAGGGAGCTGAGATTGTTCAATCTGGATAAGAGGATGTTCAGGGGAGATCTTATTGCTCTCTACAACTGCCTGAAAGGAGTTTGTGGTGAGGTGAGAGTTAGTCTCTTATCCCAGGTAACTACGTGATAGACATGAAGGAATGGCCTCAAGTTGCACCAGAGGAGGTTAAGGTTGGATACTAAAAAAAATTTCTTCTCAGGAAAGACTGTTGAATTATTGGAACAGCCTGCCCAGGGAGGTGGTGGAGCCACCATCCCTGGAGGTTTTCAATAAAAGGGTATAAATGTGGCACTGAGGGACATGGTTTAGTGGGCATAGAGGAGATGGGTTGATGGTTGGACTAGATGATCTTTGTGGTCTTTTATAATCTTAATGATTCTGTGATTCTTTGATTCCAATGTTGTCAGGGAGAATTAAGAAAAGTGAAATCTTGTGCCAAGCCGTGGTGAGACTGCTGTCACAGGCATGCAGGGAGACAACAACCCAGGCAGTGAAGATGAAGCTTGATACCATCACCCTTCTAGCCCCCAGAGGCGACTTCTCCCAAACATCTGCTCAAATTATTCTCTACAATGTTGTCTAAATGGTGGGAGATGTGTTGTGCAGCAAGAGTGCTCAAGACACTCTGACAGCTATAGCATATGTGTGTTTGCTGCATTCAACTGCAAAGACCTGTTTTTGGCCTTCTCCCAAAAGAACTCCAGGATCCAGACCAAGTTTTTAGACTGGCTGTCAAAGGCAATTCTAGAGTTTAACTTTGCTGGAATGGATGCCAAGCTGCTGGTAAATATCCTGAAGGTGGCTCTTGCTGCTGTATAGCCCCTGTGCGGAAATAGGGATTATTTACCTCTATATGGAAGACTCACTCAGAGAGCTGATGGAGAATGAAAAGCTGCCCATTCATCTCCATTATAGATGCTGAGCTGGAGAACGTACATGGGCAAATCTCACTGGTTCCTAGTTGTGCCAGCCACCAGCCAGGACATAAGACCCAGGAGTACCACAGGGATCCCAGAAAGGTGGAGGTCAAACAACTGGCCAAACAGCTATCCATCCTCTGCTCAGTTCCCTCAGACCTGCTTCTGTGTGTGCCTCTCCTCTACTTCTGCCTGCAGGATTACAATATGGCCATGTGCACAACCTTGCAGGCAGCCTTGCCCTTCTTCTTAATGCTCATTGTCTTTGAAAAGATGGCTGAAGTCACCAGTGACCTGAAGGCTGCTACAAAGGGCCGTGTACTTTTGACAATGTTTGTTTTTGGTTTATACCAAAACCAGTCTGTCAGTTCCATCCACTGCCTCTGCTGACTGACTTTCCAGACACCCTGCAGTCAACAGCACAGACAGTTTCCCTCCTGTGACAACAAGCTTGACTTCAGAAGCATCAGCTAAAAAGCCAGCACCCAAAACCAGCAAACAAGCAAGGTTCCAAAGAGCCCCAGTCAGGAGAAGAGATGAAAGACAAGGGTGAAGCCAAGTCAAAAGCACAGGTGAAGTCTACTCTGAGGGATGTTGGCAACAAACAGCAGCAAGCTGGCAGGCTAAAAGTCTCTTCCCAGACTGCTTTCACTTGCAGAAGAGCACAAAAGCAAGCTGGTCTCCAGAAAACACAGTCCCATTAGACAGAAGGATATTGTTCAGTTGAAACAATCCCTGAACACCGTACCTTACCTACCTCCTCAAATGCTGATGACACGTGTCAGAACATCAAATCCACTATTAATTCCCTCATTCACTGCATTAGCAATAGCGATCCTGACAGCAGCATGCAGGCAGTGAAAGAATTAGATAAGATCCTGAGTCAGAAGCACAAAGCAGAAGCCACACCTGGACACATGAATGAGTATTAGCCAGCTTCCAACCTCTCAAGCTTATCCAACAGCAAAAGCAAAGCAATGAAAAAAGAGGGAAGGCCAAAATCATCCTGTGAGTCAACTGTGTCACCCAGGCTTTGATGCTTCTCTTCTAGGAGAAGAAACTGGCTCAGGAGGCCTCGATGGAGGTGATGAAGGATGTACTGTGCAACCTTCTTACCTTCGGGCTATGCTACCTGTAGAGGGACTGAGGGGAAGAACAGAAACTCTAACAGTACAGCAGTGTCCTTGTGAGAACGGTCCTGATAAAATCTGACAAGACAAGCATCTTCTGTGCCTTGTGCTCAAGCTGCTCCAAGGCAGCCTGACTGCTGGCGGCAGCCCAGATAAGCTTTCTGAGTGATTGGCCGTGTGCCTCTGGAGGACCACACATCTTCTCTCTGGCACTATGAGCATCATTAACCTGGACAGAATCCTCCTGGATGTCCACCCAGTCATGAATTCTATCCCAAAGGAGAAACTGAGTCAACGAACAAATGATTTCCCAGTGTGGGCCCTGAAAACTACTCAGCACTTTGTGCAAGCTGAAAGGGCTTAGAGTTCGGGGCCACCTCACCCTGATAGAGGATGCTGCAAGCAACCTTTCCTTCTTGCAGAGGTTTTTGAAACAAAGCCTTGCCATCACCCAGACAGAGCAGGACACCAAAAAAATCTTCCTCCTCCACCTTTCCTAGGTCACATCCCCTGGGGCAAAAGCATCTCTTCTTGGATCAACAAGCATGCCAGGATGGAGAGGTATGGGAAAGGCATTTACATCATCTTGCCACCAGAAAAAAAGCATTTCTCCACAGCAGGCTCCCATCACAGTGTACAAAGGCTGTCCTCCTCCCACTGTTCTAGGGCTGCACAACAGCTGTGTCCCATACAGCACCAAGAGCAACTAGTAGGAATAGGAGCAGGATCTGCAGGCAAGATGAGAGTCTCATCCATGGCATTAGAACAAGCCAGGCCTCTTCCTCACACACATCAATGGGCAGGTGGTATGGAGCACTAACCAATTAATTAAACAAATAAATACATCAATAAATACTTGGTCCAATTATTTCCCAACAAGAAAAATACACCCTAGTCATCTCAAAGTGTCATTATCCTCTCTGAAAGGCCAAAATGACTTGTCTGCAGCAGACTGATGCTGCTGCAGGGTCACAGCCACCCCTTTGCCTGCCCTGCTCACACAGAGCCATACCTGCCCTGGGTCTCCTCCAGGATGTCTTTCCAGCACAGTTATCACAAAGTGCTGTCTAGCTGCTGTCCAGTCACTCCATCCACACTGTAACATGCCCAGAACTGGTGTTTCCCTTGCAAACATTGCAAATGCTTTAAGAAATGGGGAAAAGTCAGGTGTTTTATTACTGAATTATTTGTCTCTTTTTGTCAGCACCCAATTGCACACCCTTAGAATAGCTGTTTGGCCAGCTGCAGAAAGTATGTCAGAAGGCTGCTTGGATCGCTGTCTCAGGAGACGTATCCCAAAAATGATTTGTAGAACCCAGGAAATTAACAAGCTGCTTAAGAAATCACCAAGAGGTTGGGCTCTGCTTCCACAATAAGCAGCATCAGAAGCATTTTACCATCAGTAGCTCTGCACTTAACTGCTGCAGAGTTGTCAGTTGGCAGCCCAGAGCCTTTGTGTCATCAGGAACTTCTTGCGCAGCTGATAGGATCACAGCATTCATTCCCTTTTTTTCCAGAGTCCGTGGAAAAATAACAACTGTTAAAGCAGCCCTTCAAGATAAAGATGCTTTATCTGCATATGTTACCATTGCTAGACAACAACACTTTTACAGGCTTGCACACCAAACCTACAAATGCATTCTTGGATGCTCTCAGTACTTTTCTCAATCTGTCTACTGGCAGTGATACCTTAGAGATTAAACAGAAAGCAGTATTTTTTTTTAAGTCTTCCAAATGAGTCAAATGAGATTGGTGGGAAACAGAAACTTCCAAGACAGCAGGTTTGCAGCAGCAGTGCTCCTTAGCAACAAGATTTTTCAGAGCCTTGGCCACCAGGCAGGTATCCACCCCAACATCACAGGAGATGAAACCTTCAATTGTCTCCTGTCTGCAGGTTGGACAAAATGACAGTCTTTCACTGCCCTGTGCTATTACGTGAACCCAATATGGTGACACACACTACATTACTCTGCAGGTAAATAGAGCAATGGAGCTCATTTGTGTACAGTTGTTTCTGTTTACCTGTGAAAGTTACAGAAACAGTAACATATGCTATTATTCACAGTTCTGATAGTTGGTTCAAGCTTAACAAAACTCATGGTGATTTTATGGACCTGGAGAGCTTATGTATATGAAAAAATTATGAAGACAAAATGTGCACTCCATTGTACCCCAGCAAATCTGCAAGCTTTAACCCACTTCAGTGGAGCTGCTATGAGGTAGCATAAGTAATATGCTAGTTTAAACGAGAAGTTTGCTTGAATATAGATCAAGTTCCAGTGTTATACACACAGCATTTTTCACACTCTCTTTCACAGGCTGTGAAATAGAAGTGAAAGGTGGGATCAGCTAGCATCTGCTAATATGGGTAAATAACTTCCATCAGTAACAATCCATTTTTTTCCATGGAAGATTGTCCTTATCTGCCTCTCATCCTAACAACATAAATATTTAATTCATTTTCTGTATGTATTCATGAATTTATTTTGAGTGCATCCGAGTATTGTTCAAGTAATCCTGTAATTTATTAAGACAACAGGAAACTGACTTGGTAAATTTGTCTATGTTCACTCTATTTACCGTTTAATCCATGAAGCACTGTCCAAAACACAGTCAAGAATTAAAAGGAAGATATCTTCACCAAATCTTGATTTATAAGATACCTAATATACTTTGCTGTGTTCTTTTAGAAGTAGTAAATGACAACAGGCAATACAATAACAAGAGTTACACTACAAGGAACAGAAATAAAAAATACAAGGAATTGCCTGCATAATTACAGAAGAATAAGTTGGGTAATATTCAGCAACTGAAAAATAAAATCCAGTTTTAGGCACATCCTTGCTAAAATGTTAGTTGATGCATACTTCTTTAAAACTAACTAGACAAACAAGTAGGAAGCAGTCTTTACTCTGCAGGTCCCCTAAAAGAGTTCTGAGGGTCAGATGCTGATTTTGTGCAGTACCTGTAGATAGGTGCAGCCAATGGAGTTCTACTGCTTGGACACTTCACAAAAATAAGGAAAGTCCCTTGTCAGCAGACTAATTTCCTTGAGTTCAGGGAAGCTAATAAACAATTCCCTCATCAGCTTTTGTTGCCTCAGAAGATGGACAAGTGCTGATGGCCTACTCTGGGGCTCTTCTTCCCTCCTCCTCCAGGCACCAGCAATAAAAGCAGCCAGCTGGGCTGAACTGGTTGTGACTATGCATGCTCAAGCTGGGTACAGAATAGGCATAACTGATGCATAACCTGACAAAAGCAGTAGAATATTATCATAAAAGATTTTTGTATCTCATTCTTTGAAATGGGGCATGTATTAATGATAGGCTTTATGCACACATTTTTTCTGTCCTAAGCTGTAAAGAAGACAAAACATATCCCTTCCCAGGTTTTCTCAAAGTCAGTAATCTAGCACTAATCTAAAAACACCTGATGTTAAATACACGTCAGAGGGACCAGTCCTGCTGAATCCTGACTTGAAGTTTACAACTTGCAGGAGCTCCCCATGGCCTGACACACACAGCAAGCATAAACAACAAAGAGACACTCTGGGAACTGCCACAGCCCTGAGAATGAGAGCTATCAGCATGAATACAACAAACCAGAACAGAAACAGAGGTCTACCAACTCAAGCTGCAGCAAAATTTGTTGTAGTCCAAATTAATACAAACAGACAGATGCTGCACTATGAAACAGATGATAACTGCTCATTTTAATTTTTCCATTGTGATTTCATCCTAAGACTTACCTTCTTATGCAGCTCTGTAAATTCCATAACCTGCAATGCACAGTATATTATTATGCTTAATCCAATAATCATAGATTCAAGACTATTTTCTACTTATCCTGGCTGTAAGAAGCCATGTTTTATATTTGCACAGCTATGTCACCTGTGAGACACCAACTTTCCCGAGGGAACATCTTACTGTGTACCAAACCCCTCCCTTACATGTCCATCAGTATCACATCAGAACATGCATGAACCAGTGAGCACTAAAAACAAACAAAAACAACAACAAACACACCCACAATCCTGTGAAGTTCAAACAGCCAGATTTTATTTTCCCACAAGGTGCAACAGTACTCAGTTTTACCATCACTGAGCATTATTAATTTGCCATTATTCTGCTAGGAACCTGCTTACAGAAAAGATTCCTTCCTATTCAGTTTGGAAATCCTGCTGCCCGTTCATGGCACACCTGACTTACAAACCGTCATGCCCAATCCACTCATCACATCAACAGTTTCCCTTTCTCCGAACTGCAGGTGAAATCTGGCAAATAATGGAAGCTGTATTTAAAATACAGCTGTAATATTATAGATTATTACAGCTGGAAAAGTAATTTTTGTTTGTTGATGAACTGCCATTTGTTTGTTGATGAAACCTAATTTTTCATTTATTTTCCAGTGAATGTGTTTAGAAATACAATTTTCCAATACACTACTATCACTCCGTTTTTGTTAAAATATATTTAAATTTCTGACTGTTGTAAAAAAAACCAACAGTATGGACAAGTTACATTTTTCTGGCACATAGCTCTTCTGTTAGATTTATCAGTAACTCGAGAAATAACTGTGATTTTCTGAATATACATTTTAATGCAAGGGTACGTTCCATGCACCATTATTATACCAAAATAATGTTAGTTTGTTATGTTGTTATGTATTGTAATTCATTTTCATGGTTTATTTCACTGTTCTTTATTACAAGTCTTACATCAAATCCAACAGAAGACCTCAAATAGAACCATGCATTTGTGACTGTTGTTCCTCAAGAGGAACTTGTTTGTAGAGGAAATTCATTTTCCAAAAAGTAAAGCAAACAGCAACAAAACCTACCAAAATTCACAGAGGCTTTTGAAGATTTTATTTAGTCTTGGGAAGTCCCAAGTGGAATAATGTGCAAAAAATGGTAAGAGACTAAAGAAGGCTGCCCAAGGACCCAAACACAGATCCTTCGTTAAAGATACATGAAAAGGGACTCGAACTTTGTTCTGCTAGAATGGCAGGAAGTCACTGTCGTGATGAAAGCACTCCTTATTCAGAAGTATTGAGAAGAATTACCAATCTTTTAATTTCCCAATAGAAGTGCCAATTCAGGATAAAAAACAACAAAAAGACCTTCCACCAACAGATGAAATTTTTGAAGAGATGATTTATCTCTAATTTCTGCATCTATGCACTGGAAGCATCAATCATCTTCTTAATGTTATTAGGTATCTGCAGAGATCAGAGTGTTTGCAACCTCACACTTCACTGAACAGTTGAGACATGTATTGGTTTCCTGCTTCTCAGCTCACACGCTTGACAAGAAAGAAGAATCAACAACAAATCAAGTTGAGGTTTCAGGACACATGAGGCTTTTCAAAGATGTCCTTTTCCCTGAACATCTAATGCTACCCACAGAGTTCCTTATAAACTGCTTTAGAATCAGCCACACAATGTTTCTAATATTACTGAACGAGTGTTAACCAGCTGTTAACCAGGCAATAGTTTTACCACTGTACCTCAACCATCTCTATCCCTTTCTGATGGACACCCCATGCTTTGTAGGAAAAATTTCCTACATAAACCATAGCAGTTCTTCTCCTAAATAATTTTCCCTTTCTTTTGTTCACCCTACTCTTCCTTTCTCTTACCTGCCATTCTAAATCTTTAATTAGCAACTCAGAATTATAGAAAACAAATGTAAAAACCTTTGAACCAGTAACAGACGTTAGGAAAAGAAGTTATTAGTTTTATTATTTTTATCCTGGGGTTTGAATTATTTTTTAAATAGTTAATACGCACCTTCAGTCTTAATTTTTCAGTTATATTTGTGGCTTAGTATGTTCATATTTTTATGTTTTAAAGAAGTAATCACAGGCAGAATAATGCATCCAACCTAATGTCACTAATGGAACATAGTTTGTTTTTTTGCAATTTAGAATGTCCCTTTTTTTTTTTTTTTAATCCAATACGTTGTAAGGATGACAATCATGAACAAAAACCAACTGCAACATGAGCAAATAAGCATCAAATTATATCCACCTACATATTATTCCAGCAACTCCCTGCTCGTTAGTAGAAGGAAACATAGAAGAAAGGAAATCAAACATTCCTGTGGATGTTTCTGACCTTTCCAAGGAAACTAGTTGGCTTCTTCTCACTACAGTATCATTAGGCGGTGGCATTACAACTCAGTGCATAAAGAGAAGTGTCATATTTCAGCAGAGGTTGGGAAACCCATTTCCTTATCACAGCCCATTAGCCTTGAACCTAAAGGCGTTAGCCCAAAGCATGAGCTATAAATAGGCTGGTACTGTCAATGTTAAATATACGTACTGCCAAGAATGGGAGAAATATTATCAAAGAAAGCAGATTGTCTTCCAAAATATCCTTACTTTTCTACTGCTTCTGGAAGCATCCTTCCATTAATGTTTTAACTGGATAACACAGGATAGGGTAAAAGTAGCAAGGCAGGGAACAGGCAGCTGCCAACCCCATAAGGACATGAGCACAGAGAAAAGTGCAGGGACTGCTTGCCTGCAGCCTGAAGGCTGATGCTGCTCAGGACAAAGGAGCCACAGCTTTGGCCAGAGCCCAGGAGAAGGAGAGAAGTGATATTTTTGCATAGATGAAGAAACAGAAGCTAAGAGAGACTTCGGGGGGGAGCAGATGGACAAATTAAATGTCTTCACAGAAAGTGTTTGTGTTGCCCCTCTCAATTCAGAGGATTTCAGACCCAACGCCTGAGCTAAGTGCAGCTGTTAGCCTGGGGCAGTACAGCATCAGAGAGAAAGCAGACTTACAAGTAAGGCTGTCTTAAGTTATTAAAGGTGCAAGGTTAATATTGACAATATGCTTGGAGGCAGAGAGACTTCAGCAATCAGTATCACATTCAACTCCAGTGGATAAATTGAAGTCATAAACTGACATTACAGAAGAAAAATGTATATTCAGTGAAAAACTGAAAGGATTTAGAGAAGCAAAATCTTGAGCTAATATTTTTTTCTATTATCATCTCATTTCATTCATGCTTATTTTCAAGAAGTCAAATGAGTATTGAGCTATATGCCTATTAGTTTTCAAATACATATGTAAACTACATTCAGTTACAATAGAAACACAAATACTGATATGCTCCCATCCATATATTTTACACAGATTCCTACAACAAGGATCATTGTTCTTCACTATCCAGATCATTGGAGTCATCTTATTGAAAGCAAAATAAGAAGTATTTGAAAAAAGTAATCTGAATACAAGATAAAAATAAATGAAATTGTCTATTTCACATGAATGCATGCACATTCTCACAGTCAGTGATTGCTCTTAATTTAGAGCTGCAAGCAGGTTTTCCTTTCTTTTTGGTTACTGTATAATGAGCACAGGACGATTTTACTCAACTGTCAATTTCATTACTTCTGGCACAAACACCATTAATGCTTTTGATGTTCTTTCACAGCAGCATACTTTTTTTCTAAATAAAGTGACAAACATGGGTAGAACAGCGGGGAACATTTTTCAGCCAGATCTTGGCACCAGCTGCACAGGAGGCAGCAGCGTGGTGGCTCACGAGCTCTGCTCACAGCCACGTCCCAACCCCACCACCTGTCCCACACCTGCCAGCACCCTTTGCAGCTCAGGTGCCTCCAATACCTGTGCAAGCACGAAAAGCCTGCAGTAACATGCTGGCAGGACGCAGGAGCCAAAAGCCACAGAGGTACACGTGATGGAATACGACACACCAGTGTGGCTTTTGTTGCTTATGCTGCAGCTGAAGTTAACTTCAAACAGAAAATGGTGAGGACAAAGCCTTCTGGCTCCGTGGCTGGTAAATTTTTGTTCAAAACCAAGTCACACAGTTGGAAGGCAAGGGTTGGTTTATCACATATACAGGCACAACATGAAAAATGCAGTTCTCAGAGAAATGACACAAAATGCCAGACCTTACGCTAACAGATCTCTCTTGAAATCTCAGCAGGTCAGTATACAAAGGAATATTAAAAAAGGCAGAAAAACAACAACACCATAAAGACAGTAATAACCTATTAAAACATCACCTTCTAGAAAATTTACTCATTTTCAAGTGCCTATCACAGCAGATTTACTTTAAGCTTTGGGGTTCTTGTTGCCTCTAACTATTGCACAGAATGTGCGCTAATCAGTGCTATCATACCAGCCCAAACGTGGAGTGCAAAACACTTTCAGCAACCTCACCCTGCTTCCCTTCACTGCAGCGAGTCAGGAACCCCTGCTCTGGCCATCACACGAATCTGAGACTTTAGGGCAAGGAGAGCAAGGAGCACAGCCTCACACATGCTGCCCAAAACAGAAATGTTTATATAAAAATTGTACCAAACCATAAAATTGAGAGTTTGTCTTTTTCATCAGTTCTCTCTTTTTTTTTACCCAAAAAGAAGGCAGGCAGGCAAAATTTGGCAGAACATACTCTTGGAAAAAAAGAAACCATGTAAGAAAAAGCAACAGAAAAGAAAGAAATAGACAACTGTAAGCTCAAACTTCTTATCACAGTTAAAAAATAAGATCTAAAACCGCCAACAATTAAATTAATTAATTGCCAAAAGGCAGAAGCATGCCTAGGCAAAGGGTTACTTTTTCCCTCCCATTTTAAATGCTTTGACCCTAAACAAGCTGTACTAATTTGAACAGCACTGCTGCAGAATTGACATTGTCACTGCACACAAAGAGCACTGAAGAACTTCAACAGCAACATACAAAGCCTCAGTGCAACAAACACACAGACTCCTACATGAAAAGGCAGTGCACTGGAACCAGCATCCAGCTGTTCTTTGCTCCCCAACTCCATGTGGCAAGGCCTTGTCTGTGTTAGCAAGGCTGCACACCAGGAGCCCGCAGGTAAATCCTGTGGATTATGCTTACTTTAGGAACATTAGAGTCAACAAAAACAGAAGGAAATAGTTCTGAACCCATCAAGCAGGAGACACTAAACATACTCATTTTACATTACAGCTAAAGACTGAAGAAACACGTGCCAAAAGAGGCCCGAGACCTTTTCACTGCTTTGCACCAATCTTCTGTTTTTATCTTGTTTAATAATCCTTCAGAAACTGTTCTGAGACCCTTGACGAACTGATCCAAGCATGCAAAGCAGACATATGATGACCAGATGGCCCAAACTCTCATACTTCATTATCCATATGTTTCAGATGCATTTTAAGATTGCTGCTGAAGAGTTGTGAGTTAGAGTTGGAGAGATTCTAGCTGGCAAGAAGCAGCATTACAGATGTTGGAAAAACCCTTTTCGCTACAGAAGAATCCCACTAAGAACACACTTACAAATAATGCAATAAGAATTAAGATGATCTGCTACGTATCTGTGTGAGCAAAACAATTCAGTTCTTTCCCATGTTCTATTGATAGAACTTTTAAAACAAACAAACAAAAAAGCATAACTTTTTTTGGAGGCAACAAGATTGCATTAAAGCAGTATTTTGTGACTGAATTGCATACTTCTGGTTGACCATAGTGGACGTTATGACAACTGATAATATTAAAAAAGTACTAACAAAATAAATGCCTTTGAGTTTTGCTCTTCCATTTATCTCTAGATTAAGCACCATCTGTACTGAATAGAATTGCTTTAAACTACAACTGAGCCTCTCAAATGTCTGCAGATCATTAAAAGAAAAAAAACAAAAACCACTAAATAAATAGCATATTTCATTGAGTACTGAACATTCTCCCAGGTTGTCAAGATAAGCTTTCCTGAATTCACAGTTCAGAGATTGATAATAGATGATACCTGAGATTCTGTCATACAGGCAGACAAGGTTTGCAAGGAAAACATAACATTTATGACCTGTGATCTAACTGAAAAAATATTTCATAGACCTTGGTGAACATCTGTCATTTATTGCATAATGGTTTACCTAAAGTCCCTTTAATAACACACAATAGCAGTAATATAAACACATTTGGAGTGAGTTTTGTGAATTTCTGATCCCATTCCCACCAATGAAGGGATATGGAAGATGGATATGCAAAGTACAAATGACTAAGGGTCTTGGAGAGAAAATCTTTGAAAAATCTTGCATATGAAACCAGGATATTTATTTAAAAAGGCAAATACTTGCCAGATAGGTCACTAGTTTAAAATTAAAAAAAGAGTTTATGGCAATAGCTTTCCAGTTTTTAACTTGCAAAATCAAGTTAAGCACTCGTTGGCTTATAATGAATAAAAGAGCATTAAAAACAGAAATAACAAGAAATCTCAAATGTTAAACAGAAATGGAAGTATTGTGGCTCTGAACAGAAAAGAAGTGCAAGACAGACTTGCACAATATCTGTCCTGTGACAGGAGATGGGCTTAAGGGACAGGTCCCAAGCCACAGCAAGTCTCCTCTTTATGTTTGAAGTTGCAAATGCAAAGTGCTGTGCCTGTTCTCCATAAGTCTTTCACCTCTCTCATTCTCACTGCCCTTTCTCTGGTCATGTATCACATTTATTAACCCCTAGAAATCATGACTCAAAAGTCAAACTATAAAAAAATCCATTCCTGAAAGCTATTCACGAGAGGGCTTAAAGAAGGAAATAAGCTCAGCATGAACTGAAGTTATTTTTACTGATATGAAAATAATAGCATGTAAAGAATTTTTAGCATAAACGACTTTCATTTAAACTACAGTGTTAGCATGTGTAAACAAACAGGCAATCAGATTATCTTCCATTGTTGTACAATTATTTCTATTTGCGTTATTCCGTATATTTCCATAGTATTCACACAACACAGCAGATGTTAATGTCTGTAAATGCCAATTTACAACTATCTCACTGCTTAATATTCCAGTTTTGTTTAGATAAAAATACTGAAAAAATATTGAAAATTATGTTTATAATTACAGTGAATATTTCTATTCCTTTCTGGGATAATCAAAACACTAAAATGTGTTTGCATGTGTCCTTTTAAAGAAAAAGAAAGCTATTACATTATATTACGTACATATAGAAAATATATAGATTGTTAAAATTAATATCAGTAAGACAATATTCTTAAAGAAAAAGCATGAAGTATGTTCATCATCCAAAGGGCAGAAAGAGTGCTCCACTAGCACCTAACATGATACTTAATAAACAAAAAGGAAATTGCAAAGGCACTGTGGTGTCAAATGGTCAAAATCCATGTCACATTCAACCCTCATCAGCAATAATTCATGCTTCCGAATCAGGAGTACAACCCTTTATAGAGCAGAGTATACAGTTCTCTATAAAGTAATGGAGTTTTGCATGTGCAGCTAACATACCAGTAAGGATGCAAGGATCTTAAGCAATACAATCTTTTACTGAATTTCCCTTCACTTCCACAGCTGCATCGCACCAGCGATTCACAGTCACACCAGGATCAGATTCTACTTCACAAACTGTTCCTTCCCTCAAATCCTGGGAACTTAGACTAATGTACATAGATACCCCTTAGTCCCACAAGTACATTATTTTATTTTCTGCATTATGGAAATTCATCTTTTTTTTTTTTTCTTTGTCTAATGTCATCTCCACATTTTCTGCCCAACAATTCACCTCCTCTATTAACAATACCACCAGCCTGGCTCAAAAAGCAATTGCTTGCATATGTAGCCTACAGTGGATTTACTAAATGACAATGGAAAGTACAGAACAGCCTTACTGTGCTAAAGTTATTGCCAATATATGACATTATTAAATTAAAAATTAATTGCCTGAAGAAACATACAGAAATGTACACATGCATATTTCAGAATTTTTTTTTTTTTACTGATGCTCAATAATTCATGGCCTGAGTCAGAACATGCCTCTTTCAGCATAAAAATGCTAATTGCATTAAAGAAGAAACAACCACTGAAGCACAGAAGTGAGCATTACAGGTTGTTACTTAAAAATAAATAAATTACTACTCACCACTGTAAGTCATTTTTATTAACTTTCTTACTCTACTGTTGTAATGGCCGCACAATTACAAATATTAATGAACTATTCTAAGACTTAAGTTAAACAATCAAATGAATCCTCATTCTGGTGTTTCTGGTTTTGTTTTACTTCATTCTGACATAGTGAAGCCATGAGCCAGAAACTGCCTGAGTTTTACTTCTGCTCCACAGTACATACAAAGCACTATTGTGCTTAGTTTGTGACACCAGTGAGTGGTGACTATTGCAGCATAAAACCAATGAAACGGCTTTTTTCCCCTCTATAGCTGCAAATAACATCAGCTGCAGCAAAACATTTTATTTTGGTTTCAAGTCCACTGACATTCACTATTATTATTTTTTAAGTAAGATACTTTTAAGTGATTTTTTTTTCTAAAAGATATTGGAATTGTCGCTCGTTCACCTTAACCAAGGTAACGTAGGAAAAGTTTATGGGAAAAATAGAATGTAAATCAGCACATTTCTAACAACAACATTTCAAACAACAACAAAAAAGGGCCTCATTACCAATTAAGTGAGATTAAAAATCAGTGAGAGCCATTTTGCAGCACAAGAGTCCTCTGCATCCAGAACGTACTCATTAATTTCTCTTTTTAACTGATTTTTTTCCACCACAGTGAAAACCATCATGTGTGGGTACACAGTGTGTGCGGAAGACATGTGCAGAGCTCAAGCCATCTCTACTCAATGGAATCAAATTGTGTTTGGGAACCTAATCCTTTGGAAGTACTATGTCTAAGTTTTCTATCTACTGCTCTGAACTGAGAGCCTCTAAAGGTAAGAGTTGCTTCCACTGCAGCAATTGGGAACTGTGTTATTGGAGTGCCACTGGGAATGAAGCAGCTCAGAGAGGAAAATTGGATGAGATGGATGGAAAAACACCTCAAGGACAAAGGTATATAAGACTCAAAATCAAGAAAAGAAAAAAATGACAGACAGGTTTCTTCCAGGGGAATTGTTACCAAAAGTTTTCCTTCTTTTATTCTTTTCCCTAACAAGTTAGGGAGGGAATGAGATGTGAGGACAGAACACCAGACTGGACATCACCACAATAAGAGTGGCACTGTATAGATTTTCATGTAAAATATGTATATATATATATATCTAAAACATTGACATTATTTCTTCATTCAGTTTAACAATGACGAAGTTTAATTTTGCCAAAGGATATAAAAAGTTTACAACTTTGTTTTAATTGCTTGGTTGGCATTGAGATTTTATTTCCTGTCAGAACATAGTAATGCAGAGAGCGATGACCAAATGAACTCGATCCTTGTTTGTGTCTCACCTAATTAAGTGTTATAATTATAAACAGCTTCAGGCTGTCATAATTAGACTCCTGTTGGTTTTAACATTGTAGTACCACTCTCTGGTCACTGGCTGGTCATGCAGAGGCTGCACACACTCTGTCTTCTGAAACTCTGACAGCTGAGTAGCTGTGGATGTTTTCAAAACCACTGTGCACATTAAAAGCTAATATCTAATCAGTCTTATTTTTAAGGAAAGACTGAACTTAGCACTCATCCTCTTGATAAGAGAACTTCTATAACCAAGACATTGCTCTTCAAATGTTTGTGGCACTTCAATCAAAGACAGCTCAAAGCAACTGCTTCCTGATCAAATGTCATCCTTGTAAAGGAATTAGTGAATTATTTATCAAGATGAAAATTATTTTCATGCTTGTCCCCACTAATTGCATTTGCATATGCATCACTCTAATTAGGCCGGTGTTTTTAATATGAGTCATAAATTGATATTTTGCACATTCTCGGGTTTGACTTGTTAGAAGTGCCACAGTGGTTGTGGAGCAGCACAGCACTTTCTATTTGCACAGCTCATTCCAGCAGGGTTGGAATTACTTCTCAGCTTTTCAGAGAAGAAATGAACTATGGGAGGAATACAGACCTAGCAATACACAATATTAATGATCTTCAAGTCACAGCTTTATATTTGTACATCAAAATCCTTGCCTCATTTCTTTACATTTAACTTGGTAAAAGGAAGGGGTGCTTGCAAGGATCATCTGTGAGCAAGGTATGAAGAGAAGATAGGTTGGGAGAAATAGTGATTTTGTCACAGGATGTGGAAGAAAAACACACAGTACCCACAGATAATCACAACTATTAATAAAAATATATCTGTGCACAGAGCATATATATAAACTACACGATGCAGTACAATATAAAGCTCTTATACATATGGTGGATTAGAAAGACAGCATTATTTCTAAGGGTCCGTGTAACATTTTTACAGCCTTAGCACCAGGACTTCTACACGTACTTTTTTTTTAATAGAAAAATGTTATTCAGAAGTTTCATTTTTTACTATGCAGTTGTGAATATGTCCTATTTTTCATACTTCTGCTTACAAAAGAGGTTCCTGCAACACTATGATTGTTGAGGTGTAAGTTTGCAGAGTGGAGAAAGGAGAAAAAAAATCCTAAGTAATAAAAACTTCCAACCTTTTAAAAGTTACATAATGTAGCTTTAGTTTTGATAAAAGTGATGCTGCACTTGTAACTTTTGCTCTTAAGTAACCAGACTGGACTAGGATTTTGTGAGCTATTTCCTACAAATCCTAATCACATATTTCCAGCTTCTTCCCTGCCAGCAAAAGCTCAAAACTTTTTGTTCTTTTTTAGTCAGTAGTTACTGAAGGCAAAATCAACTGAAATTCAATTGCTTCCTTCCACAGCTACAGTTACTTGGAATGGAAAGAAATTATGAATGGAAGTTGGCACCAAACCTCCTCCTAAAAGCCCATTTCATTCCGATGCTTTCATCAGTACTCACCTGCCCAAAGTTCATGCCAAAGCAATACAGGAAATAGAGGCAAAGGAGAAGAAACTGAATCCTCAAAATTTGTTTCACTTTATAATTAACAGTGATGTATCAGAGTGCATCTCAAAAATGTAGCAAAGTATCGGTGCTTTGCAGTTTGGGTTCTTCCAACCCCTGAACACAGCTATGGATGTGCAGAGCTATAAGTCACACATGTGCAAGAAGCAGGCAATTTCAGACTGACTGAGCCTATGCTGGTCTCACTGTTTCGTGCCATACTGTCAAGATTTTGACCTCAGAGCCAGACAAGTTACTGGGAAGAAGGAGGCACAAGAAGCTGCTAAAAGTACTCATTACCTGAATTCAAAATTCAAGGATGGAACTGTACTATCATATCAAATGGCAATAATGGAGTAAAGTCATAGGAAGTATCAAAGATATGCAAGGGAAAAAAATATAAGTCAAAACACTTAAAAATCCCAACAGTAACAACAGGGTGAGAGAAATGACTTTTCTAATTTGAGGAAACCTCATACATATTCATGATCTTGCTAGAAAACTGAAGCTTTTATAACCAAATGACTAGGAATTAAAATATACACAGAAATACGTGAATACAAACATACACCCATACAAGTCTTTCCTTGAAACAGCTTGTGTTAAAAGCAACTCATGCTATCCCAATTCTCATAAATTCAAATGACCTATGCAATAATTCTTTGCAGTGTAATTCCTAATGTAGAGTTACCAATATGTGCAGAATCATGAATCCTTACAGCTCTTTGCAAATTTCACCATTACAAATCTCCAGATATGGCTGGTTTCCCTTTATAGCAAGCTTAGCAAAAGCACAGAAAGCTGCACTATGAAGCTGACACTACTGCCTTAGAAAGCAGCATGGTCACTATGGCTCTGTGTGTTTGGGGTACATTACTGCATATGTGAGCATTTTACATTTACTGACTCTAATTTGTATTTGAAACAAGGAGCATGGGTCAGAGTGTTGCTCTGGTTTGGTAGAAGAAAAAAAGAGTTGTTCTACAGAGACTTCTACAGAGACTTCTACATTCTTTCTCGTTTTACAAGGAGTGGGAGGAATTGGATGTTGTACATACTGCTTAACACTCCAGATGCTTCAGCTGCAAATGGGTAAGAGTGGGACCTCCCTGTCACTCAGCAGGGAATCCCAAAAGCAGAGTTCTCCTGCAGCTGGCAGTTTCAGAGCAAATGGATCAGACAGCAGCGTAATTGAACACCCAGGCAGTAAAAAGCCGAAATGGCTTAGATGAGACTATTAATTTCAGGATCACGAATCTTGTTCGTAAATACTGAATTGAAAGTGCAGTAAAGTAGAATTTCCAAACTTTGATTAAGAATAGTAGTTATGTAAATTCACTTAAAAGAAAGCAGTCAAGTGTTTTTCAATGCTAAAATGTCTGTGTAGTATCTGAATTACAATCACAGGGAGCTGGACTGGAAGTATCACTACATGTCTGCAAGGTGAAGTTTCAGAATTAACTGAAGAAAGTTGCTCTTCACACAAGCCCCCTGGATAAGCAAGCATTGCAGCTCTTTGCTCCAGGATGCTATTAAAAGGGGAGACTAACAAATTTTGGAGTAAAAAAAAAATTAAATTACAAAGCATTATAAAATTTAAAGGGATCAGTTTTGTCTCAGGAAATCCTTCAGAAAGTAAAATATTTACCAAAAGAGAATTATATCAAAGCAATTTTTCTGAGAGTAATTTTTTCATGAGCCTGTTCACAAAACGCTCTTATGTGAGCTCCAGAGCACAGATAAAATCTCAACTAAAATACGCATACCAAACAAGCTGCCATATGCATCTGCCCATCCAAACTGAAAGACAGAAGATATCAAGTGAAGGCTTTTAACTGCTAAAGGGAAATATGGGCATCAAAAAGGTCTATCGGTTAGTTTTTCTCTACATCGTAGGCTGACTAAAACAGGATGTGTTGCCATGTATGGAAATTAATAGACTCATCATCTCCTTCTTTCTGTTTATCTTTCTGTTCTTGGATATAACCTTCTTGGATATAACCCAAATATATTTTATCCATATTTCTTATATTTCTACTACTCAGCAATGCTACCTCTAAAATACCTGGCAAAAGCCAGAGAAATAAATGAAGATCAGAACACATACGAGCATCCTGGTCTAGTATTAAATGTGGAGGCTGGTGGCCCTGCATGTGGCAGGGGGGTTGGAGATTCATGATCCTTGTGGTCCCTTCCAACCCTGGCCATTCTGTGATTCTGTAATTCTGTCATCCTCATCTCCCCTATTACCAAGGTTTATTTTATTAAAACCTCCATCCCTACCACCAGAATATTGTGAGTCGGTTTATATGTAAAGCCACTGATTTACCTTCCTACAAGCAGCAAGTAGAATTCCTCTGCCAGGAATTCAGGGACAGAAGAAGGTCTTTTGTAGGTACAGTGTATTTTGGTGAATCTCTACAGATGAAGCAAATGTAATTTTTCATGTTCTTCTATCTTAAATACTTCTTCATTAATTACAACACAGTTGTAATTAACAGTTTCCACCATAAACCAACTTTTCCAACTCATCAAACCAACTCAACAGTTTCCACTCATCAAACCAACTCTTTGTCAATTTGTCACTTTTAGCCAATAGCCAGGGTTTCTGCAGGAAGCCAAGGGCTGACAAGATGCTGGCTTTGCTCTCCTTGAAAGAAATGTGATGTAAACATTTGGCTGCTTCAGAAAATGTTTATGAATCCTTTTCTTCCTTTACTGATACTACAGCACCATTGCAAGCTATTCTTTGATCTCTGAGGCCTCAATCAATGTGCCTCTGGATGAGAAAGGGAAGATTCTGCTTCAAGCAGCTCAATTTTCGTTCTTTTGTTTCAAATAGACTGAAGTTTCCACAGACAGACATATCTGCAATGAGCTGCTCCTTGCTCTGCCAGTCTGCAAGCAAAATCCAACAGAACTGTCTGGGGATTCTCTAGGAGATGCTCACACATCACCATGATGCCCTTACATCATCACAGAGACACTGCAGTGCAGCACCTGAGGCCTGGCAGGAGGAGCAGCCAGAGCTGATGGCACTGACCAGCACTGATTGCCGGTCCTGCACAGAGCCATGCGTGTTTATCTTGAGTCGAGAAGCAAATAAAACTGTATTGAAAAGGATCACTCATCACTTAGACCTTGCTTCCCCTCTCCAGTGCGGTCCCCTGAATAGTTCTCTTCTTGACTCCTTGATGTCCCTCTGGTTCTCCAGACATGGGAGGAAATCAGTTTCCCAAGCATTGTTAACAAAATAAAATAGCAATCTTTTCCCAGTTTGTCTTCATTTCTGGCAAATGCTCTGTGCTTTCAATATCATGGCTTCTGCAAGGGAGTAACTGTGTATCTGAGTAATGCTCTGCCATGCCAGCAGTGTCCTAGAGGCTGCTGAAGGTCCAACCAGAAAAAGACGCTAAGTGTGTTTTGCTGATGGCATAAACAGTAGATGAGCAACTCCTCTTTGGTTCTTATACTTTCAATGGATATTTTAGAAATTTAGAAAGCAGGCTAACAAAATCAGTGGTGATCTTTAAGCCTTTTAAATCACACCTCACTCTTCATGACCAAGTGCTAAATTTGTAAAGGAAAGGCTTGATCTGGAGATCAAGCAGGTATTTTGAAGCAGGACTCGAGTGTGTGCTGAGTTTGAGGACAACACTGAATTAGAAGAGCTGTAGGCTGAGCTCTGCATTCTGAGGACTGCAACAGGGCCCAAAGGAACTGCACAGAGCTACATCAGGGGAGGGCCAGGTGGGGGTTAGAGAAAGGTTCTGCCCCAGATTGTGGTGGGCATGGAACAGGCTGTCCAGGGCAGTGGGCACAGCCTTGAGCTGCCAGAGTTCAAGAACTGTTTGGACACTGCTCTCAAACCCAGAGTTCGAATTTTGGGTGGTGCTATCTGGAGCCAGGGATTGAGCTCCATTATCTGTGTGAGTTCCTTCCAACTCAGGATATTCTTGCACTCTGTGGTTACTACAGATCTGCCCCATTCCTGTACCTTGCGCTAGAGATATACTTCAAGCTGCAAAGTACTTTGATCTGAGCCTTTAAAGATTTTATGTTCTCCAGAAAAATAGTACAATCAAATTATAGATTGCATAAATGAAAAATTTGACCAGTAAATAGTAGATTCTAACAAAATATTTTCTTGAGGCAAGAGTATTCCAAGGAGACATACAATAACAGAAGCATAAAATCTCTTCCTAAAATTGATATCATAACAAAACAGAGAGATAATTTACATATTAGCTTGGGATCAGTACAGCCACAGTACTCCTGAAAAATTAACCTGCATATTTTTACTATGCATTGATCCCCACGATGGAAACTTGAAATAATTCAAGATATCGGCAAAAAGTTAGAGCGAAGTTCTGTCAAATAATGTTTGTATACTTGATTGCAACTAATAATTATCAGATTAATTAATGGTGCCTTCTATTTAGGGACATAACTGTGTCCAGTATGCATATTCAGAACAGTGAAAGAACGCCTCCGGGTACAAGCATGTACACCATCTATTTTAATGAGTAGTTGTAGAGTTTTCCATCACATGCTTATCAGTGATTACACTGAGATCCTGGTGGGAATATAGCACATTTCAAGTACAAAAAATAAAAATAATTTTAAAAAATTAAAAAAAAAAATCAAAAAGAGCAACATTTTCTTGCTTTTATCGAAACATGACATACAAATAGTAGAACTTCAATGAAATTCTGTCTGGCAAGATGCTTTTTTTTTTTTTAATGAAAATGATGAATTATCTACTTTAAAATCACTGAAATCTTGCACTGTTACATTTCACACACACAAAATTGAATTCTCAAAGTTTTGGTAGAAGCCTAGGAAAAATTCTGGATGAGGCTGAGGTTTTCCACTGTAAATGGGTTTTACTATTGTAAAAAAATTCCCTTTTCATTGCAGGGGAGTTGGACTAGAAGACCTTTAAGGGTGCCTTCCAACACAAATGATTCAATGGATTCTATGAATTCCTTGTCCTTTCGTCTGAAACTATTTGTTTATCTTCCTGAAGACCTGCACACAGTTGTGTATTGCAATAGGACAAATTGAAATATTATGTAACATAGTAAAATAAAACAAAAAACAGATTAATTTTAATATTGTACAATGCAGTACTCTATGGCTCATTAAACTGTATTCATCACTAAGCTGCCGGGTGCATACAAACAATTTTGTAGCTTTAACAATGGACCAGATGTCAGATGTTTGCTCTGTCAGATGCTTTCATTCTTTAGCCACTAGGAATTTACAGCAAGCTTGCCTGAATAAACACACGAATCTAGTCACATCTATCAGATTTGCTAGTGTATGTTAAAATTAAATTCTGAGACAGGCCACATTTCATTTTGTACAGAAGTTTTGAATAATAGCAGACCAAAGTGTAAACTGCTGAGAATAAAAAAACATCAACTCAGGTTCAGTCAAAATAGAATTTTTCTAACCCTTCTCTACCTTCAATCAGTCTTGCAACCATGAATTAGAAGAAAGAAATTTCATTTGGAAAACATCTGGCTGAAATATTCTACCACTGTCTAAACATTTATCTCCCCACCCTCTGCTTTTTATTTTCCCTCAATATATTAGAGAAAAAAAATAAATAAATCTTTGATCTATTGCCACCAGAGAGGATTTCTTGCAAACAAGGCTACCAAGCAGTGGTAACTGCAGCCATTGAAACAGTAAAATTGGTAGTTTCATCAGAGCCACTTAAAAGAGATCACATTTAATGCCACTGAATAAGATCCTTCCCTAGCTGATGGAGCTTCCATGCCTGCTGGAAGCCCTTTTCCTAGCCAGAGGCACCACTACATGAGCAGAAGACACAAGCAGCTAGCATTGCTTGCTGCCCAGGGCCCACAGGGCCTCAGGAAGATACAGCAAGCCAGGCTGCCGTGGACATTATGAAGTATCAGCAAATTCCATCATCCACATGTGTATTTTAAAAAGAACTGGAAACAGTGAAATGACACCATCCAGATGGTTTCTGACCTGGGAGTGAAGATCAGTTTGTGTTATTCACCTTCAAATTCCTACTGTAATCTTACGGAGCATCTACTTGCTGATAATTAAACCAGTGGTCACATCAACAGTCTCAGTGCTAGATTCAAATAACTATTTCAGCTATCTATGAAAACAACTGACCACAGAGAGTACTATTTTATTATTTTTGGCATCTCTAATGATTTTAGGGCTTTTCCAGTCTCAACTGAACAGTTGTGAAGTGCTCCCAAATTATCAATCTAAATAAAAGCCCTGGAGCTGACAACCTAGAGCCTAAACAATGCATGTTAGCTGACAGATTTAATACCAGTCCCATTTTCCACTAGTAAACTTCGAGCCTTGCGGCGAACAAACCACCTCTACTCAGTATCCTAAAATCTCCTGGCTTTGCACAGTGGGAATGGTGACGTCAGTCTCCAGTGAGGGTAGCCTAAATCCAGGTAAGCTCATTCCATTCCTGCTGAAAATTTCTGCTTTCCAATGTAAAATGTCATGTAGCTATACAGGATCCTTTATCTGTACCATACAGTTTTAGAACTATTTCACAATTTATGTTCAGTTTCAAAAGGGTGGATACATGCCAAGGAACCAACATCAAATCACAGCTGCACAACATTCCAAGCTACCAAAAGCATATTGAAATAATACTCTGAATGTCACAGCAAAAGACTCAGTTGTGTATGTGTAAATTTAGCATAAATCCAAACATGCACAGTTCAACTCTGTTCTTACTCTCAATTCAGTGTGAGCTTGTTTTAGCTTAAATCACTGCCACAGAGAAAGTTAAAGTCTTTGTTTATTTTGAAGTACATACGGAGAATTTGAATACCTGCTGTTCTTACCAGACTTATACATCTTTAATTAAAACAATCCAACGATTTCATAACTCCCTCTTGACTATCACAGCAGAGCATCATCCCAAGCTTCCAGCAGCCATGGTTCTTGGCAGCTTTGTAAATACTGGCCACTGGAAAATATTGCCTGCACCCATACACGTGCAAAAGCAGTCCCAAGAGGGCCCAGGACAGCTCAGCAAAGGCGGATAATGGTACCCCTGATGTCAAATTTAAGGACTGTTGCAATAACAAGGATGGAGCTCTCTTGTTAGCCAGTTACCTTTAAATCAACTTTAACTCAAGCGAGACTAAGTTTCTTTATTTTACACATATGCAAGCCAGACATGAGAAAGCAGATTAAAATAAAACCATGCATAGCTTATATATCTGAAAATTGAGTTGAACATTTCTCTCTGTTTATACATCTAACCACAAGACTCATAGAAACTGCTGGCAGTTCTGCAACTCTCCATTCTCACACTGCATTTACAGAGAAGGATCTGAATTTGGAAGTCTTTCTGTGGACCCTTAAATTAGACCACGTGTCAATGCCTTCCAGACAGGTACAACTCCTTCCCATCAACTGCTGATCCAATTGTAAGTAGTTTTAAATTATCTGCTTGATAAGTTACTGTTTGCTTCCTCTAACTTCAGCATGTCTTTTGAGTATAATCTACTGAAATGGTCATCTGCCTATTCACACTCAGATGATCAGTCCAATGCTACATAACTAGCAACAAATCTGTCTTAAAATGTAATGAAAATAATAACAAATTCATAAAATGCATTAAATGTTTCATAAGAAAATAGCCAGACACCTGTGTTAAATATAATTTTCTGGACCTTACGTTTTGAAAGAATTTTTTTTTTTATTCCATGAAGACAAGTAAACAAGAAAAGTCACCTTTCAGCTATATTCTACACAAGCTTCTGTTCCACACAACTCTTTCTGCCTTCTGATCAGGACATGGCATTGCAGGACTAAATATCTAGACTGACTCTTGCTCACGACTTTACAGTGTAATAATGAGCCATACACATCCATGAGAACACACCTACTTAAGCCATTATTACATTTCTCCCGTGGGGGAGAAAAATGGGCAAAAAATAGCTCTGAAATAGTGCCTTAAATGTCACTGCTAGGCTTAACATTCAACAGTTGCATTGAGACCGAATTTAGTTAAAGTAAATATATATATATAACTAAAATTCAGTGCTATGTATCTATGTGAAGATCTGAGCAAGTTCCAGAGCACCATAATACTGATAAAAGGTAGTATCTCTCAAAGTAATTTCAGCCTAACATTAGAAGTCTCCCCTAATCTCACTGCAGCTACACCTACACAGACAGAAAAACTGAAATATTTTTAC
The DNA here is from genome assembly GCF_951394365.1 of Tetrao urogallus. NCBI lineage: Eukaryota > Metazoa > Chordata > Aves > Galliformes > Phasianidae > Tetrao > Tetrao urogallus. The sequence continues at coordinate 10,634,821 of NC_136822.1, read as the reverse complement.
AATTCATGTGCAATTATCTGCATTTACTGCTGTATGCTGTAAATGTATAAACACATTTACTGATGTGTTTATGAAGCAGACCTACTGTGTTTGAAAGCAGCCAAGGCAAACTTTCTCATCTGCCAATAATTTCATTGTTTTATCTCAAAACAAGTATTTACCAGTTTAGGGAAATTAACCTAAACTGATCTGTTGCTCCATTTTTAGAACCTATTCTCTTTATTGATGCAATCATTAGTGATTATAGCAGTAAAAAGGTGTCAAACTATTGTTTGTTCATATAATCAGTTACAGAGATGAAGTATTTCTGTGGAAAGGGTATTTTCCAGATGAGCATTAGATGTGTATTTCTCAGACTTCTTCTGAGAAGACTTACAAAATTTTCGCCAATGCATGTTTTGCAGTGATTGAATCTCAGATTTCAAGATCAAAGGATGCACTGGATCTACTGCAGTTTTCTGCATTGATTTCTGAGATCTATATGAAAAAATTATCCCATAATTCCTGCATCTGGAAGTGGAAAGTAATCTAGTCTAGTCTAAGACTTATTTTTTTCTGAAGTTGTGCTGACTCCATCACATTTTATTAAGATTCTTATACCTTGAACAAGAGGAAGGATCATAAATCCTAGAAGATATTGCATCCCGGTGATACAGACATGAAGCACAAGAGAATAACATCACAAGCTGTTAGACAGTCCTTCTTGTCAGCATTCGAAGTGTTTTACAATTACTTGAACTTGTAGTGAACCTCAGAAGACATGACACAAAACAGTGTTCTCATAGTTACGTATACAAAGAATATGAAGGAAATACTAGTCCATTGAATCTCACTGTAGAGGCTCTATGTATTTCTGTCAGAAAAAATTCTTCTCTAATCATATCACTGTGCAGTAATCTCAGGTCCCAAAGTGAATGCCTTTCCAGAGTATCAAGGAAGCATCAGCCCCTCGAAAAGGGCCCACCAGTGTTATTCCATAGTACTGGAACAAAATGCTCATTTTATCCTTTCATTAAAATAAGTTTTGACCAATTCTCCAACATATTTTCCAGTAACAGACTAAATCAAGAGAACTGATTTAAGTAATTTATCTTATTTTATTGTTCCTTAAACTTTTTTTTTGTCTTCTTCTATTATTAAATACAGCTGCCACAATATTCACTTGTACAATTCCACGTGATTCCAACAATATTACATCAGTGTAGAAAAATGCTCTAACTGAAAGTAAAAAGGGATGTAAGCCTTCAGTGTTGCCTGGCACTGAACACACTTGCATCAAAGAAATTTCATGGGAAGTGTTAACTGAAACTCAGGAAAACTTAACACATGGCAAGTATTTATAAAAAATAGAATATTCAAAGTAGTTTTTGAAATATTGCTACTTGGATAGTTTCATAAATATTATTACAGAAAAGAATGAAACAGTTAACGACACTGCTTCCACAAAATGCATTATTACCTGTCAAAGAAACAAACAATCAAGGTTCCAGCCCCCCCTGTTTGACCCCATCCTTGTTGATTGCTAAAGTTGATGCTCTAAACATTAGGTGCCTACTGGAATAGGCATTAATGTTGATCAACGTGCCTCCACACAGCCCTCTCCTATAGCAGCATACAAGTCCAATGTCTTCTGCTAGACGTTTATAGAAAAAAACAGTGCATCACAGTCTGATTACTCCTTTCAGTGGCAGCAACAATCTAGGCTGATGTGCCCAGGAAAGACAAACAGAAAACCCACGTGGGATTTCTTGCAGCCACTTAAAAGTTTACCTTGCAGACTCGGATGCCACTCAGAAGAGTATGACATTTAGGTATGCAAGGTAGTTCAGAAGCTCAACTTCACTCGCAATTAACTGCTGATTTTATACATTTGTTGTGCAAATCATCCCTTTTCATTTGCCCCGAGACTGTAGTCTTATTCAAAATATTATTCTGAAATGGCTTATTGAATACAGACAGACAAGAATGAGGGTAAATCTATTCTGTTTCAGGGAAGGCCAACGGCTGCCTTCAAGTCACCTTCAGCACTTCTTAAGTGAAGCCATTTGCTCCACTCTAAAAGTGCATGCAAAACCAGCTCCCAGCAAGGAGGCATATGAGAACATCTGCCTCAGGTTGTTTCCTAAAGCATGTAACTGGACTCAACCTCCTGCACACCATTATGCCAACCCTTGGCAAGTGTGGTCACAGAGAGGGATTCATCCAGAAGAGATACATTATTCTTGTATAGGAGCGTTTGACTTGTGAATGATTAAAGGTGATGAGTCTTAAATGCTCAGCATTCTGCATACTTAACGGTCTTTGTGTTTCCTGTGGCAAAACACCTGTGATTTCATTGAACAAATTCTACCATCATTGCAATTCACCAGGGTACTAAGTACTGTGCTTAAAACCCTAAGAAGCATTACTCTTAGCACTAAATTAACTTCCGATTTCTGTTCAGAACACTAAGAGCCTTGATTTCACAAAATTGTTACTATGCAACTTTTTCATTTCTGACCATTATTATATTGTAGCAGAAATTACACAAAAATACTATCTAAGCAGCCGTCAAAGAAGGGAACTGATAGAAATAATGATGAACTCACAACTATGAAATCCTGACAAACAAAAAAATTATTTCAGTCACACTTTGCCCTTGAAACTGCACTTGCTGTTAATAGATTTACATATAGTTTCTGTGACCCAGAGTGAAATTTAATTTTCAGAATTCACAAATGATTAAAGCTTTGTAAATCACTAGAGAGGAGAAAGCTAATTTGCATCCTATTGTGATTTAATGTCATTTAATATCCCATCCATTTTTGGCTGAGCTGCTTTGAACAGTTTGTAAATAATGCTGATGTGTCAGCATCATAACATGCCTGAGAGGGAATTGTATTACTTCTTCACTGATCAGTGATCAATAATATTAAAGATATCAGAATGACTGAAAATAAATGCTGACATTAATTTCATTTATGAACCAATTAGCCCAGGAGTATTGCCATTCCAAAAGTATACATCTACCCAGGCTTAATTTTGGATGAAAAGCTTGCCAAATATAGTCTGAATGCTTTCTCATATGCAGAGTCTTAGTCTGTTTTACAGTTACCATTTTGTTTGGTATCCAAAGGCACACATCACACAGTGCATATTTGTGCTTCACTCATAAGCCTTTACTCTGAATTCCTTTATTTAGTCACTGAAGTGATGGATTCTGAATTCAAACACTGATGCATTGATAAGGCCAGCAATACACCAGTCAGCAGTTTGCAAATATGTCCACTCCAATCACAAGGATAAGCAACATTCAGTCAAGGGACAAGACACACATAGCAAAACAAATTATTTGATTTGAAGGGACATGAGAGCAACTGTTTTAATTTTAACTGGATAAGTAAAATGAGTAAGAAAATACACATACTCTATAGAATGCAGGAAAAAAGGCGTGTTTTAAGTCACTCTAGGAACAAAATGCAGCATGTATGCTACTAGGAATTTTGACTTCATCTAATTACACCTTACAACTTTAAACCTACTAAAATCACTTCTTGACATCTAAGCATGTCTCTCATTCTACTTTTGAACTGCAGCATCCAAACACATTAGTTTAATGCCTTGAGGAAAAGGAGAAATGCAATGCAAAATTATTCCCCAAATGTAAAAGCAGCAATTGGATACTTACAAGTACTTAAATTTGAATTCCACGGCACCCAAGAAATCTCATACACAGCAGGCTTACTCTCTAACCATTTGTTTGGCTACAAAAGAGACAGAACAGAGGGAGACTGCTTATTTTTGTGATGTTCTGTTACTTGCTGATCAGGACCAGCCATTTCAGGGGACTCCAGGAATGACTTAAGGAAGGATGGAAACCCTTGCTACACTGTTAGCCAATGGTGTGGGACTGAACACAGACTCAGATGTCTGGCTCACTTTCTTCTGCTATCCTTTAGTATAACTCTTCATAATCAATTTCACTCATTATTAGGTTAGCCTTGAATCTTGTAAGCTAAAAATGTCTCCAGAAATTCACACAATACTTGGTTTAGTGGAGAATATAAAACAACTTCTTGTTTGAAAATAGTAGCTCACACTGTTGTTCAACAATAGACATTTAGAAGATCCAAAGTGCATTAGAATAGGAAATTACAGCAGCTCAATATTAGCTACAAATCTTGTCTTAGTGACACTTTTTACTGTATAAACATTCTCTATATAACTTTAGAGATTCTTCTACAATATCCACTTATCTGTTTCTAATTCCTTTTAATACTCTGTGACATTTAATGAAATAATGCTATGCTACATTATTTCTAATGCAAGCTGTTTGCTTATTAGTGCACAGACATCCCTGAAGGAAAAAATCCTCATCCCATACAATCAAATTACATAAGCCTTTTGAAACAAATCAGATGTCTGAATGCATTGCGGATAAGAAAAACTGGTGAAAATAAGTGTTACATATACTTTGTTCTCTTCTGAAGGGATTAGAAATGGATTACTAAACATATGAGACATATGGAAAGATGAAGAATGACTGAAAGCAGGGAATCAGGAAAAAACGTCAATACTTGAGCTCTCCTGGTTTTCATCATTTATCCAGACCTCCCAGAACACATAAAATGTGGAGTTGTGAGTGCTTGATTAGTTCTGATTCACACAGAAGTATCTGCTATATTTCTTTGAAGAATATTTTGCATTTTTACAATAGAAGCGCTAACAAAAACTGCATTATCAAACCTTGTTTAGCATGAGCTAAGAAGGATTATAAAATGATTTGCAGAGTTGAGAATTGACAAGCTTTCCTAGTGTAAATTTTTCATTATTTATCTCAGCTCATTCAAACAAGGAGGAAAAATATTTCTTGCTATTCTAGTATGGGCTACAAATATGTGCTTAATTATTTAAGTTTCATAAAACAATACCTGCCTGGCTTAATTTTGCTTCATAACACTTCCAACTGATTCATTCACTTGTCAGGAAGTACTTTGAACTATCTATATTCCTGTTTCAAAATCTAGCATCAAATGAAAGGTCACAGAACATTAATTGAGATGAAGAAAAGCAGGTAGTGTCGCCTTTGTCAAAGGCAGATTAGGACTTCCCTAACGAGATCAAATAGAGGACTGTAGCATGTCAGAAAGGTATGGAGAAATGAAGGTAATTACACTTGAGAAAAATCCACGTGTCGCATAAAGAATCAAAGAAAAATGTAGAGACTCAAGCTAAGCAAAAGATTACCAGAATAATTAGAAACAGTTCTGGATTTTTAGCGATGATATAAATGTAAATATTAATATAATCTATGGATACTATGCAAATTGACACTTCCTTTTTTAAATTCTGCCAGAGAAAGGGAAGTAGAGACTAAACCTAACAATCATATTTTATATCAACGGCTTTGCTGTTTGCAACCAATATTCTTTTATGCCAGGAAAACAACTTCAAGGTAAGAGATTAGCACGTCGGGTTAAAAAAAAAAAATCATTTTAAGGCTTTGCTTCATTTTCTAGCACTGCTAGGTCAAGAATTGCAACACTCAAGAGCAAGTTGCAAGATTTGAAAGCCCCAGGCAACCAGAAAGATCAGTTTTCCCTGCTGCTAAAATCAGTGAATTAGAAAATGTAATAGCTGGTATATAAATAGTTGGGTGCCATTAGTCTCCATCAACAGCTGCTAGACAATAAGCTCACAGGGATCTGCAGAGATTTTTGGACAACTGCAATGCTGCAGCATCTCCCTACCACCTGCAGGAGAAATAAACTCCAAAGAACGGATCCCAGGCAGGTGGAATTACACATTGCATTAGTTGGCAGCAAAAAAAGCTGGTTCAGAAACTGTTATTCTGTCAAGGATGTGAGATTTGTAACACTAAATACTGTATAGCAGATGTAATTAGAGTATGGGCAGTCTTGAATTGGTGTAATTTCCTGCTATTTTATGTCATCCCATCTGGGTGAACCTCAGGCCCCTATGTAAGTGTCTGTACATTTAAATCTCAAATTCAATTAATCATAAGGATGGTGATTCATTTTGCCAGCGATAAAAGGGGAAAAAAAAGTACCCAGTGAGAAAGATCAAGCCTTTTTCTCTTGTGTGATGTGAGCTTTTCAGAAGTTCAAGTATTTCACTTTAATACTAATACTTTATAAGTACATCTATCATTAGGAGGTGAAAGTTTCTCTCCCCTTCTCTCCTTCCAAACATTAAGATCTAGCTCCTGAACAGAGTTTTGCCAGATAAGAATATAAAATAACCACTGCATATCTGTTCACAGCTCCCCTGGTGCAGATATAGAAAAGTAAGTAGCGCTCACATCCATCACCATTGTAAAAAAATGGGATATGTCATGGCACATGAGCACTGGTGCTGGTTCAAGCGTATATAACAAAAAATCTTTAATTGGCACTGATTGAGCTGGTCACAAGCCTCTTAGAATTAAGTTGGCTGAAAAAGAAATATGTTTCCTCCAAGACAAAACAATAGTCATCTACTGCAGGCAATTACAATTGCACAACACTAACCCCGATGAGGTCAGAATCTGTTCACAGCAGCACTGAGCAGAGAACTCTCGCCTGCAAAACATTTTAAACATTTTAAAATGATGTCATTTAGAAGAAACCCAGGATCTCTCTTCCCTCTGTCTCTGGAGATACAAAGAAACAGCCATTCACCCTCATGTCAGCCAAATGCCCAGGTATCAAGCTACTTTCATCTGGATGTTAAGTTAGACAAATTTTAATAAAAATCTCTGATTCAGCATCCAAGAGAACAGAAATTCTGTCATAACTTTGGCCAAAAGTTTAGCTCAAATTTTCAGAGTAAAAGCACACTGCATTGCACCGTAGAAGCATTTTCATTTGGAAATAAATGAAAATAAAGAGCTCTGCTGAGCAGGTAAAGAGATGCACACATGGTTAGTGTTCAGCCCTCCCTCTACTACACCTACACGTCATACCCATCTCTCCCCCATAAAGGTAGCATAGCTTTTCAAGGCAGTTGAAAATCCTGTTGTTTTGTGAATAGATATTTAAGAATAAATAAGATACTTAGTTTTTATTTCTGAAAGATAGTTTTTCATCATTCCTTCATACCGTGTTATTGGGATATAACGTTGGTATAACACTAACACATCAATCTGTTAAATGACACAACTAGACTCAATTCAAAAAAACTTCATTTTTTCCTTTTAAATTTAGTTGAATACTAAATAAATACATATTAACTAAAAGTCTTTCTTGCTTTTGATAAAGTAGCTATAATTCTCATTTTCTAGTAACTTTTAAAATAAACTTTGCAAAATCACAGTGTAGGTAGTTGGCTGATTCATTACATTTTTAATTTTACAGAAAAACCAGCAAATCCTAATCCTAAAGCCAGCTAGACTCTTCCATTATTGCAAATGTCAATCCTGAATGACACAGCAAATACACCTATTTTCCCCGCACCTTAAAAAGATGGATAGGAAGGTGAAATATCAATGATTGACTAACAGAAGTATTATAGAAATGTCAGTCTCTTCTAATCTTTCTTGCTAAGCTTGTCACAACACAGAAAACAAGTTTGTTTAATGCACCACCAAGAACAGTTTTACTCACGGTTGTATTTCTTCCATACAAAATGACTATAATAGCACTGATATACACTGAAAATGATCTCAAATATCTTCACAGTATCCATTAGGAAACAAAATGGTGTAATTATTTTTCTTTGTATACCTAAGCATCCCATGGAAGTTCAAGTGTTTGATTTTTGCTGCCATTAAAAAAGAATAATCAAGATCTGCTAGTTAATTCAGCATACTGAATACAAAATCTTAACAAGGCTCTTGTGAGTAAAAGAGTGCAAAAGACGACACAGTATCTATTCTTTATGAGCAAATATTGAAGAAAACTAACTTCCTGGTACGGTGACCTGAAAGGTCATATCTATATCTAACAACAAAGCTGCACAAATTCAGATTGATGGTGCTAGGAAAAATGAGGTGCTTGAAATTCAAGATTTCACAGGCATGGAAGTATTTTGTTCCCTCGTCATTTTTTAGTGCCAAAATATTTTTACAATTATTTCCTTTTTCAGTTAAACTCATAAAAGTAGAGTTGTTCAGAAAGAACAGAATACCTTTAAATATATAAGTAGACCATAGCTCACAGACATTATTATTTAGAAGTCAGCATCATATTGTACACTTTGATATAAAGATGAACATGCAGGCAATTCTGAGTGCTTTTTGGATTAAATATTTGTGAGAAATTAAAAGTAATGGCAGAGACAGCAGTGAAATTAAAATAACTTTTGTCAGAAGCCTTCATCATCATAGATAATGAGGAAATTTCTATTCCAAGGGCACTTCTCATAAGATTTCACAGGCTGGCCTTAACAGAGATTGAACACCACAAAAGAAATAATAGAGCAACCTGAGAAATGCAAGTACAGCAAATCAGCACCATATGGTTCTCATTCCAATGTTCTGGAAGAAATGAACTACGGAATAGCCAAGCTCCTGAACAGTTATTTAATGAATGTAAAAATAGCTGCACTTCTTGAATGCAGAGACCCTCTTATTTTACCTGTATCTTGCAGTGGAGCGAAGAGAGATCTCAAAATATAGAGCTGCAGGGATAAGCTTTGCTTGAAAAAGCTACTTGAGAGTCTAATTATGCATAAAATAGTGTAATCATGTTTTAATTGGCTCAAATTAGAGCAACTTGTGCAAGAAACAATGATACCTTTGCAACAAACTAAGCACATTTCTGGAAAGTTAATAGAAGTATGTGACCAAACAGCTCAATATAAATCCTAGATTCTTAGCCTGTGCCTCACCATCAGCAATGCGGAATAGCAAAGTTACCTGCAGAACCATCAAAACCAAAACTAATAGGGTTTTTGTTTGTTTATTTTCCCCAGAAAATGACAGATAACTCTGATAGCAAACCACAAGTTGAAAAAAAAGGGAAAATGACAATCCTAAGTTATTAATTTGTATATTGAAATTATATTAAAAACCATTTAAATTACACATCCATTCAGGTGCAAATTTATCTATATTTGTATAACAAGCATTTGTCTTTATGGAACTGGGATGTGTGGTTAGAAAACAAATTAGCCACTTATATGACCTTCAGGAAGAGTATCCAAGTCTGATGTACTTATGTCAGCATAAACAGTGCTTTTTCTGCAGATAATACAACATCTTAAGAACCTCATATTGCATCATTTATCTCTATTTCTAACTCTTTGGATATAAATCTATGTATTGTTTGTAAATCTATGGTGGTCATCTACGTACCTTCCCGTGTAGATGATTTTTATTTTATCTCTCCACACATATAATCTGTTCCCACCAGAGAAAGTCAAGGCTATACACAGCTCACCCAGCTCTCACTGCATTGCTAGCTTTTGTTATTTTTTTTTGGTTTATGTTTGTGCAGGGCTTTTTTGTTTCTTTTTTCTTTTTTTTAATTGGCTTTGAAAATTAAAGATCTTACTTTTTTTTTTTTTTAATAATAATTTTATCCTGTTGATATACATTATCATTTCACTGCACTGACCTTGGATATCACAGTATCAGCTCATCAATAAAACAGTCATAGGAGAAATCACAGATAAATTTCTTCTTTGTTTATTCTGCTATGCTGAACTATGAAAAGGTTTGGGGAGCAAGAAAATCCCAGCTGAAAAATTTGTGAAGAACTGATTGTAGTCTTCCAAAGGAGGTATGAAACAAGTAATGCAGTCTTTGGTTTCAACATGAATCTGAGTTTACTTATGAAGCTGATCAGGTACAACTGTGACGCTGACAGGGGACCCCCTTCCCATTTCAGACTGCAGCTGGTTGGAAACCATCTGACAAGAATAGTCTAGGTTCTGATGAACCTCAGCAATAATCAGTAAAGTTTTTAATATCCCCGCAGGGTTGGATGAGTTATCATTCCTTCTCTTCTTTCTCAAAATGTTTGAAAGATTCTACTTCGATCTTGATACACGATTAACTATTATTATTATGTTTAATACATCCTTCAAGTTGCAAGACAGGAAACAAAAAGCAGTTTGAAGTAGGTAATTAGTGCACTTCCAGGACTGGCAGAATCAAAAAAGATGGAATTAATGTAAGGGAGACAGTTCTGCTGCTGTTTGCTTTCACTGAAATCTCACAAAAATAAATAGTCTTATGATCACTTTATGAAGAGTGCAATGAAGTACTGAAAGATGGGAAAAGGAGGCATGATAAAAATTTTTTTACAAAGCATATAAAAAGTTAAAATAAGGAGAATAAAGATAAATACTGGAGAGATTCACTGCAGCAGTTTTAAAAGGCTATGGCAGGTGTATGATTCAGGCTGTGCAAAGCAAAAAGTATTCAAATTAATGAAGTTTAAACAGCTGTATATTAATGCCTTTGTAGTTGTAGAGCTTCAATTACAAAATGTTTGCAATAAAAGGCTATTTACTCAACTAAGAGCAATTCTGAAGTGTTTTTAATAATGCTCTTTAGAAGCTTTAAATAGCAATAAATCTGTAGAAGAAAAAATCTCTGCTAATATGGTCCCACTTTTTTTAAAAATTAATATTCTTTTGTCTACTTTGAGCATACTATTAGTTTGAAAGGCATAGGCCTAATTTACTACACTGCTTGTGACAGAAGAAAGAACTTCTACTCAAAAACATTTCATAGAATCATAGCATCATAAAGTGTCTTGGGCTGGAAGACACCTTGAAGCTCATCCAGTCCCAACCCCTGCCATGGCCTAGCTGCTCCACCAGCTCAGGCTACCCAGGGCCCCATCCAACCTGGCCTTGAACCCCTCCAGGAATGGGGCATCCACGGCTTCTCTGGGCAGCCCGTGTCAGTGTCCTCTGAGTAAAAAATTTCCTCCTAAAACCTAATTTAAATCTCACCCTTTTTTAGTTTAGACCACTAAAAAACCTATATTGATCCACTTCTGATGTACTGGGATATTTTTACCTTAGATCTTAGAGCACTGTTTAAAATGGTTCATGGTTCACATCCTTCACAGCCACCTAATATAATGAAGAGGAAACAAACATTTGTAATAATAAGAAGTAAAAGAAAGCCACTGCAATAGTAGTCTGCAATAGCAATATGACTGGACTTGAATACTTTTTAATAATTTATTAATATAAGTAATGCCCAGAGTTAGAACTACATTTAGAATTCTAGATACTTTGGTGGCAGAATTGTCATAAGAGTGAAATTAGAAAAGAACAATTGTTCTTAAAAGACTGGTGAGACTGGTTAGGACACAATGTCAAGAAGAAAATACTAGCACTGATGTACCAAATGGCAAAATCCCAGTGCTTTCATTAGTTAAACATGAAAATGCTTCCATTCCAAAAACATGAAGAGCAGCAGCGGAGTAGTGCAACCTTGTCAGAAGGAAGCCAGCTTCTCCATAAAAGCAGCCATTAGGGAGAAATATTCAGCATATAAAAACACTGCCTTCACTGCAGTTGTGCACTGAAGGTTATACAACATAACTCAAACATAACATCAAAATCCTCTCAAAAGAGCATGATGATCACTCAACTGTGTCTGTAGCCAACAGCATCAAAGAGAAGGATCAGTATGTTGAAAATGTTACATGAAATTATTCTGCTACTGAGCATTAGAGCTTTTGCACTTGGTTTTAGAAATAGAATGGCTATTTGAAACAGAAAATATCTCTAACTTGACAACTAATTTCCCAAATCAATAAAGTAATCAAGTTTCTACCTGAACTCAAGACAGTGAATAAGTTCATTAAAACCAGTTTTCCACCTACCACCTCATAAACAACACAGTGCCACAACAAAGCCCCCAAATGAAACTATGGAAATGACTGGATCCCCAGGGCTGCCAGGGAGCGTGGTATTATTCCAACATCAGGACATGCATGGCATTCCTTCTGACACCATCTGAGTCATAAAGAGCACACAGCCATACCTCACACTTCAAAGCTGAGGAATCTGCACAGTTCTCACACTCTAAGCTGAGGGTCACCAGCTGTCGATTAAGCATTTCAAAATCCAGTCCACTATTTCCATAACAGAAAGGGAAACACATGGTTAGCAGAACAGCACTATTCCTTCAGCTATCATTGCTCGTGCTAGATACTTTCCACTGTCCCCAGTTTTCACCTGAAAAATGTGGCAGTCAGTTGAAGTCCCTGGTGACCGGAAAAAAAGGCGACGCCACACCTATTTTTAAGAAGGGTAAAAAGGATGACCCAGGAAACTACGAACCTGTTAGCCTCAGCTCCGTGCCAGGGGAAATAATGGAACAGATCCTCCTGGAAGCTATGCTAAAGCATGTGGAAGAGAGGGAGGTGACACAAGACAACCAGCACAGCTTCACCAAGGGCAAGACCTGCCCGACCAAATTAGAGGCTTTCTATAATGGTGTAGCTACATCAATGGACAGGGAAGAGACATTTACATTATCTATCTGGACTTCAGCAAGTCCTCTGACATTGTTCCAATGACATCCTTCTCTCCAAATTGGACAGATATGGATTTGACAGGTGGTCTCTGAGATGGACGGTACAGGAGACAATAGACCTGTTGGAAGTACATCCAGAGGAGAGCCACAAAACTGATTCAAGGGATGGAACACCTCCCTGGGAGGACAGGTTGAGAGCTGGGGCTGTCAACTCCAGGGAGACCTGAGAATGGCCTTTCAGTACCTAAAGGCAGTCTGTAAGAAAGAAGGGGACAGACTCTTTAACAGGTCTGTTGTGACAGGCCAAAGGGAAATGGTTTCAGACTAAAAGAGGGGAGAACTAGATTGGATGTAAGGAAAAGGGATTTTACAATAAAGGTAGTGAAGCACTGGAACAGGTTGCCTAAGAGATGTGGCAGATGCTCCATCCCTGGTGACATTCAGTCAGGCTGGACTGGACACTGAGCAACCTAATTGAGCTGTAGGTGTCCCTGTTCACTGCAAAAAGGAATTGGGCAAGATTACCTTTAAAGATTCCTTCTGGCTCAAACAGTTCTAAGAAAAAAAAAAACCCACAGTAAAAAAGATCAAAATTTAAGACAATAATTTTGACAGACCTAATTCAACTTCCTTATTTACTTGTTCATTAACTTAAGCATCTGTACTGGGCTGGAAAGAAGTTCTGCTTAAGAATGAAAGTGCAGAGATCAAAGCAATACCGAAATCAAAGAAAACACCAATTTAATCAAAGAAATCACCAATTTAAACATCAAGCACCAAATCACTAACTGTAACCCATAATAGATTTTAAGAATTGGACTTCAGTTAAAATCCTCTTAAAAAAAACCAGACCTATCAGGAAAATAAAAGCATATTTTTAAGGTGTCTATAACTGGAAGTCAGACATATGAAAACTACTGTGATATTTCAGCAAATTAATCTGTTGGGGTTTTTCTCCTACTCAGACTGATTTAATAGCATTTGGGGATAATATGCCAGTTGTTACATTTTTACAATTCAATGTAATATACCAAGAAATGTGACCTATGTAACATCAGCTAATCATCTTAGTTAATGATAATTAAAATGAATAATTGCACATTAAACCAATGGTCCCTATCACTAAAATAATTGTGTTGGTTTTTTTTAATCCTGACTGATGCTTAGAGCCAGAATCAACACTTACTTATTTAGACTTTGCTTATCATCCCTTCTCCAGAAAATAAATTGCTAATGAAACAAGTTAAAAAAAAAAAAAAATCGGTGTCTGAACACCAAATGAGGAACATTGACAGAGCAGATGCTGGCATGTCTTTCCACAGAAAGTAACCCTCACAGAAATTGTGAACAAAGAGGATCAGCAGCTGCTGGCAGTATGAACAGTGACACAAAGCAGACAGAGTAGGTGACCAGGAAGGAGTGTGTCAATTAGGATGAGAAGTACTGCCTACATGGGTTCCAAAAAGTGCATACACATCAAAATCTGAGATGCTGTCAGAACAATGTGTTTACTTCAAACGTTAAGTGCAAGGTTTCAGAACAGACTTCTCGTGTAACACTGAAATGTTCTCTGTTAAGGATCCTCAGCCACCCGCCCTCTGGTGTAGAATCAGGAATATTTCCATTATTAAATGTGATCTAAGGGGAACACAAAGGAACACCAGTAGTAATTAAGAGTCACGATGACCGAAGGCACCAATAACAGGACAAAGACTGACTCAACTTTGTATTCAGAAAAGGTAAGAGTGTGTACAGAGGCAACAATCATCATCATCTACATAAGCTGAGTGGAAAAGGAAGACTGATTGTAAATGAAGAGCATTTATAGTCTCAAAAAAAAACCCACCAACCAACAAAACACCAAAACAAAGCCCAAAAACCTCCTCTCAAGGAGAAACAGGTGACTGACAAAGCTTGGGAAGCAAGACTGTACTCAGCAGGCAGCAGTCTGAAGTCTTTGACTGTGCCTCACGAGATTATGAAAACAACACTTTTTTTCCTGAAACAAATCCATTTACCAATTCTCTTTGGGCATAAAGAACTGCTAAACATACAGGATTTCAAGACCTTAGGGGAAAAAAAAAAAAAAAAAAGCTTTGAGTGAATGAAAATAGGGCCAAATTTTAAGGATATAATTATCTGAGATTCAATGAGTGGTAAGCTTGATTCCCTGCTTATGTCAGTTCCTCAGACAGATCTCTCATGACATCTCAGACAAAAATGAACACTTCTGAATTCAAGACAACACAAAGCCTAGAGTAATATGCATAGTATATAGAATATATATTTCTATAGAATGGAATTGAGGTTGGCAAGAAACCTTAATCTTGAAAGTGTACAGAAAACAATAAAGAAAGATTTGAAATTAGCTATAAAAACTTCCCTAATAAAACACAGTCATTCTCCAAGGTACACTTATTTAATATTCAGTACAGGTATATATTCCATGCAAGGTTGACAAGGTCAGTCAGTGCTTTTCTTGACATCTTCTACTTTCCAATCCCTTCCTTTTTTTTTTTTTAAACATGGTTTTCAATATCCACACAAAAGTAATAATTTCTGCATTTAGAATGATCATATGCATTAAGTTCATTATAGCTTGATCTAAAAACAGGAATTAAACTATAACAACCATGTTCAGTACTGACATTGTAAGTACTAAGATGAATAACAGGACTTTTGGAGCTGAGTACCCAGCCCATTCAGTAGTTTCAGCTAGAGGACAAATTTCTTCCATTTAGACTGGAATGCTTACTTTTCTGTGTTTATGTAGTGAATACATATTCACAGAACATTGGGATTTGATAGACAGATATAACAGAGTTTGAACTTACAGAGCTTTTGTGACGGCTGACTCCTCCTGGGTCTTCCTTATGTGGAATTACATATACTGGAGGAACTTTAAAGCCACAATTATTTCCTCCCAATGATCGTTAGAAAACTATGATTTAGATTAGCTAACTCTAAGATGGTTTGGCAACAAAATCAATCAAGAATTACTCAGTTTGATTGCTAATGATCATAAGAATGATTTTTTTTTTTCAAAAGCAATTCATATTCAAAGGTAACCTAAAAAAACCTCAAATACTATATTTGAGAGCAAAGCAAACTCATAGCTGATCAAGATAAAAAAAACTGATTTCATTCCTTCCACTTCTAAGAAAGTTTAAAAAAAATTAAAATGAATGGAAAAAAGGAAGAACATGCTGTCCAAAGGCAGTTTTGCATTTGACAGGAAACTGAGAAAAGGCCTGGTCTCATAATTGTGGGTCAATCCCAATTAGTCACGAGCCCTTACAGCTTTAAGAAAGTTCTCTGTAATGATGGACTAAACCTCTACATGCTCATTATTTTCACTGTAGAGAGAATAGATATTAAAATTTATGAGTAAAATAAAGTGTCCCTAAGCCATAGATCTTGCACATAATAGGTATTCATTCACCGGGTTCTTTTTATATTGATGAATGCAGAAAGTACATGTTAGGCTAAATTACAGGCATATAAATACAGTGAGATGATTCAGATGGCATATAAAATACAACATTAGACTTGAAATTATGTTTTATTACTAGAACAGAGCATAGATACATCTTCCTCCATGTTCTTTTTTTTTTTATACTTGATTATTTTTGTGCCTATTAATCCATTTTTTAAATATCAGCAGATAGCACTTGCAGTTGGATCAATGCTGAAAACACTAGAGCACTATTAACACAAGGCCTAAAAATAGTAAAATTATCTATGCTATCCTAAGGAAATTTACTCAGGACTAAACTGCATTTAACAACTTAAATATTTAGATATTTCATAATTTCATAGGGTATTTTGAAAGAAGAAGAAAATGTTAAGAAAGCTATTTCTCAAAATAAGTCCACATTGACACAGCTAGTAGCTTTAAGAGAATAGACAAAAAAATCCACAACCAAAATTGTGTTTTCTATCCAAATAAGTTTGTTAATTCTTTTCTCTTACTTTCCTAAAAGTCTTCTTAATACCTTTATGAACCATTCCTTAACAACTCCTGTCATGCACTTAATTAGAGGAAAAACTAACAGGGAAAGCTAGCTTCTGCATAACATTTTGAGTATATTTCAACTGTGTTAAGTTCATGGAATCATAGAATGGCCTGGGTTGAAAAGGACCACAATGATCATTTGGTTTCAATCCCCCTGCTATGTAAAACCAGCAGACCAGGCTGCCCAGACTCACATCCAGCCTGGTCTTGAATGCCTCCAGGGATGGGGCATCCACAACCTCCTTGGGCAACCTGTTCCAGTGTGTCACCCCCTCTAAGTGAAAAACTTCCCCCTAATATCTAACCTAAACCTCTGCTGCCTCAGTTTAAAATCATTCCCTCTTGTTGTATCACCATCCACGCTCATAAACAACCATTCCCCCTCTTGTTTATATGCTCCCTTCAAGTATTGGAAGGCCACAATGAGGTCTCCTTCTCTTCTCCAAGCTAAACAAGCCCAGTTCCCTCAGCCTTTCCTCATAGGAAAGGTGCTCCAGCCCTCTAATCGCCTTGGAGTGGGTCCAGGGGGTGCCACTAAGAGCTCCACATCCTTCCTGTACTGGATGGGGCCTCACAAGAGCCAAGTAGAGGGGGACAATCACCTCCCTCTCCCTGCTGGCCACCCCTTTTTTAATGCAGCCTAGAACACAGTTGGCCTTCCGCAGGCTGCAAGCACACACAGGCTGCAAGCACGCACTGCTGGCTCATGTCCAGCTTCTCATCCACCAGGAACCCCAAGTCCTTCTCAGCAGGGCTGCTCTAAAGAAAGTTTTAGTCTTAAATACACTTGTAGGTAAATACAGCTGCATAACTTGTTCTAAGCTATTCGTTTTCCTTCATGACAACCCATATTGCCAGGGCAGTAATTAAACTGTCTTCAATTCTACAGCTAGGCTCATTTTTCTCCATGCTAGAAGCTTTCCTTTCCACTCAAAAGAATTGCTTCCTTTTCTTCCAAGAGGCTGGAGAACATATGAACATTTTGTCCAGGAAAAAAAGAACGGTACCTATCACTACTCAAGTTTGGAAAGCAAAATTACTTTAGAATGCAGTCTTATATGCTAGCAAAGTCTCCAGTTATTAATTGCCATAAATTACCATTAGAAGAAATAACGAAGCATAGCAGCCATTTTAACTGAAGTTAAATAGATTGGTAATATGTGACTGGAAATGTATAAATTGCCACAACCATTACAACAAATCAAGAATCATATCCATCCTTCTGAAATAAATCACAGTTTCTCAAGCATTTCTGTTGGCTTTATAAAGTGGAGAAAAGATTCTATAACTATATCTGCATTCTTGGCATCAAGTCCATTTATTTCTATAACATGTTTAGTTTTGTTGTTCTTTTCATAAGAAAGACAACTTCTAAACCAAAACTGAGTAACTGAAAGCAAGAGTTATGTGTTCAGGCTGCACACAAACCTGGACCACTGCACACCATCACTTCAGAGGTATTTTCCTCAATAATACTATTACAGAAATCCTTTTCTGCTCTCTAACTCTCCTTTCCTGCAAGCCCAAGTGCTATTTGCAACTTAAAAGAGAAAACTGGTAGGGTATCATGGGAAAGGAGTGGTTTTCTGTCTCATTTTAGTTTTCCATTTGCAATGAGAAATACACAAAAGAAAAAAGAACTGAACAATAGATTCTAAATAAGATCAGAAGCAAGCTACTAAGATAAACTATAATACCATTCTATTCTGTAATTGAATAATTACAAAATATGTAAAATTTCATACAAATTAAATTGCATAATAATTACAAATAACAACGATAATAAAAAATATTGAGAAAATAAAGGTTTATGACCATTTTAAGTTCTGTTTGGAAATATAATAACAAAAAAACCCTCTAGTTTGACTTCTGCTTCTTAGAACGACAGTTTCTGAAAGATCTTTAGATCTATGATGTCCCCAGCTGAGCTGTCCTAGGAGTCAGTATCCCTGTGCTCCTGTAGCACAGCAGTCATTATCCTCTTTTTGTGTCTTCTTTACACTTCTGGTTGTGTCAAAGCTACTTAAAAATACTGGAAGGATTACTCATATATTTAAACATTAATAGCAAAAGGAATGAAACATCTTTTCTTCGTTGTAGGAACTTGGTTGTTGAATGTGGCCTTTTGTTCTTACAGTTTGTTTGTTTTTTTAATAGAAGTTTTTAAGAACAAGTTTCTTCTGCTTCCAACTCATCAATGCAGAGATAATTTAAAGGAAGAGCAAAGCAAATGGATAATTGTTACATTTGGGACTTATTACCTGAAAACACACAATGATGAAGGAAAATTAACACTCCTACTCCATCCTCAAATAAAAATCCTATCTTAGACAGGAAGGAGCAGCATCTCCTCCAGAAATTGACTTCTTAATGACCTGTAAATCTTGGAACAGAAACATCAGCACAGTAACCCTGACCTCACGGTTTGCTATCTTATCAGGATGGTTTTAAGAGAGGAGAAAAATCAGGGCCAAGCTCCCAAGCAATACCAAATGGCAGCTAGGAGAGCATGCATCTTTTGCTAGCACTGACACCTCCGCAGCTACTGGAAAGTAGGATCAAAAAACATCTCCTGCATATCTTGCAGGCAAATGTTTAGTGCCTTCACCATCATCATGGCCAGCTCAGCAACACTCGTGCAGAGAAAGCAGCCATTTGCTACAGAACAAAAGAAATCAAGGGCCAAAAAGCATCTCAACCCTAGCTGTGCTCTGAAGGCCAAGCAGCTATATATACTTAGAGAGACTGGAAGACTTCAGTTCAGTACGGCCCTTTGTGCATTTTAGATAAAAGTGCATTTATCATTAGGTACACAGAACTGCAGGGCTCTACAAGATGTTTGTTGTTTTGTTTTGTTTTTTAAAGCACATATTGGTTCAATGTCACCATATGAAAGGAAGGAGAGGGTGAAAAAATCATACAGAAATTACAGATTGTATCTCCTATATTTGACTGCCTGTCTTTGTTGTCTGCCCTCTGTTACATTTCTTCTGAATGGCTTTATTTTTACTAGATGAGCAAGGGTTGTTTTAATTCCCCCCCCCCCCCCCCCCGCTCACAGTTGATCTATTACTTTTATCCTACGTTTTTAACTTCCTCTTTGGTTATCTTTTCACTTCATTCTATTTCTTCCAACTAGCAAAAGAAACAACCTGCCATATGTAAAAGGCAAGTACAAAGAAGAGCAAAGAACAAGGAATTTTACCAATGCTTTGGTAAAGAAGTAACAAATTTTCAATAAAATTCAAAAAACAAATTGAAATATAAAGAAAAAAAAGGCTATAAGAGCTACTCCAAATACTATCAAATATTCTTCCCTGCTTTAAAATCACTCTGCATTCTATTAAGCCACTACTGAACTATAAAAAGAAACGTACAAGCCTCTGGGATAAATTGCAAGCCAGCTACGCTGTGATCACAACACTGATGTCAGTATGAGTAACCTTAGGCTTAAAGGACTCTGAAAAACCATCTTGAGTTTATAAATCACAGGAAAGTGATAAAGCATCTGAAGAGATCATCTAGACCATCTCCCATTCAAAACACATCAGATACTGAAACATTTCTAACACGTTTTTCCAACTGGTTTCTCAATATAAGGATGATTGATAACCCACACTTGACTGTCCATGCAGCAGCGATCACCGTTTTTGATAGAAAATTGCCTTTTTTTTTTTTTTTCAACTCAGACAATCCAAACTACACTACAGACACATCCAAGTGGCACAACAAACCATTTCAAAGTGCAATACAGTCCAGTCTTGGGCCCTAAACCTTCACAACTTGTTACTATGTTCTACACAGCTCCTTGACTGATGTAATTTAACATCATGAATTACTGTGCCAGCCTATGCACAGCACAGGTCTGTTTTTGTGCATTTGGGTTTGACTTTCTTAGGCTTTTCTTAGGTAGGGAATAAAGAGGAACGTTTCTGGTATTTTTTTTCTGGTACTTAGAAAAACAGATGACTTGTCCTGCATCTTCTTTAACCTTCTTACAAATAGTTGTCAGATCTAAAGCTACTCCTGCATCTGTCCTGTTGCCCTTGATCCATCTTTTTATTGAAGAGTCATGTCAAAAATAAGTATCACTGCAGCTAAAAGCCTTACCGACACAAAGGTGAAAGAATAGCCTTTGCTCAGGTCACAGCTACCACTCCTATGTGTACACATATTTCCAAGATGAATGTGTTATGTTCTCCATGATTCTACCCACAATTTACCAGCATAGAATGCCTTAGCATCTTTTTCCTGTTCCAAGATACCATATAGGATATGACAGAGAGATCCAGATCAAATACTGTTCTTTCTTTACAATCTATTTATGATCCCTTGCAGACCCATTCACTCTTTATGGATGTCCAGATAAACAAAAAAGCTTTTACTCTGCAAATCAGAATTAATGGGCCTAAGAGGGGTGGTGAACTCCAAAGCTCCAAGCCTCTTGGCACTCCAGATTTCTCATCTGTTGCTAAAGAGTTAAGACTAACAAAGGAAACTGAGGAATTGAATGGATTTTGGTAGATTTTAAAATGTTATCACTCAACTCTAGCTCTGAGAAATGCATCTGTCAGAAACTCATAATTCAAAAATGGAAAAGCAGAAAAAATTATTTGGCTTCAACTTGATGCCAGTGACTCTGCACACAGGCATAATTCTACAGTCTCTAAGACAATACTAGCTTTACCCCCCTCCTTTTAATAAATAAAAAAATCAATACATGCTTTGAAATCATCCTTGCAGCTAGTCTTTTCAGTCTGTTTACCTGTGAGCAGCTGATGCTACAAAATTATCTTCTTTTCTCCATCGTAGGCATTGAAGGGAAACACAGACTCAGGTATTAGAAGAATATTTAGAAATTTCCATTGTTTCATTCCACTTGCCCTGACTCTTTATGAAGATTAACAGATGCTGTTGTTTACATACCTCATCTCTGATGAAACATGACCTTCAATACAGCTGTGAAATGGGAGTCAAGAACTCTTCTATTTTCATTAGCTTTACATTAAACCAAATCTGTTATCAGTTTCTATGCCCCCTGTCCCTATTTTTCAATTGTAGCTAATCAGTTCAATACAGCTGCTAAGAAGATTTTATGTCCACTACCTTTTAACATGGACTTGTTTTATATAAGTAATACCCAGACATAATTCCTCATTTCTCAAAGCACAAGATACATTTCACATTTCCTAAGTGAGAGCACAGCTGATGCATCACTCACCAGCTGTCACAGACAGCAAAGCTGTAGTAAATTGGCAATAAATTATTCACTGATCACTGGGTAAAAGAAAATTCAGTTCTTTTTCTGGAAAATATTATTAACTTAATACTTAAGGAACCAGGCAAACGGAGTCAAACCTTCTGAACACAGCTCTGTATGCATATCTAACAGACATTCCCAAAATACATTTATGGTATTTCAACAAGCAAACCATTGGCGGACTTTAAAATTGAAAGTGGGTATTTGACTTTGGTCCTGCCTGGCCATTTTTTTTCCTAATTTTTCTTCTTATTTTTCACAGGTAAGTAATTACAAATACATACAGAGACAGCTTTAAATCACAAATAGCTGCCTAATAGCAAAGCTACCCTCCTAAAAGCACATTCTTTACTATGGTTGCAAACTAGAAGCTCTTTGTAGTTCTCACGAGTGAGAGCCTCTGATTTTGGGCAAATGACAATGACTCCACTATTTTAATACTGCAATACTTCTAACATTAAGTTGTTTTTTCCTCTCTTCTGCATAAAAAAATATTTAAGTCACATATCAAATTAATAGGCTCAATTTAAAAAACTTGTATCACAATTTTTACTGATCTTGCAAAATGCCAACTGTTAAAATAGCTGTATTTTTTTTTAATCTGCAAATGTATGTTTTACCCACAACTGCTACAGCAATAACCACAAAATCAAGGTAGAATATAATGCCATAAATAGTAGTGCATTTCAGTGCATAACCTTAGCAAAAAAATTCCTAACTGCAAACAGACTTTTAATTTCTCTTCACACATTTTTTCCTCATTTATCATTTCTTTATTTCAAAGAACATAAAGCTAGTAAGGGAGGTATCATACTGTCTCATCCTGGTCATTTTCCCTTCCCTCTTTCTCCATTCGTAAGATATTAGGGCCCCTTACAGCCCAAATTTCACAGAAAATAAACTGGAAGGCAGCTTTGTGCAGTGTTTTCTATCTGAGATGAAACATTTATTCAGTCTATTATTCCTTGCTTATCTGAATAAGAGATGAATGGCGAGAGACTTATGAGGCCTCAGCTGCTTTCTTCAAACACATAAGGTGAGAGCACCCTTTCTGAGAAAAGTTTTCATTTTGAAGTGAATTTTAGATGCAATAATTTAGGAAAAGGAAAAAGAAAAAATAGAGGGAGAGGAACATTGTACTTTCCATTTTTACTCTGAGATAGCTACGCTTATTGTCCGAGAGCATGAAAAGGGCATTGTCCAAGCATCAGCTGGGCAGGAGCAATACTGCTTACTAACACAGGATAGATTCATTGCTACAAGCAAAGCAGCAACATCCCCCTACTCATAAATCCACAAGTAATATCACATTGTTATAGCTGCAGTGCCTGTGCATCCTGTCTGTCACTTTTAAAAATAGTTTTTATTACAGTCTATTCTAGGTGAAGGTCAAGAGGGAGACAGGATTGGAGACTTAAGTCTTTTAAATGAAGGTAGAACATAATGCAAATTCCTTTAATACAAATGAGTCTGCCTGTAATATAAACCTTGACCTGGAAAACACCAGCATCTCTGCTTTTACATGTTTTAAAATAATTCACTCTATATGCAAGAATTTACAAAAGACCTCTCTGACCTCAACCATGGAAACATTTGTTCCAATAAATGGAGACAGGTCTCTTTTACAGTGTACTTTACAGTAGGGCTTGCATTGTGATCACCAGACTTAGCTTATTAAAGAACTGAAGAATGACTTGACAGGCTATGAAAAATAAAGCCATTATCTATTTCAGCTCTTTTGTTCACCTTTCTAATTTATGGATTACAATGGTAGAAAAAATGTAATTCTATTCAAACACAAAGAAACTGTTAAATTGCCTGAAAAAAAAATTACAGAAAAGCAGTCTACACAGAAACAAAAATAAGATGTTGTTTATATTCTGAAATTGTACCTTCTTCTGAAATAGCCACAAAGGAACATTAAGAAAATCAATATAATCAGTAAATATACCTAAAAGAGTGGAGGCAGTCAGGGTCATAGTTATTATCCCAGCTGTGTTGCTAATATATGAAAAATAGCAACCAAAAACAAAAAGTTTGATTGATTGCTATGAAGTATTGGCAGCTGTAGCTTTTGAAGCATGAAATACATTAGCATTGTCTCCTAATGTCTTTGATAATTGTTCAGAGTGGATGCTTGTCTTCTGAACAAGGCACATTATTTATTCACCAAGTCATCACTGGCTGTAAAAATTAAGCATGTAAAAAATGTATCTTTTTTGCTATAAAATTATATTCTTTGAAGGGAAAAAAAAAGGAATAACGTACCGTATTTGTAATTGATACAGGTCTAATTTAATGTGCATTGTCCAAATACCTTTGCCCTTTACAGGTTATTAACTGTAACAAGCTCCAGGGTGAATTTATTGCATCATTACACAGGAAGTGTAGGAATGTGTCTGGCAGAAAAAGAAAGCTACACTAAGAAGTCAGCTGTGTTTGAAGGAACATTTCTGAAGAACCAACACAGGTTTGTGAGAATCACTGAGTTTCTTCAGATCATGTAAAGAAAAGCCTTCATTGTATTGTTTCATGAAGATGCTCGAATTCCAAACCTTTAAAAGTGTGCTTAAAAACGTATGTTTTTGCTTGCTTACATCTTTCTCTATGCATAACTGATTATTGAAGAAAGCAAACTAATATTTTATAATCTTTAAATGACATAACTTTTCTTTTTCCTTCTGGTGACAGAGATGATGTTGGATGCAAGACGACTAATAGAAGTGGTATTATGACTTTAGTGTTGAACTGGCAGCTCTTTTCAAAAAATTCTGTGACTCTCTCAAAGAAAGGAAAGAGAACTGGAAAAAAGCACAACTGAGCCAGGAAAGCAACAAGTGCAGATAGATACTCTGCAGTCATTTTTTCACTACAAGCAACACAGAAACCGATAAATAGTAGTAACTATGTCTTCTACTGAGTTCTGCAAAACATATAACTACAAGGCTAATGCAACAATATTCAAATTATGAGGGCTGCTTGGAAAGAAGTGCCTCCTATTTAAAAAAAGAAAAAAAAAAAAAAAAAAAAAAAAAGGGAATTGGGTAAATCTAGCAAAACCTTTCAACTTGTCAGCCTTATTGGCACTTGGCCACCTAAAGCAGATGTTTGTCCTTGCATCACCATTGACTAGGATTTATATTCATACCACATTTAATCCAGGCTCTTCTACAACTATTATTCCCAATCCCTTCCCTGCAAAAATATTGAACTGAAACCAGTGCTGTTTTTAAATCAACATCCTGATGCAGGTAATACCTTCAAGTTTGGACTATAAGCAAATTCTCTCTACAAAAAGTAAAATGCTTGCAGATGTACATTGTCTGCCCATTTTTCTTCTACCATTCCTCAGACAGACAACAACTTCCACAACTCGTGAGAAAAATCCGCACAGCTACATTTCTTTTTTTTAGAAGAAGAGAAACCAAAACCGAATCAAAAGTGTAATGCAAGCATTCCCATAAATCCCAGCCATGCATAAAAAGGCAAAACTGGTGATAAGACTTAAAACAGGCATATCTTCACAGTGTGTTTATCAGTACAGAGACCCTGTTAGCACTCAGATCTGAGAAACCATCATCACGGCAAGAATATATCTATGAGGGTTTTAAAAAAAAGTAACTATTGAGGTAACAAGGCAGAAGCTTCTGCTAGCATGCAAATCAAAAAAGCAGCACTGAAGTTCATATTTAAGGGCTCTTAACAATGCCAAAGTTTTATGTCCTGGTTGTGTCCTGCTCTGCCATTAGCAAAGATTTATTTCTACATTTTGTGGTCTACCACTGTGATAAAACATAACGGCACTCAGATGTATACTCCTGATTTCACAAAAATCCACATGCTTATAGCAGTGCTGAATAAGACAGAGCCTGGGGCATGATGAGTATTCAGAATGTGGGTCCAATTCATGAATTAATTACATATTTATTTATTATATATATTATTATAATTATCATAGTATATTATATATGTCTTTTTTATATATTCTGAATCATGTTCAGACGAAACTGAGTGGATAGAAAAGAGACAGTAAAATGCAGTACTTATTTGAAAGGAAAATGATGTGCTCTTGCTTGTAGCACAGATGCAGCTTAGCTGAGATTAGAACTGCACTGTTTTTTATTGCTTCTAATATCCTCACACACACCAGCATACTGACCCCTGTTTCTCCCTTTAGGAAATCTGGGTGTCTGAAAATCAGCTCTGCTTAGTGTCCAGGCAAACTGGTGGCTCACACTTCTAGCACAGGCAGTTTGCAGCAACAAGAGAAAGAATAGCAAGATTCTTCCCCAAGACAGATCATTCTGGGGTTGTACTCTGAGCAAGAAGCAAAGAGATAGAAGAAAAATAAACCTTGTTCAAAACCTTTTTCAAAAAAACCTTGAATTGCAAGCATCACATCTAATAGTACTACTACATTACTGTGCGTTGCGAGAGAAGAATCAAAAGAATTGGTATTACATTATTTTTTTTCCTCCTAATTTAGCTCAGTTAGAACAGCTCTTGCTCAGCCAGAACGGCTCCCTTGCAACAACAAAACATTGGAGGCTTGCAGAACCATGACCATTAAGGCCTGATACTGAAGCTGAACCTATTCTGGCATACTGAGTCAACAGCTTCCCAAAATCATCATGCAGACTATAAAAATCCACACCACAGGTTTAACTTCTTAAGGACATGAAACAACAAAACTCAATAATTATAATGCACCATCTAGAGATAGGAAACTATATGATTTTCAGTACGGTAATTCTGAAACCTTGTCTTGACAGCATCCTAGTAACGCAAAAGAGAATTTGCAAGGCATTCGCCTCACAATGCATTCCCAGCCAGAGATCCACTGTAAGGCAGGTCTGCTATTTGCTGTTCTGTACCTGTGCCTTCAGAAGTCACCAGGGACAAATCATACCAACACTGTGAAAAAGATTTTCTTTTCTCCAGTCCAAAGGATCCCTAAAAGCAAGCTACAAAGATGCACTGTGGTGAAACACATGTAATAGAACAGTAAAATATTGCTAACAACAGCTCTCATTTTCTACTATTCTCCTTCCTTGTTGTTTGCTTGGAAGGAGAGTTAAAAAGCAGCTTCACAACCCAGTCCTGGCCCTCTGTGGCAGTTTCTGAATGTAATGGCAAAATCCTCAGAACCAGGAAAGTCTTGTGGGACTTACGCAGCTTTGGAGCCATTGGGAGCCACTGGGTGCCCTGACAGTGCTGAAAGTTAGCATTCAGCAATTTTAATTCACCACCTTCCTGAGCTACTTAAACAAAAACTAAGAGAAAAATAAAAATTGGGCTCATGGGACTTCCCATACTTAGAATTTCATGGTCTCATATTTCCTTGTGCTAACATACACAATAAAACATGTCAAGAAATAATTAATGGAGGATCACAAGGTTTGTGATATTTTAAAACAGAACGACCAGTTAAGGAACTCAAAATTTACGAACTCAGCCCTCTCCAGGTACCGACTCCTCTACTGCAATGCTAGAATAACAAATAGCCTAAGGTAAACTTAAGAATTAGTTTTTATCAGAAGACTTCTGTTTTTCTGGGTTGTAGAAGTGTAGTGCAAATATAAATACCTTGTATAGTTTGGGTTGTTTTTAAAAGCAGGATAAAAAGCAAGGAACAATTTCCAGGAAGAGCCTGGTACTTATTTCATTGGCTCTGATTTTACATCTCTGTAGTGCCATAAAGCATAGCTATAATCAGCAAGTTGTTCTATAACAGTGGAACAACTTTACCAAAAACAGTTAAAAAAAACCCTGTAGTTTACATAAATGTAACTGAGATCTAAGCAGAGTTGTTGGTTCTTAATAGTCGAACATTCTAAATCATATTAAAATTTCAAAATAAAGTAAACCAAAATAAACCAGAATTCTGCTGCTGCCTTTATCTGCACATCACAGGTAGGTACTCCAAAAAATATTTTTACCAGCATTATGACCAGTTATAAACTGACAACATTTTACGTACTGTAGCACAGTTTGACCATGTTAACTCTATATCAGCTTATGAACAGACATTGGTGCTTCTTCATCTGCAGTCTGGCTCAAAGGGAAATGACATTTACGATGTCTGAAATTGCATTTTTTGCAATGAAGAATGCCATAATTGAATTGTGATTCCCTATAAAGGTAAGACGTGGGTTTCAATATGAATAAGTCATGGGTTTGTTTGTTTGTTTTAAGACAGTTAAATTTTCAGTGACCAACTCAAGACCACTAAACTTCAGTTTGATTAATACAGTGTCATCTACACACTCCAGCCATATTCACTCATGCTTCTATCTCACCCCATCTCAAATAATGTAGTGCCAGGACTTGTCAATGTCATTGTTATTACCAGACGGTCTGGATGACTATCAGCTACATCCAAACCTCTGAATTAGCTTAGGTCAAATGAAAGCACTCTCCCATCAAAGCATGACCCATATTACTGTCTGTTAATTATTTCCTAGCTAAAGTGTATTTTGGATACAGCCCATACAGAGCAGACGGAATGAGTAGTGGTGCAGAGAGTATATTTCCACATAAAAGTAAAACCTGAAATATAAGAAAACAGATCAAACAAAACCTTCCAATACATAAAAAGTATTCTATTTGGTCTTGATTATTTTCTTTTCCTACTCCAGCAATGCTGTGTATTCTCTTTGAATCCTCCATGTTTTCAACAGGAAAACTACAGTTCAACAGTAAAGGAAGCAATCTATGTAGTACAGTTGCATAAACACCACTTTCATAAAATGGGCAAGTTAAATAACTCCTATTTGTGGCTGGTTGGTTGTTTATTTCTTTGACTTTTTGTTTTCCAAATCATCTTTTTCTTTCTCCATCTCTTAAACAAAAAAAGAAGTATCTTGATACTTTCTCTTCTTCAGGTCCCTACAGCTAAAAGTTATTTTAAGCCACATATTCTAGTACTCTTCTAGTGTTCTATGATAAAGCAGCCTTTCTTTTCTATAAAGGTCACAAAAAGTTCAGTAAGAAATTATTATACTGTATTAATAAACTGCCACCATATTTAAATGAAAGTATTTCAAAATTAATACCTTTATTTTCCATGAAGCTCTCTAGAGACAATACAGCTATTCATTTCTTATTCTTAAAACACAATTCTGAGTGTTTTCAACCCACTCCTGCTGGGCACTGCTAGCTCAGTTAAAAGAAAACATGAACCACCCTCACCAGCTACATTCATATACAATTGGTGTTCCCCTGTAACTTCAACTGTGTCTTCTCAGAACTATATTTGCACAGGGATAAATATTCTCATATTGCCAATGTCAAACCAGCAAGATGGTGGAAAGAAATAAGTAGTATTACGAGCTACACTCCAGCATGGTACATGCAGCTGCTACGATAGCCTTTTTGCCAAATACATCAAAACAGACAAAAGTATGTACTTGTGTTGATCCACCTACAGTCCTGCAGTGCCATGAATTAACAACTTATCTCTGTTTGTCAGCAGCTTTACAACTTGGTAACAGAAGTATTTTATAATCTTGGGAAAGCGTGTACTATTTCAATAAGTTTCTACTTCTGAGCTGTGGTGAAACTAAAGAGCATTCAAGGTTAAAAAGTTTCAATCATATTAAACCTGTATATTTGCTTGCATTTTATTCCGCAGAATACAGCTTGAAGGACTCTGTCATTATACAGGGTGAGAAGGCAATCCTGTAATTAGGAATCTGCTTCTTAAAGGAGAAAATAAAACCGACACAGAAAGATGCCTTAAAGGTTACATTTTTTCTTTGCACCCCAAGGCTCCTCATAACTAATCACTACTTTCAGCTTTAATTGGAATTGTGCAGAAACAATGCTGTGCTCTTTGGGCTGGGAATGAACTTCCTCAAGTGACAAAAAATCCCCAACAAAATAAAAAGAAAACTGGTTAATTTTCGTAAAACTATTTACTACGTGAAAATCCCCAGACACTAATAAAATTGTACGAACTGTTAATGATGCAACTGTTAATGATACAACTAAATAAAACTGTTAATTATTCGAAATAGGAATAAACTGCAATCAAACTAATTCTGAAGAAATGTTTGAATTGCCTTTATTTATATCTCTCTGCAGGAACATTGACTCCTAAGTCCCAACACAGCAAGATTTACAGAGCCCTGATGTTGTGAGATGAGAGCTGCTGGCCACATCAGTGAAAATAGGGCTGACATCACCACTGACTTTTACATAGGGAAAATGAAATATTTCTGTTAAATATTTAATGTCAATAACCAAAATTGCATTAAAATGGAAAAGGTTATGTTAACACTCCAAAGTTTTCAAACTTCCTATTGATTTATAAGACTTTATAGCAATAGAAATTCTACTTTTTTATTAAAAAAAGGTATTTATTTTCAAGCACAAGAAGAAACTGCAACTATTACAAAAGTCATTAAAAAGAGTCAGTCAGTGGTAGTCATCCTTCTCCAGCAGCTCTTTTTTTTTTTTAAATACACATATATAAATAAGCACAGCATGAAGCCACACATATCAGCTACACAAGACAGTTCCATTCTTAATGAAGAGCATAAGTACTAACTCAAAACTGCATGAACTAATACCAATGTGCTGGGTAAGCAGGTGGAGAAAACCTAGTTTCAAAGGAAGTTCCTCACCTCCAGTCCCTCAGATAAGAGAGGATGCTTGCCTCCCACCAGCCCTGTCACAGGCTGCAATACAGGCCCATGCCAGCCTACGAGCATAAGCAGGGACTGAAAACAACTGAGAAAAATGTACAATCCAAAATACATGCAATTCAGAGCAATCACAATTACATTTCCCCTCCACGCTTTTGACAGGCAGAGCAAAAAGCTTTCCTGGCTGAACAAAGCTTTTTGGCTCCACTTTAAATAAATTGTTTCATTTCTTTTTCAGTCACGCAAAATAAATCAGAAAGCACCCCTTGAGTGCAGCTTACTAAGCTAAGAGCAATAATTCCCCACCTTTTACTTAGTATTTCTGTGACCTGAGGATGACTGAGATCAACGTTCACATGCCCTCTCCATCACAGGAGCTCTGAAGGTTCACTGCCCACCCACACCTGGGGTTCCAAGGGACAGGTGGCCCTGCTAAGGCCACACGGCTCTGGAGAGGCACAGCAGGAAGCATGGGATGTTCACTCACTGCCAAGAGCTTCCCATCCTAATTAAAAAAAACATGTGACTTTATCACAGAAAGACTTGCCACTATCCCCAAGTAGGCTGGAATAACCAAGTGATTTCTCAATCCAGGAACTTCTCAGCCAGGAGATTGAGTTGGGCACTCACAGTTCTAGACCAATATTTTAACCAGGAGGATCTTGGGAGAAATTAATGGTAACTCTCATCATTTTCCTTTCACTGTTTCAGTTAAGCTCCACTTTTTTTTTTTTTTTTCCACCAGATAAATCTGTCCAGTAAACATCCTCTGATAATTTTACTTTTTCACAGCATGAACACAAAACCTCCAATCCCTCCAGCTTATGCAGAAGGTGAGAGAAACTCAGTTTTCTTCATCAAAGGCTTACATTACACTTCTGGAAAACAAGTCAAAACAGAGCTGAAAGTTCTTTTTGCCTGATGAGATACTCAGTATGCTTGAAGGGGAGGAAGATCAGGTGACCTCAAAGTGTGGCCAGCAAGAGATGTGGAGCACAGTTCCAGCAGGGATTATAATACACCTGAATGCATCAGATCTCAGATGATGGCAGGAACTCTGTGAGGATCAGGAAGTCTCTGAAGGAACATCTCTAACCAAGAATATGCTCTTGCAAAGATCCAGCAGCAAACGTTTCAGCAGGTGAAAGAACAAGAAAAAGTTTGTATATCACTCTGTGATATACAAAAAAAAAACAATTTTTTTTCCTTCTGTTAATTAGGTTGGCTTTCTTTGAAAAATTCACTGGGAGAATAATTCTTTAGACACATTCATCTCAAAGTCCCGATGCTACCACAGAAAATGAAACCAGAATGCTAGCCTGTTCACGTTTTCACAAAGTTATCAGTGTCTGACAGAATGAAGAAGAGAATAAGCGTTGCATAGTTATACTAACTGCTTTGACAGTCATTATGAATGTTCAAAAATAATTTTTCTCTGATTACAGAGATAACTTGTACCCTTCTGCAGCTGAAGTTGGAACTTGTCATTTTCCTTTTTTTTTTTTTTTTGTTTGCAATAGAATAATTTGACTTTAGTAGGCAGCCACTTAAGATTTGCAAAATATGAAAGCAGGCAATTAGACTGGTGTTTGCTTTATAGCTTGAATACAGTTGATTAATAAACTGAGTAAGGTTAAAATAAGATACAAATGTTAATTTTGAGAATGAAAAGAACTATACAGGGAGAAAGAACAGCTGCATAGTGTTTAAATGCTCATGTACACCTAAAGATAGCATACATAGCAATTACATTGCCAAGGTCTTTCATAAGTATTCATTCACGTTGCAGAAAACACTTCCTTTCTGATTTTCAATTGAGAAAGTCTCATCCAACACATTTGGATTCTGTATGTATACTCAAGTTCTGAGCTGTGATACAGCTTAGACCTTCAGCACTTGCAGTACACCTTTGCGACCTTTTCAGTCATGCAATTACATTGATGAATTAATGCAGAGAAGGGCATTGCAAAACAAATTATTAATGCAGGTGTACAAAGTGATAAGTAAATCCAAATGGTTATGTGTGTTAATTCAATTCAATTATTGAATACGATTTTATTCTAAGATTTTTAGGAATCAGGTATAGAAAACTAAAGTTACACGTCAATAAACATACAGATGATCACTGCTTCCTTAAAAAATATATATAAAATTGTTACTTGAAGTACCATTCCAGTAGCAGTAGAATGCTCTAGACTCAAACATCTTGACACGAACTGGCCTGGAATCACCTAATTCCCAAATCTGTAGCCATGAACTAAAGCTATAATGCTTTAGCATTAACCAAGTCACCAATAAGACTCAAATTTTAATATATCTTAATAAATACATCTCTTACCGAGGAATAGAAATTGATACCTAATTCATTCAAGGCCCTTGAAAAGCCTGACTACACTCTCAGTCTTTTCTTCATTTCAACAGCACACTCAGAAACAGTAATAACAACTTGTTATGCGGAACAAAATTTTTAGCTCTCCAAAGATTTTTTAGGATGTATATCATAAGTCAGTTGCATTTATTTAACTACCAGATTTTCAGGAACATTGGTTTTATGATCTTCATGATTAATAGCAATATGAATACAAAGCACAAATGGAAGAAATTAACTGCATTGTCCCTGAAGGATTACCAGCTTTGCCAGACAATTAAGAGGTGAGGTTTTTTTTTCCGGCCACTTGTGATTAATTGTATACAAAAATATGACCTTTCTTATGGTCTTTCTCCACTGAGATTTCTGCAACTGAAGACTGAACTGCACTGCTCTACCCTACTGAGGAAATGGCAGAACATTCGATGCAGCA
Source organism: Tetrao urogallus (assembly GCF_951394365.1). Lineage (NCBI taxonomy): Eukaryota > Metazoa > Chordata > Aves > Galliformes > Phasianidae > Tetrao > Tetrao urogallus. The sequence continues at coordinate 10,601,673 of NC_136822.1, read as the reverse complement.
GAGCATACTGACAAGCACTGCTCTTCTGAAAATGCTAATACATTATTCTGATACTGCTTCTAACTTCCAAATTCTAAGCAAAGAACAAATTTCAGACATGCATTCCATCTTTACATATTGCTTACAGTAAACTTACTATTTAAGAGGTATAACTGTAATTATGGAAGGCACTGAAAACATTTCTAACAAGGATTTACATTATGAAAAAATTCATCGTGTGAGACCTTGCAATTTGAATTACAATTTACCCTGGTAGATTTGCCAATAATTAAACAGCCTGACACATCCGTTATTTTATCTGATATCTCCATACATTCTTGGCCTTTTTGGAGATCTACTCTAATTATGCGGTTTTGCTCAAATTAAAACTAGTCCTTTACATGAAAAGTTTCCAAACACAACTGTGGGACTTGATATCCATTACAGCTGAATCTCAGAAAGCAGAAGTCATATGCTGTGCACTGGACATACATGTGCCATTGGTGGGCCAGGCTTGTTTCATAGCCACAGTCTGGAAATGTACCTTCTGTAAGTCTTCTGAGTAAAGAGCATGGCCCCTTCCCAGGATCAGGGAAATGGGAGAAACAGTGCAGTTAAAGACTAAGATGCCTGCCAAAATTAAGAACTATAGGCAAAGTAATTAGATGTTTAGGGTATCTTTTAAGTCATGTGAAAATTTGAAAGAGAAGAGTTGACTGGGAGAAGTGCAAATCCAAATAAGGGCCAGAAAACAAGCTTTGAACATAAGGTACTGCATGAAGGACTATTTGGACAGTATAAGTTGCTCTGCAAAATGCTTAGATCTTTGCATTTCTCTAGTTGCAAACAACACCTCATTTCAAGATTCCAGCAATTGAGGTTGTTGGAGGTTAGCCCTTTTCAAAAAGCTGTTCCACAAAATGCAGCTCACGCAGTACAATAGGGAATAAACCATTGTTATTGTGATTCAATAGCTGCTTGCTTCAGGGAAGAAACTTGAAATTTTTTGTTTTCAAGCATTACTTAAATAGGTGATAACAAAATCTTTTTAATTGCACCCACACTGAAACATAAGGCTTTAGAATCTCTAGATGTAAACATTTATGTAGCTGCAGGTATGCATTATTTAACCACAGCAATAGTTCTCACTAAAACTTAACTCCATTTTTTCAGCTTTCTCAAAACATCTGCTTCTCATGAGGTGTATTTTTACAATTATAATAAAGCAGATTTCTCTAGCAACGCTCCCTTAGTAGAACAACAAGATTGCAGGATTTCTTTATAGCTTTCATAAATAAAACTTTACTGCAATGGAATTAATTAGGATTTTTTTGTTTTCTTTTTTTTTCAAATTTACTGCTTTAAATATTAATGCAACAACACTTGACGGGGCTGCTATAATACTAGCATGTGAAACAAAAGAATTCTGGAAAACATATTTTTGAAGTGTTGAAGAGGAACAATTTATGTTTTGTAATTTATAATGTAAAATTAATACATGACAAGGCTCAAGTGTAGCTGCAAAACTGCATATATACCAAAGCACCACAGTATTAAGATGTCAAGTTGCTAAAAGATTGGTAGCACTTCTTAAACACTCGATGGGAAAACTATTTTAAAGGGATTTAATACTTTCAGAAGCAACATTATGGGAATTATAACAGGTTTTGGTACCAGTTCTTTAGATACTGGTACGTCACATTGCAAAAAAATTTATAGGCAAAATATAATGCCAATCTTCTGCCTAAGTGACACTATGTGTTCCATTTAGACACTTACAAAAAACAGCTTGAACTTTTTTTTTCTTCTCCAAATAAGATTTACAACAGAAGTTTTGTCTGCCAGTTATTTTGTATAACCTCAACAAATTTCAGAGAGCTTGTTTGCATAAACTGGGTGGCAGGAATCAGAACAAATACCCAATCAATTATCAGTGTCTGAACCAAAGAGATGAAGATTCACATATGGTATTCTTCAATACCAGTAATCATCATCCACGTTCTAGCATGGTAAGCAAATACAAAAACACTATGTCCTTAATCTAGACAAAATTATTATATGACAAACGCTGACTTCAGACTGCTTAGTCTGATCTGTGACAGAGTAATGGATACCAAATACTTGGGATCAAAAAGGACCCTGTTCTCCTGCAAGTTTCATAGACAGCTGTCAATATTTCATTAATGTTAATATTTTAAAATATTATCAGTCATTACTATTTTTATTTTGGTTGTTAAATTGGCAGTTTGGATATTACTTTGCATGGAAATTCTGAACATTCACTGGCACAAAAATTTGCATGATTTTGCAAGATTTTTTCACTAGGGGACAGTTGGAAGGCTGGTCTTTAACAGGTACTTGAGAGTGATCTCCCCAGGATAGCTCCACTAGGAAATGCTCTTTCCTTGCAAAGAGTTGAAAGCATAATTACCTGAAATCACATCAGTAAAAAAAAAAAACAACAACAACAAAACTAGAATCACTCATCAATTCGTTCAATACAACCGTTCCCTCTTGAAGTCTGAGTCGCAGGTGATAATCTGCCAGTTGCTACAGGAAGCACTCTGTATTACAGCTGGACAGACTGGCTTTGACATAAATTTCAGACCCAAGAGTGAAATTCTGCATAGCCCCCTCAAAATTAAATGACTGTTAAACAGTGTTACTAAACATGGTGTACCGCTTCACACTTACGTGTTAATTACACATTGGTTGTTTCTTGTTGGTTTTTTTTGTTTTGTTTTGTTTTTTTGTTTTTCAGTAAAGACTGTCTTTAGCTGCATGTATGGCATATGCCTAGAATGCCTTCACCAAGGCTTCAGCAAGCACAGAGAAACAATACTGGAAGGCAGCTTTTGTTGTCATTTCTGGATAATGCTCGATTTCTTTTTGCTAAGAATAAAAAGAAATGCAGAATTTGTGGTAGGGGATTGATGAAACAAACATTTTAAATGCTGATTCTCATCTATATAGCTCCTATCAATATTATATGATCCCTGTTTCAATCAAGGTAACATTAAACACCATCTGGCTGATGTTTTCCCAGAAAGATAAAAATTCAAAATCATAGTGATTTTTTACTTTGCGCATCAGTTTGCTGTGTTGCCTTTCTGATGTCAAATACTGCCTACTGTGAAACCAAATTCACATGCATTCTTTTGGGAGAAGACGGTAAAAAGTAAATTGTAAGATTAAACAAAAGATACAGTAAATATGATCTTTGAAAAAAAAAAGTTATTGACAAAGACTTTCACCATTTAGGAATAGAGCTGTTACTTCAGACATCTCTGGTGAACCAAAAATTATAGCGTGCAAGACCTAAACCACACAATCCCCTGCTGCAACAAGAAGTCTTCAAAATTCGGATTAAGTTGATTGTTTCTGCTGAGAGAACACATAAAAAAGCCTTTCCTGATTCTTTTTATCACAAGTTTTCAATACAAAACCGGATTATTACTTTTTTTAAATAAGAGATTTCATAAGTTATCTGCAATATTACATATTATTGATGTTACGTAGCTGCTTTGGTTTTTTTGTTCACTTCATTTGGAGCTTTTCTGGTGTTTCAGTTAAATGAAGACTGCACACAAAGCGTTCCAAGATTCATATTGAACAAATCAAAGGATCTGTGCAATCTTTCAATGGAGCTTTTGTCTTTTTCATACCAGATGCTTCTTATAAATCACAACTATTCACAAGCTGAACAACAGTTTACTTATCTCTCAGCAGAGACTTCATTTTCTTTAACTAACCTCTGCAAAGATTATTCCCTTCATTCCTGATAAACACACATCATCATCAGTTCCCTCCCACTCCCCCTTATTGTGCACAAAAACAGAAATCTTGCTTAAACGGAAAATGAAACCTATGGCAAATTCAGTAAAAGAAAAATCCCTTCAGTTCCTTAGTCCACCAATACGAGTCTTTCACCTCAATTATTTTTTTTTTCCTTTTTTCAACTGTTTTTTGTGTTGCTTTTTTTGCTTGTTTGTCATAGTGGGAAAACATATGTGCAGTATCTCAATGTTTCTTAGAGGATAAAACACCCATTTTATTTTTATTTCTCAGTAATAAAACACCCAATTCAGCATGAAGTTCACAACTGAATCTCTGGAAAGTAGCCTGAACCTCAGCTTTCTTTCTCTGCAAGGTCACTAGCAATGCCTTCACTTGCAGAAATGAGAATTTCTGAATTTCACTAAATTTCAAAGCCTAATTTCTTACAAAACAGTGTGTTCTACAGGCCTATAAAGTATTTCAATCTGATGTCATTCACCTTATGTTAAGGTGATAGCCTAATACAGCTGAGAAATACTGCAAAACATTCATGCGATGGAAGAAAAATTCCTGTCACCTACACGTACAGCAATTTTGACCGATAGAAAGGATAAGTGACACAAATAAAGGGAAACATTTACACAGTTATTGTCATAATCCAATGCCTATGGACTCCAATGACAAAAAGCCACAAACAGACAGATGCATGTGTACACTGGATTGAATTTCCCCATTAGAACTTTTTAGGAATAAATTTGAGTTGTGAAGAGGGTAGAATATCTGTGATTAAAAACGTACAGACAGCTGACTGAACATTTTTAAATGAAAATAGTTTAACCACATTTCAATTACTTTTTAAGTTGCATTTTAAATTGACTGCACATCTTTTAATCCTCCTGAATTCAGCTCCAACAACTCCTTTATCCCTTCTTTTGATAGGTAAATATGGCTCCACCTAGGCATTAAAAGTAGATGTGGAGGGAACTATAGGAGTAAGTTCTTTCAGCACTTGATTCCCTTGACACGTGCTCTGCTCTCTTAACAGTCTGGACCGGCACAGATAAAGAACCGGCAGAGAAAACAGTCATTATTTCCTTCTATTCTGCTTTCTATTTCCATTCCATCCTCATCTCTAAAACACAAAATAATTCTATTTCTTTTATTTTTAATCTTCTAGCCAAATTTGCTAATTAGATTGTAAGTTCTCAACCTTCGTAAGGTATCTTGATAAATATTGCATATGCAATATGCAAATATGGCAATATTAAACTTGAAGAGTCCATATAAGATGTCCGCTCTTCAAGACCAGGCTGGATGAGGTTTTGGGCAACCTGGTCTAGTGGGAAGTGTCCCTGATAATAAAAGGAAGTTGGAAGTAAATCACCTTAAAGATACCTTCCAACCCAAAACATTCTATGATTTTAAGACTGCATTTTTTTGACTGAAGGCTTCCTAGAGATTAAGGAATCAAAATTTCTTCATGCAAGTCATTACATTAAACTTATAGATTGTGTTATTTCTTTGCATTTACAAGTAAGCCAAATAGATGGTAAATTACATTTGTACCAAATTGTTATCAGCTGTTTAAAACAATCAATTAAAAAAACAAACCTCAAGCCAACATAAAAGATAAAAAGCAGGATGAAAATAGATTTGCAGTCTTCCAAATCCAAGTGAAGAAAATTATTCTGTACAGCAAGTATTGAGATCAATTGAAATCCTTTACTTCAATTATAATTAACAAGCCTCACAAGCACAAAGCGATTTAATTTCCTGTACCAAACCAAATGCTGTTTTCTGTCAGTAAAGGACTTTTCTCTTGCAGAAAAATATGTTAATAATTCACTATCATTGTACATTCAAACAGTTAAGGTTCAATTAAAACTTCTAATGAAAACAGCATTAACTTATATGTACATTTAGAATATTTTAAGGAATGGCAATTTCTTTTTTTTTTTAATATTCACGAGTAGGGTATTTTTCCCCTATTGTACAATTTTCTAATAATATTGCTAAGTTACAGAAATAAACCTATCCTTGCACTGTGTGGAAGGTACCTTCCTAAGGTACCTAATGTAGCTGTGTTCCTCCATCCCTCCCTAAAAACACATACCAAAAAAAAAAGAAACCAAGAAAATGCACGCACAGCTCGTAAGACTGACTCCTTTCAAGAAATAACTACTCAGGCACGGCAAATGACAGGAGTGTACTGAGGTTTCTCTCTAGCTTGAAAGAGCAGAAAAATCAGCATATAAACCTGGCAAAATAACTTGATTCAGATCTATGTCTCTTGCTACTCTACAGCATGAAACAAGGCTGTAAAACCAAAGTTACTACAACTCAGTTACAGCCAGGGAGATAGTTTCCAAACGCGCACACATACACACACACACACACACAAGTTCAAAAGAGAAGGAAAACAAGAAATCTACAAGTAAGTAGTATTTCTTGTCTGATCCCAGGTATAATGAAGTCAATTGGAGTATACTGACAATAAATATTTTCTCGGCAGCGCTTCTCAAATCATCAGCAGCACCACTGGCCTTTAACTATTATGTATTTTTAAATTTTCCCTAAGGAAAATTTAGGAGAATCGTCAATACAGCTACATCACAGATAGGCAGAACAATTTCGCAGTACACATTAAAAAAATATCTAATATGTCTGCATTACAAATCCAATTATGAAACAGTCACTCCATTTACTTTTACAAGTAGATATTCACCACAATGTCATGTCAATTTTCCTACCCGACTGGTTTATAATTTCTAGCAAGGACTCTGTTCCTATCAGCACAATGAATATGCACAACGAATCACTTGGTGTTGTTTCCAGTGTGCCCATGCACACAAGAGAAAAAGAGTGCTGCAAGTATATTGACTGTAATACAAAGACCTATATTGCTCTATATACATGCATAACCTTAGCCAAAGTTACCAGAAATTTTTGTGCACGGTTACATCCGTTTTGATGACTTGCTGGCTAGAAAGAGTCAAGAACATAAGAGCAAGTTCATGAAGCAAGAAATTTTGTTTACACACAAAGGAGAAAAAAATATTACAAGAGGTATACTTTTCTTTCTGAGTGGAGAACAGAGGCAGACATATTTCTCCGTTATTTAGTATGCTTATGTTGTACATTTCCATTCTTCATCCAATTCATATAATGTGACAAAGAAAATAATTAACAAAATCAATTTACATATGCACCAGACCAAACAGTGGCCTGTTTGTCCCCATTTCAACAGCAGCTAACTTAGTGTCATGGTTTTGTGATTTTTGGTTTTCGGTATTCCACATCATAACATCATGTGGGGCACTGGGAGTTTAACTGTTAATGCTCAAGTTCTGGGTACCTGTCCAGAAGAGAAGAACTACATTCCCCAGGGGACTTTGCAGTCAGGGAGAGGAGATAGAAGTCCTGGCAAGGTCACCTGATGGGCTCTTTTTCGTCTGCTCTTCATCAGCTCTCCTCCCGTCTCCCTGCTGCTCAACTGGACTGCGCATCTCACCTCAGCATTGTGGTGAGGCCTATCCATCTTTTGGACATTCTTATTATATATTCTCATTATATATGATTTATTAGTTTCAATTCTAATTATATTGTATTATGGTGTGTTATCTTGCATTCCAATAATATATTTAGTAAATTAGTTTGTCTCTCCTCAGATTGTTGCTGCTGTTTTTAATTATTTCGGGGTTCCCTGTTCCCTTTTCTGGAGGCACGGATTTTGCAAAATCCCTCCGCCCTGCTACTCACAGAACTGGGCCGAAGCAGCCCGTAAACCGTTGACACTTAGGAAAGGACAAATTTCAGAACTCTAATGGGAATTAAGTGAAAAAGTTATTTAGAAAAGAAAAATGTCTGGATTGAATGCAAATAGGTATCTATTATCTGTGTAGATCTTGTTTTTTATGTTGAATTACAAGAATTATGTACACCAAGAAACCAACAAAATATGTAAATATGTTTTTAGTTGTAATGTATTTTTGGTATGAAATCCATAATCTATTTCCTTTCAGATTTTGCTGTATTTTAGAAGTTTCGCAAAATGCTCCCAGAACTTCCTATTTGATCTCTACAAATAACTCTCAAGGTTCTGAATATCACATCTTAAAATTTTAATTGTTCTTTCTTGGGAAATGCATGAGGATGAGAGGTTGGGGAAGATGGAATAGAAATCTTCTGCAAACCTCCAAGGAGCACTATTTCCCCAACATGCAAGATTTTTTTCTACCATGTATTTTTTGTCTTGCAAAATTCATTCTGAAATATCCACATGCACATCCCCACCCTATGGCCATTTCTCCTCCCACTACCCAAACAAAGCTGTTCTTTTTGATCTATTAATCCCACTGAAGTCCTGTTTATATTCAATTCCCTGTGTTGATGCTTATTCTAGAATCTAAAGCTCTTCAACGCAAGTCACACTCAGAGTCTACTACTGTAACATGTTTTAGGACAGCGTGTTTTCTTCAAAGGCAAATTCAGTTTCAGATGTTCCAAGTGGATGCCGAGATCCATTATCTCAGTGTGTCTCATACTCCTTCATTACTCATCAAGCTCCTTTGGAAGCCCAGTAGCATTTTAATAGCACTCTTCAACATACGGTGCTAAGACAACCATAATATGCAATCTATGATTTTACAACAAGACCTGTGAAGGATGGACTGATAGTTTTCTGGATAGATTTTTATTCTTCTAACAATATTTTCCATGGGAGTCAAAATGGATTCTTCAGAAAAAAAAAATGCCCTAACAGGGCTCCATCATAAGGTTACCTCAGAAAGAACAATAAGCAAATTTGTTGCCAAAGATTAAAAGCTGTTTATTTCTAGTGTCTTCCAGATGCAAAACACTTTGTTAAATCATTGCAAGTGAAATTAGGAAGCTTGTTAGTGAAGCCTAATCTTTCATTAGCATTTTAAATTCCTGCAAAGGGAAAAAAAAACATCTTACTGCCTGAATATTAACAGCTAGTATATTTCATATATATATAAAAACTATATGAGAAGCTAGCTAAAAACAAAGTAAAACTTCTTGCTTTTTCAGAAATTCTTGGAGCTCACATGATTTCTCTTTTCTGAGGCTTTTTATTAATCTTTCCCCTCAGTTGTTACATCTATTGTTCTTGCACAGAAGAAAAATTTACAGCTCTCCCCACTACAAGATCTTCCTATTTTCCTTTGATATAGCTCTTAGTATGAGTGAGTGAGTTTCTTCCACTGTACTTATCCAAAATTGGCAGATTTGGGTAACTGAAGTTGTATCATAGAGACAGTATATCAACATCAGTCTACAAGTTCACATACAAAGGGATAGGCAGAGAAAAAGAAGTACACATAAATGTTTTTAATAAGGTACTAAGAATCATTGCCCTGATCTAATAGCAAGAAAATAAATTAGTTTCAGACAACCAACACTGAGCTGAATTTAATACTAAGACTTTTATCAAGCACATAAAGTAAGTGGTTACCCATCCTCATACAGAAATGAAAAATCAACAACTGAGAAGTTTTTTATTTGTGCAACTATGGACACTTAGGAAGAAGTTGAGATCACAGAAAGATCCAGGCAGACTTTTCCTGCACTGGAAATGTTTCAAAACATCCGAACAGCAGCATCCAGTGACTCTGCATCTGACAACTGCAGGCAAGATACATACCTTACTTTGTATTTTTTTACACTTCACACTGCTCATTGAAGAAAGGGGAAAGTTTTCAGCACAACAGTTATGTGTGAATGTTGCTGGTGGCATAAAGGGCAATACATCATCACTGAGTCAACTGCATGCTGTTTTTGCTGCTTTTATTTGGGAAGATGATCTCTGCTGAGACAGAGGTAAAACAAACACCTCAAACCAATTACTGAGCTAAGATAAATCTAAAGAGAGAGACTTTTGCGCTGTGCCCACCATGCCACTAAGCTGTAGAGAAATTATAAGTTACTCATTAGCTTCCAAATTTAGTAGGAGTTAATCAGCAAAGACTCCAGCTTCAGCAAACTGACTCAGATATTGCTAAGACAGTCTGAATTACAACAGCAGTTTAAAGAGGAGTTTCAGTCACGAATGAAACATAACTGCTTCTTCCCTTCAGCTTCCTAACTTTCAGACTTTTGCTTGCAGTTTGAGATAATTATGTTTAAAAAAAAAAAAAAACACAGGAACAGCATGAACTTGTATAACACCAGTTGCTATCTCCTGGAAGTATGAAGCATTGCACCCAAATGTGTAAACAACACAATATATCAACATCTTGCTCTATGAGCAGTCTTTATTTCAAGAGTTTTTTCAAAGTAACAACACCATAACACAAAGTACTAATAAGCTGGAGAGGCAGGCACTCACCATGCTAATTAACTCACCTATGGGGTTCTAGTTACAGCCCACATGCACATTCCCAAAATCTTTTCTCTCCCTTCCTACTCCTTTGTCTTATATTTTTCATTATGATCACACTCAGGAAGAAAATTATAAAGCTCAGCATGACACACGTGTCTTGCTGCAGCTAAAACTATTTGGAAATAACAAAAGAGTGGATATAAAGGTACTGATATAGAAGGGCTTTTGCCCTTCTAGAAACAGCAAAAGAAGTTAAACTATTGAAGATCATTTGAAGAAGAAAATGAATACTTTCTGCTTTTCTGGGTAAGAGTTTCAAGGACTCCCACAGCTCATTTGCAGCAAAGTTCAAATCCAATCCATGAATTTTCCTCCAAACATGCAGGCTTTTTACTACAGCTGTACACAACTGTCATCTTCCTCTTGCACAGCCATGCAAACATTGCAACAAACAAAAATAGGTAACTTAATTTTACAAAAAAAAATTTTTGAAAACTGAAATAAACCTTAAAGAGAAAATCTAAAACCCAAGGCTGAAGAGCTCCTTTTTCTTTCTCCTGTATTAAAAGTATTTCTAATGCTTTCCTCCAAGAAATCATAGTCCACACAATTGTGCAAATTCATCTGTGCAGAGCTTATCACTAGAGGAGAGAATGAACGACAAAAATCTAAGCATTCTTACCTCTAAATGTTTCCTTGTGATTGCTCTGGATTCGTTCCAAATGAAGGTGCAGGTAGCAGTTTTGTTGATAGATGCCAACTGCAGACCATGTGAATCAGCATGGGCACATCTCACATTGATTTATGAAGCACTGTGGAGTAGTAGAGCACGGCATCTGAAATACGAATTAAAGTTTTTTTCAGTATAACTTTCATATCCTGTTTCAGGGATAATTGTCAACAACAGAATGTCCCTAATTATTACTTAATTAACATTAGTGACACTACTTTATTATCGTAACTTAAGCTTAATGTGGAAGATATAGGGTTGAAGGCAAAAGGCAGTTTAATTCATCCTGTAGATATGGTATTTAGGAAAGAGCTCATGCAAAAACAGTAGCTTTCCAGAAAGGCAAGAGTCATTTGAGGCGTATCTCCCAACATACTTCATTAACATCTCCCCCAAAACCCTCCCCCCAAATAAAATAAATAAATAAATGAGCCACACAGATAATTCTATGGGGACCTAAAGGAAAAGACTGGTCAAAAGTCTTAAGATGCTCTACAGAAAGTTTGAATTCTATTATAAGATTATTAAGTTGAGAATGCAGAAAACTAAAGATGAAAGTACTGCTTCACAGAATGAAGACTGTATTTTGCTTTTAGAACCTGGAGAGAATAATCTCTTCATCTTTGCCTCTTCAACCATGCCAAATTTCAAGACAGCCAAGAACTTCTTTTGGCATTAACCTTAAGCTTATGCACCATCTACATTCACAATCAAAGGTAGCAGTTTCCTCATAGGCAATCTTGGCATAGCATGCCAAATACATGAATAGAATCCATAAACTTCAGCACACAACTGCCCTCCTTATTGCAATGTGTGCAATGAATGTGCGCAAGAACTTCTTTACAGTGAGGTGACGGAGCACTGGAACAGGCTGCCCAGGGAGGTGGTGGAGTCTCCTTCTCTGGAGATGTTCAAGACCTGCCTGGATGCCTACCTGTGCGACCTGCTGTAGGGAACCTGCTTTGGCAGGGGGGGGTTGGTCTCGATGATCTCTAGAGATCCCTTCCAATCCCTACGATTCTGTGATTCTGTGATTGATCCAACATGAAACTACTGCATCACATTTCCAATATGCTGTAAGAAATCATCATATACTGATCAGGAATATACAACAGTTTCTGTTAGTGGTGACTTGCAAAAGTACTTCTCTGTTATAATTGGGCTTAGTGATAACAGTAAAACAGGGAACACTTATTTGTCTTAATTTTGGTAATAGATACAACATCTCCTACTGAGCTGATTTTTCTCCAAATATAAGAAGTCCATCTATTTTTATGAACAGTTGAATACAACATATTTCCACTTATTAAATCTATCATGTAGTGATGCAGTACTTTTGCTAGAATTCTGAAGATCATTAGCATAAAGCCATTTTAGTTATGTTTGAAAAGGGCACCTTTATCTCTGTTAACACAAGTCCATAGTATTACTTAGTTCTTTTCCAGATGTAAGAAGCAAATTCAGCTGATGTTTCTGCTCATTAAGAATCTCAGTTTAGCTCCCTGCTAGAACAGCTCAATTACAAGAGGGATCAAACACCTGAAATTACCTGTTATGTTTTGAAAAAAGAAAGTATATTTGGTTGTGTGTATAAGCAAAAGTCATTAAGGTAACTTTTTCTGAGCAGTATTACAAATTCTTTTGAAAGTACGAAAAAAACCAATGTAGGCTGACCTGAAGTTAAATGAAAGAGTTTTGAAGATGATCATGATTTTTCTGTTTATGACTACAAAATTAAACTGGCCAGAACAACCTTGTCTTGGAAGCAACAAAATGTATTTTGTCACTGGACCAACTCGCTTTATTTGGGCACTTCATAACAGATACTAAGCAACAGGTTAAGGTGGCAAAACAGAAGTTAAAGCCCAAAGGCAACCTTCAACTTGGTCAGATGGCATCAGTTCTAAAAGAAAACAGAATTGCTCTGCTATGTTGATCTTCTCACTGCTGCTTTAAGTAATTATTTGCTTTGCTGAACTATTTTCTAATACAGCATAACTAGCAATAGAAATCAGACTTTCTAATCTGCAACAGATCTATTCTTTCCTCAGTGCAGTGAAGTTTCTGACTTTATCCATTGATGATTCGCATTTTATGCAAGTGAAGTTATAGCTCTTCTATAGTTGTTCAAAAAATTGTTGTCACTAGGTTCATGCCACATTTCTCTATTTAATTTAAAGGAAGAGTGCTCCGATAAATCTTAACAAACCCAAAAAGGCACATGAATTCAATGCATTTTCTTCCTCCTGTCCAGTTTCAAACCAAAGTCAATATTATGCCCAAAGAAGGCCTACAAATTCTGAGCTTTTGCCTAGTTGAAGCATCATTATGATTTAATAAGTTTCATAATCTCTCTCAGAACACAGACAAATGATACTGTAAAAATCATTTGTCTTTGAATTTAATTTTACATCTAGAACATAATGGAATATTTAATATTTAGCAAGTCGGTTTCACAAAGTCACTTTATACTACTCAAGTGGGAAAAAAGGCGCATAAGGGCATAGTTGTATTGGATGACACAAGACTATATGAATATATCCAATTTCACTCAGCAGCAGAAGTCCCCCTCCCACTCAAAAAAAAAAATCCCAAACAAACAAAAGAACAGTAACAGTAACCAATAGTTAACTTATTATACTTAAGGGCTGCTCACTCAGAAGGGATTACTTGGAAGAGCCATGATGCTCATGGCACACAAGGCAACGATGTAGCCTGCTAGAACTCCACATCATGCTGTTGTAAACAGTAACATTTAACTAATTTGTCTAACCTGAAACTTCCAACGTCAAAACTATTCTTAGTTTTGCCAAAAAAACCTAATTCTTTCAGTGCCTAACTGGAGATAAAATAGTCTACTAGAGAATAATCCTTTGTCAAATAGACAAGCAATACAATCCAAAAGGTAAGAGGCATGAGTCACGGTAATTCAACTTTAAGATTCTGCAATTCTTATCTAGACAAGCTTGTTTATTTGAGAGAAATGAGGGCTCCAAAATCCTGCCCACGAGGCATGGGGAAGGTCCTCCAACTACCAATGAATTTCTCTGTACCGAGAAAGGATATCTTAGCACTGATGCTAATGCTTTACGCAGATAAATGTGTATATAATTTTGTATACAAAATAAAAATGTGAATCATCTTTTTCACTTCACCAGCTAAACAAAACCACTTTTTTTTTTTTTTTTTTTTTTTAATATAAAGCATTTGAATAGATTCTATCAGAACTGTACCCTTGAAAATACGCTCTAGCATAAGCACAAAGAATGGGAGGAGGACAAGAGAACAAGGAGAAAAACACACAAATCAACAATGTGCTTTTCTTCTACTTTAGAAGCCTGTATTCAAACCAATGGTTGAGCAGCACTGGCCACATCCATCCATCGGTTAGATTAGCTATGATTGTACTCATGCAATACACTTTAGTCACTTTAGGCAATTAATATGTTGGTGCTTGGGGGTTTCAGAAGCCCTAGATTTCTGTTTCTGGATGAATTAAAATATCTGCAGAATGAAGTCATACTGGTGGGTGTAAATAACTAGTAAAGATATCACCTACATCCATTATCTATATATATGATGAACAATGGGAACCAATCTAGGCACCTAGATAGGAAGCTTGATTTTAAAAGGTATCTGTTTATTGCCATTCACAGTACTTTCCACTGATCACTCATATATATATACACGTTTCCTTACCTAACTTTAAGAATTTTTATTTAATTCAGTGGTTTATGGGGCACCTTTCTGTGCATTAAAGCTTCCATTTTTATGAAGAAAATAAAAAGTGATTGTAAGTCATTGATGCTGCAACAGTATCAGAAATTCAGAACTGATAAAAAAAAAAAGACAGTTCTCCAAGATCACTGTATATCTAAAATTGTCTCCACAAATGGAAATTATCAGACATAAAAAGCAGTAGTTCATAAATACTAATTAGCACCTTGCCAATGATTGCATGATAACATTTACTTATGCATAATTGAATTCCAAAAAATTAAAAAACAGGGAGCGTGGGTAGATTTAATAATTCCTCCCACACTAATCAGAGTTTCTAACTATTTCTTCTAACAAGCACAGTTATTTTATTTTCTTCCTCTTCATTTGTGAATAACAATCGGTCCATGTTTTCAATATTTTTGTATTTAAAGCTAAGAGGGAAGGGGAACCACTGCAAATAGCATAGTAAAATAATTCCTAGTAATTCTAAATTTTAAATGTTGTACCTGTACACAAGTTTTTGCTTCATTACTTGACTCTTGTGGAAGGCGTCCCTGCCTATGGCAGGGTCTTGGATCAAGATGATCTTTAAGATTCTTTCAACCCAACTCAAGCCATCCTATGATTCTGATACTATGATTTATTTTTCCTATGGATATTGATAGGAATCTTAAATCATCCTATTAAACTCTTCTTCCCTCAAACCTTCTTTCCAAACTGTACACTTGTTATCCGGCATGCTTTTCTTCTGTGCTGGGATACAGGTTAATAGCCATCATCCTCTCTCACAATAGTTGGGCTGTGAATAAGAACAGCTCATCAATCCTTTCACAGATCTGAGCAGGCAAAAACAAAAACAGAACCACACAGTCACTTCAGCTGAATTATTTTTCCAGAATATTTTGTTAGGGCAATGCTGCTACAGCATGAAAACCAAAGATCACAACAGGAAGGCACGCAATCCTCTAGAGGCCATATAGAAACAAAACTGCTGCAACATTTGACAGAACACACAAAAACATCTAAGATTCCAATACAGCTGTCCCTGCAGTGGTGTTCAACCTTGGAGAGAGAGTTCTTAGACATTCTCTAAATATTTAGGAAAACAAAACAATACAGGAAACGAAAAAATGTACCAACACACTTCCAAGAATCATAGAATAATGTTCCCATTTGAGACTCAAAAACAATTATAAAAATAAAAATCACACAGATCCTTCCAAACAGCATTGCTTCCTGCAGTTCAGAAAACACCCCAAAAAAGTTACAGGTCACACAGGTGTGAGAGGAGCATCACTTGAACCACAAAGCCTAGTACTGCTTTAGAAATCCAAACCCTACAGCGGGCATCTTTAACAGACCTGAACTAAAAGCTGCAGAAGTGCAGGGCTGAGAGGATATTCCTGTGCTCCAGCTGCATATTCCCCAGCAAGTACCAGTCAGCAATTTTACACTCCTCCAAAATATTTGGCACTAAAATTTTCCCAATTGCAGGAAACTGGAGCACGAAACATACGTGGGACCCATTTAAGAGCAACTAAAAGCCCGGTACATTCACTTTCTGAGGTATTTGTTCACCATACCCATAATCATCTCTGCAAGCTCTTGGGAAGATGCTGCTAGAAATTCTGGCTTGTGTCTCATATATGACAGGCAGGCTTTGGTATAAGTTAATTAAGAAAAGAGACTATGGAGCCCTCTAGCAGAAGGCACACAAATGGAAACCTTTCAAAAATCACTTTGGCTCTTTGGGGTTTGCATAAGAATTGTTGGACTGTAGTCGGAAATAGATATGTAGCAGCCTCTCTCCCACATAAGAATGGGCAGCACTCACATCAAGCAGTATATCTGTCCACTCATACCCTGCAGACACTCCAAATCTGGATAAAATCCAGAAGTTACATTTTAAAAAGACAAAATCTCTCTTGCTTCACTTGCAACGCTCAGAAATGGTAATACTGCATTCCAGATGTGCTATTCAAATGGTAAAGTAAAATCAGCTTAGCTGGCATTAAATACATTATAAAAACATAAAACTATTATGAAATTAATAATAAAGTGCTTTGAGGTATTGATTTTCCTTTGTTTTTAATCATTAACGTGCACCTGTGCTTCAGAAATTGTATTACACGTAGAACACAACAAGCTGCAAAATACATGCTTACCTTGCATTTCACCTTCACAGAAAATTACATTAATACATCATTAATGTGACATCAGATTATCCTAGAAAATATAGCACTACACGTTAAACTCCAGTAAGGTATTCCCTACAAGGAGGACTACCAACACTGGTCTCAGTAACAAAGAGGATACAATAAAATCTGGAAATCTAAAAAGTGCCACAACTTCCAAATATTTGGAACTACGGGCCTTACAGACAGTACTATGTGTGCAGGTGGTGAAACTGCTGGTGCACACCTGAAAAGGGGTTATAACAATTACTCGTCTCTCACATTTTCCCCTTCACATATTGCTTAAGATTTAGCTACTAAAAAAAAATAAAATAAAATGGCAGGAATAGGAAAGGAAGTGGAGGAAGAGAACAAGGACGATAACCAAGCATGTGAGGAGGAACAGTGACAGCTTCTGACATTTTTCATTCTTTCATGAAGAAATACCATGCAGACTTTTCACAAACTGCTTGAGATCTTTAATTATGAAGAATTCTGCCTAAGTGAGAAAACAAACAAATATAATATGCTTGCTTCAGTGTTTTTATGCAGCCAGCTAAAAATAAGCTCGATAATTATATTTTTTTTAATGTGTACACCATAATAAAAACAACTAAGAATCACAGAATGGGAGAAACAGATGGTTACTGTTTGGGGTTTATTGAAGTTTCTATAATTTCTACAAGCAGGCTAGCTGCTTATCTTGAAAACTCTTTCATTCCCTGGAAACACATCATCTTTCTGAAATTCTTTAATCTTGCACCATTCTTTGAAAAGAAATAAAGCACCAAATAGTCAGGCCCAGAAAGCTTGAATTTCACATTGTTTGCTACAAAAATGTTAACAGAAATTGAATTTAAAATTGACACTTTTTTGTTCCAGTTAGATAAGATGCTTGGGCAGAACTCTTAACATTACACAGCCCGGTAAATCTTATAAAACCTGTAAATCTTTGATCTGCATGAATGATGATACCAGTGAATGTGGCAGACATGAGCAAAAAAATACATGCTGCATATGACTTAGCGAAGTGTTTTCAAACTGGAATGGAAGAGGGGGGCTATTTAATGTCGGGACTGCTTTCTGACAGTTTTAATTTACACATCAAAAGAGAAATGCACTCTAAGATTTTGTCACCGTAATGGTTTTGCTATTACATTAACTAGCAATTACTACACAATGCAGTGCAAGCTGACTAGGCTTTAAATGCCAAGTCCCAATTTCCAAACTTCCTTAGGCTGTTATTTTAGTGTCTTCCACACTTTGAAAGGAGAAAATTACCAAGATTACAATTGCACAAATTAATAATAGCTAAGAATGCCTCAAAAGTCTGTCTTCTACCCTCTATGTAAGGAAGCAGAAAAAATATCAGTTGTCATTTACTATTTATTCAGTGTTTAAGAAGTAAAGCACAGGGGTGGAAGCTAAGAGATGTTTTCCCCTCCTTCTGTGAAAGTACTGTATTACTCTGGGATAAAAGGTAATTTGTACATTGAGCAGCTAAACAATAGCACATCGCATTGGACCTGTGCTTCTGGCTGGGAAGGGTGCAGCCACACAACATATCTTCTGTACACTCGACGAATTCAAGAAATAGCAATCTCTCCCAAGAGCCTCTGTAATTTCAAGTTTGCAAACCCCTTGTCTTTGGGGCAGCAAGCAAAGGAGAACACAGGTTTCTGTTTCCTATTCCATATTTGAGAGTGGGCAGTTATCATCAGATAGGATAGCAATACGTGCATTAATATTAATTAACCTTTCTTCAGATTTAGAAGTTCACTCTTCTCTTCATGGTTTATTATAAAGCTATACATGTAAATTCTTCAAGACCTTTAGACAGGGTAAACTTGTGATAAAACTTGTTCTTTGAGCTATAAATTCTGGATTTATTAGGAAGAGTGGAGAACTGCAAAAAAGCTGCAAATCTCTACTTGCTAGGAAACAGTTTCATCCTTTCATAAGGGAACTAACAACATCTGCTCTTATTTCTGGCTGTAGAGAAGAGTCAATCTTCCCTGAATTATTTCAAGTTCATTCATGTAATATTACAACCAAAGTAGTAAGGTTCGTGGTCTTTGCACAGAAAACTGAACAGCAGAATTACTTAAACCTTGTCTTCATCTACATTTCCATAGAGCCCTAAACCAAACCGAAGCATGTCCTTACCCAGCATACTGACTGTACAACAGGCTCTGAACCATCTGACCTTCTTACTATGCCTGTTGAAGCAGGCAGCATTCTTCTCATCATTAAAAAAAATGTACAAAGGAGGTTCAATTGGCAGTTTGCCTCCACCCCAATCCCCCTCCACATACTCTTCACCCTCTGTAATGTCTATTAAGTCACAGCTGGAAGTGAGCAATCAGCATGAACACAGGAGTTACTCACAACCCTGAGCACATCAGGATCTAGACAGAAGAAGTTTGGAAAGCCACAGAAAATTAAATTTAAAAATACCACACAGTCAAGAGGATTTCCCATCCATGTTAAGCTATTTCCAAACGTAGAATTTTTGTGACAAGGATAGAGATGATATATTTTTTTTCAATTGTTATTTTGGCTTTGCCTTTCAGTTAAAATTTGTTGCTCATCCAGTAGCAGCATCTATTCTGCCTGCATACCATGCTGGCCAAATTAATGAACAATTCAATTGCAAATATTCAGCTTTGATCCACTGACTAGCGTTTCATGCAAAGGTGCAACATTATTCTGGCACAGGAGGATTCTTTCATATACTTTGATTTGTTCTTGTATGCAGTGGTTCAGATTTCTCACTGACTGCCAAACAAAATTTCAAAGGGTTGACATCAGTTTTTCATTGAGCACATTTTCCAGGCTACGTCTTACAGTTCTAGATTACCATATCTATACTTTTATTGCACTTTCAGATAAGTGAAGACTGTTTGGTGGTTTAGAGAGGGGTACAAATTGCAATCACGGTTTCAAAGGACTTTTGTTTCAGTTGAATTCAAGCTATTGCAATGTTTTAATAAATATTCTGTTGGAGTTGTTTTAAATAGAGTCCAGGAGAAATTAATGATTAGAATTAATGATTAGAATAGCTAGAGATCCTACTACTCAGCTAAATTGATTTTCTTAGAATACCCAAATTTTAAAAAAGCTACATCTCAATTTGTGAAGTTTCATTGGTATGCACACTACGTACTGCTAAATCCTCAAGGAAAATTACTTTTTAACTTAATTTTTCGGAATTCACAACAATTTTGTTTATTTATCCAAGTTTTCTATGAGAAATGCCTCACTTGTAATTGTAAACTGTATTGTTTTCTAAGTGAAAGTCTTTAAGAAAGAAAATTTTAAACCTCTCTGATGTAATTTACACTTAAATGAGTATTTACTAACGTGGAACTTCCATGTTCTATGCACTGCAGAGATACAGTGCAGACAATTTAGTTTTCTAAAGACCTCCTAAAGGTACTCCCTTCTCCATTATGCATCACCTTACAGAATGACCTTCATAAGTTTCTCTTCCTTTGAAGACAAGCAACATTGGGACCCTAATCCCCTGCAAGCAGGGGTACTGTGAATTTACCAGGGACTGCCAAGGACAGCTAAATGCAAGCAGTGGCAAAGACTGGCATTGACACACCTGCAGAGAAACCAGCTGTGCAAGCTGATAGCACCTCCAACTACTCACCCTCAGGTTCTCTGAAAAACTGCCCTCCCAACATCTCAGGAAGAGCAGCAGCATCTCCTCAGCCACCCATCTGCAACTTGGGCTTTCAGGCTACTTCACTGCCACCTTAAGCGGCCACTAATACCTTACCCTAGTTAAACTGACCTTCTTCCCCCAGCCTTCTTTTTCTGGATGGAAGGCTTCATTTCACAAAAGAAACTTCTCAATTTTGTTGCAGTCTCAGGTATTTGCCCACATAGGTTATGAACGCCCCCTCTCTGGAGGCATTCAAGGCCAGGCTGGATGAGGCTTTGAGCAACCTGGTCTAGTGGGAGGTGCCCCTGCCTATAGGAGGAGGTTGGAACTAGACGATCCCTTCCAATCCAAACAATTTCATGATTCTATATTCAAGACTCTTTAAACTATTCAAATTCCATCTACATTAAAGAAGCAGACAAGTAACTTGCTAGAATTTCACAAAGCTCTTGCATATCTGCACAGTTAGCGCCATTCAAAAATTCAGGCACATTTCCAAGACAATGTATGTGCCCATGCAGACTTGATATATGATAAATACAGGCTAGTCCAATACCATAAAGCAGTTGAAATATCTCTGAAAGTCAAGTGATAAATCACGGTAAGAAAATGATTCTTAGTATGACTGTGTTCAAATGCAATTAATGCACACCAAAAATGCTGAGCACAAGAGTTTGTGTTAGAGGTTAACTTCTAGTGTTGCCTGATCAAATGCAGCACATGCTGCACACTTGATCTGCATCTGTGGGATATCTATTTTGTCTAGAGATTCTGTTTGGCCTTGCAGCCATCCAGAACATCCAACCTAAAAAACCGAGCCCTGCCCTACTTGGAACTCAGCTCTCTCCTGTACTTGGTAAAGTAAAAAACATAAACAGTGAAATCAGCAGGAGATGAAAGATACATTTACCAAGATAGACAACACCATGGATTCTCAGGACTTTTTTCTTTTTTTTTTTTAAATATTATTTCATGCAACTTTAAACACCACAGAATTTTCTTTGTTCTACACACCAAAGCTTTAGATGTCCCACATGCTAATGCATTTAGCATTATTTTTCTCTGGATCTTAGCCTTGACCATTGAAAGGCAAAGAGATTTTGCAACATAAAAAGATTGTGATGCAAAGCAGCATTACTAGAAAAAAAAAAATAATGAAGTCTACATCAAAGTACTCCTACAGTTAAACTGAAGGAAGATTTAAATGAGACATTAGGAGGAAATTCCACATTCAGAGGGCAGTGAGGCACTGGCACTGCTGTCTGGAGAGCTGTGGGTGCCCCAAACCCGGATGCGCTCAAGGCCAGATTGGATGGGGCCCTGGGCAGCCTGAGATGATGGGGGGCAGCCAGCCCATGGCAGGAGATTGGAGCTCAACGATCTTTAACATCCCTTCCAACCCAAGCCATCCAATGACTCAAATTGCAGAAAAAAAATTAAACCTAAGTATGGGCAATAAAAGGTTCATCTAAGTAAAAGCTAATAAAATACTATGATAAAAAAGTATTCCCATAATGTCCCATCAAAGAAACATCATGCCTTAGCAGCATTCAAATCAACCAAATCATCTCATATAAAACATTTAAGGAACTACTCTCTCATAAACTTCACTGTAAGATCCTTAAAAGCAATTCTACGTCCATATAATTTTAAAAACATTTTTTTTCTTTAGGCAGCATGTAAATAGATGAAGTTTCAATTCTCTTATCATTTACTTGACGAAAAAAAAAAACCAACAACAAAAAAGTATTGTTGCTTTAAGACAAGCACCAGGCTTGTCTTAAACAACACTGTTGTTGACAGCCTTATAACTTACGACACTCTGACATTGCTCCCCTCTCAGTATAGTCAAAAAGCTCCAATCTTAACCTGAGGTATCAGATCATGACACATTCCTACCCCAGTGAGATACATGTGCAATTCATCTATCAGTTTCACCATTTGCAGATAGGACCACTATAGGATTAGCTGAGGGATGGAGTAGGGGAGGAGAACAGATGAAGGGACACATTCAGTTCTATGGGTATGACCTCCAGGGCAAGCCCACTATCATCCTCTTCCAAATCACCAGAATCCCTTCAATAGAT